>NW_027286763.1:45868390-46403390 GCF_022747635.1 Hetaerina americana
TTAATGTTGTATATGATTAGCAAATATAAAATTTGTTTTTATGGTTTTTATATAATGCATGTTAATGTGTATTATTGTGTGTACTGCTTTTTATGATGACATGGACAAAGCCTTTCTTCATGAATCCTAATTACCCGTTAAATATATTTGTTTCTCATTTTCACATTGTATGAACATAAGATTTGCACCCTAAGCATAATTGCATCTTTATTAACCTCCAACCACAAAACTGTCAAATTTATAAAACCTCAGATTTTTTGGAGGGTCTTTCTTTTATATTAATTGCACTGGTTACACGCTTCTATTTCATAAAACCGGACTCATATTTTCTCCCTGTTAATTTAACAGTAATCCGTATATATTTTCTTTTTCTCATTATTTGCCCTTCTAAATGGTAGTCTGGTTCATATTTTATGCTTACGCCTGCAAGATATTCGAATTATAACCATTTATTTTCCTTAAACGATTTATAACTCTTTTGGCTCACAAGGACGGAGTTGTTATTGTGTCATTAAATGCGATTGATGGTACCGATCAGATAGTAAGGTTTACCATTTGTATCGCAATTCAAATGATTTTCTTGTGGAATGCTTTACTTATGATTTTGCAGGTATTTTCTTGAAGATAAAAATACACAGGATATGTATAATTTAAATCGTAAATATTGAAAGTTTTGATTTTCTACTTACGAGAATGGCTTACTAGGAGGAATAAGTATTGAGAAAAGAAAACGAAACTTTTTTACTCTCATTACAAAAGTCCCATAGAATAATATACTAATTTAAAGAGTGAAGAGACCTACTACAGTAATTGCGGTACAAAATGTCTCATGCCTGACTCCATTCTCCCAGTATATGCATTTATTGCACATTAAAAAACATTCATTTTTTTACGAAACCTGTATGTTAAGGCTAACAATATGGCATAAGATTATGGAAATAACTAACTATGTATTAATATATGAGAGGTAACAACATATATGACTTCCTGCACTAATTTTTACTTAAGATTCAAGAATGAATTGTAAATTTTATATTAAGATGAAGTTTTATATTTATATTGAAAATAAGCAGAATTGGTTTAATGTTAGAGAGGATATTTGGACCCCACCTTAAAATTGTAACCATTCATTGTTTTAAGAAGTTCATGTTGAGGAGGCAGCATTAGGGAGATCCAGATGCCGAAAATTACTTTATAAGGGAACATTTTTTTCTTGGATTATAATGAAATAAATTATCAATCAAAATCATCAATCGGGATATTAATCATACTTATTCTTCCTAAATTCCACTAAATTAGAAGAATAAATTATTCATATTTTGAATTTCACTAATTTTTATTCAATTTTTCTTTGTTTTGTTTAAGCCTTTAATCATCTTGCATGAAAAATCCTCCTTCTCATAGATGCCGCTTTCTATGTTTGGTGTTATTATAACCCAAATATGTTGCTTGTATTTTTTGTTATTTGATCCAGCCAGCAACAATTCGTAAGGAAAATTGACTATGATGAAATATTTAGATTATAAATTCAGGAAATTAGAAAAACAAAAAATATGCAAAGCACCGAGTGTGAGTGCCGGCATACAGACATAAATCGTTATTTCTGGCCTAGAAAATATAAATGGCATGAAGTGGCACACCCAATCTATGTGAACTGGACATTTTTTCAATTGTATGGTATGCGTAACCATGAAAATAGAATTCCAAAGAATAGTTTAGTTAAGGCGAATGATTTTTACACTCTGAAATTGTTGCATTGAAATGAAAATAGAATATATTTTCTGCACTACATGAATGACCGTCTTGCTGATTTGATCGAGTATCTTTAAAGTTTTTACAATTTATTTCTAATTATTTTCTAATATCTTGAAGGTGTATATTAAGTTATTATGGGAATATAGACACCTAATAAAACTGGTATATTTTCGCTAAAATTATTTCTGATATATTTTCGCTGAAATAATGTAGCTTTCTGTCTAATATTTACTATTAATTTGTGTGTACTCCTCCAGCTAAAGCCATTTCGTGAGATATTTGAAAAAAGCGACGCCATACTCTTTAAGGTTTTGATAGAATGTTTCCTTTGAAACGCGGATGTCTCTGTCCCAGTAACTCTGCAGATTTCTAGGATATCAACTCAGGTATTTCCACAGGCAAATTATTTTCCCCAGACGGAAGTCTTAAGTTAACACCTTCGTCAATTTCGGAAAATTTATTCCTATTCTCCTCCGAATAGTATCCAAACGGATTATTTCCTGTAGATTCTATTTTCTTGCATAATTTCCTATTTCTGCACAATAATAGTCTATTCATACGGATTGAATTTTTATTAAGAGTTTAATTTATGATCCCGTGTTTATTTATTCAACATTGTTTCCGCGAATAGACTCAAATTGTTGGTAATGACATCCTTGCTAATGTTTCTCCATAGAGTTTCCCTTCATTCCCAGAGGCACACGCCATATCTGATATTTAAATATTCACACCAACGAATATGAGAAGTTTTAGGCTCTTCCGAAACGACTCTCTATATCCGACGAAGCCACGGTCGCGTATCTCCTGAATGGGAAGCGTGAACAACCGCTGTCAGGAATTTTCGTCGAATGAGACGAGAGGAGAAGGAGACGAATATACGACTTCTTCCAGCTGAAGATAAAGAGGAAAAGGGACGGTGGCGCTCTTGGAGGATGGGAAGCAAGCTAGTATGGTCAATAGGGTTTTCCCTGCGCGGCAAAAAGAAGAGGGCCTGAGAGTCGCTTTTCGAGGGTCCCACTCCTGAGAGCAATATGAACTCTCCTTTTGGGCCTCCACCTCAGTTAGAGAGTTTATATTCTCCCACCCTCTCTCTACCTCCGAGCCCAGAACCCATACCCTGGTCGTTTCCCTCGAGAAAATGGAGTGACCAAGGCCGAAACCTCTTTGTGCACACAGGCACATACTACACACGACTAACCAAGCACACACAGGCGGCGCCTCGCTCCACACCTGCCCTGGAAGACTACGGTCAAAAGGAGGTGATGGAGGAGGGGAGGTGAATTGACGAAGAGTGGAGAAAAAGGGAGAGAGTGTGGGATTCAGTCCCTTGAGCCACACAACCGAAGGAGCTCCTGAAGCAAAGGAGGGAAGACACACTCGTACTTAATCCCGACTCTCCTCTCTCACGCTTCCTTCCTCATTTCGGTAGATCATTTCGCCTTCTCCCATGCACTGACTTGAAATGATGCTAGCCAGAGGTATATGTATACTCAATTCAGAATGAGAAATTTTCTCAATGTGGTGGCCAAGCATTTGATGGGCTGTCGCACCAACCTGAAGCTCCTGGGATCGAGTCAAACCTTCATAGTTAACGCTATTTTATTAATTCCTGAATAGATAATATGACAACAGCCATTTACTTCCCTTAGGATTGGGGTGAGAAATAATATTTGGAAGCATCATCCGATTCATGGCTGATGCCTGAATTCCCAAGGGATAACGGTAGTATTGGATTTTATTAGGGATGGTGAACGACAGCTGAGGTCATTTGAGTAATTAGGGATTGATGTATCTATATACATCAACATAATACCCCGCAAGTTGCCGCAAGGAATTGTGGCGAGGGGTGTTTGGACACCAGCCTTGCATGACTATCCCAACTATGACACCTCTACACGAGTATTGGTTTGATCATGAAACGGAACAAAGTTAATCAGACGAAAGAAAGCACTTACATGCAACAGTATTCAATAACAGGATGCGTATATTCAAATTATGCGGGAGTTATGTTAAAAATATGGATATTTTTAATAAATAACATGCAGGATATCGACAAAAGATATAAAGCACTGCCAATGCTAATTATCTCCTTCGCCCGCGAGGTCAAATTTATTTTGATCTCTAATGGTACGAGGAAAAATCGATATTTTAAATCTATCTGGTCTACTATCCATCTACCTGATTTTACGTACGTAATCTGATTAAACATAGGCTGTCCGATCCTGTAATATGTCTTCAAAGACCTCCGATAAGGAATCGGCCTGGATGGGCATGGAGGAAGAGTACAGAGAAACGCGGTGTCAACATTAGCTTACTCTTAACAAAGGAAGCCAAGTGGTCCGCAGTTTAACGTCCTTATCGACGTACGGTGTAATCACTCAGCATTCCCTTTTAGGGTGTTTTGAAAATAAATATTTTTACTAGCTTAAAACACCGTACAAGCAACCACTGTATGCAACTGACCCATACATATGTATCTTGAAGAAAACTGACACGGATGTGAAAAACTATTTAAACGGAGAAGCAAGATTGCACTACGGCACAAAAAACAGAGAAACACGCACAAATGACATTCTCACGTATTCTGAATTTATGGTATCCAAACCAACTTCCTCTGGGAAAAGTAGAATATAGAAGTTCCTTTTTTCTCCAGGGAAAGATGGTTTGACCACTGAAAATTTGGAATACGTGTGAGAATTATTTTTATGTGTTTCTTTGTGTATTTGTTCGTTAGCGTTATCGCTTCTTTGTTTAAATGATATAATTATATATATATATATATATATATATAATATATATATATATATATATATATATATACTCATTTATATCAAGCTAGCTAGAAATTTGAATATAACTTTGTGGAAACCCATTATCACTGAAGTAAAAAAAACAATGTATCCTTCCACAAAACCTTAATTGGGTACGATCAATGCGTTGAAAGTAGTCGTACCTTATATCAAGTTTGGTGGAAATATCCGTTATTTTGTTTTTTTACTTCAAAGAAGATGATTAGCTTTGCTAATGAATAAGGTAGCGGTCACAATAGGTATACTTAGAAGTCTGTCTAAGAGCTCATGGTATTTATTTACTAAGGCTTTCAAAGGTACCTATTTTTTTAAATTCTTCAGTTATCAAACCAAATTGACTTAAACAGATATGCATTCCGGATGGTTTTTCAATTAACCAAGGAAGCTGTTAAATCTAATGAAAAATGGAATGAATTTCGAATTATACAGGCTATAATCGTTCCAAAATTGCTCTCAATGAATTGATGCTGAATTAATTCTTCATCTAAACTTATTATACTAACTTCCTTCTGGTACAATAGCAATTTTGGATAGTATTAACGCATTCACCCAATAATCTGCCATCAGTTGGGTCATGCTGTATTATGCCCCGAATTAATGGAATCCGCGCGTTTTTTATTGGGTGTATGTTTGAAAGTCTAACGCTCTGCGCTTCCGCGGTTACTGTCAAAGTGTATGCTAATAATTGATACCAAGTATCAACTTGTAATTTAAATTTAATCAGCTAACTTTCAGCTAGCTTAATGAAAGGTTCGACTTATTTGCTGTTATTTTACTGAAAACTTACACTTGGGGTTAGTGGATTTATAGAAGTCCAAAATATTTTAAAATTCAATATAAATTAGGAGAACAAAGCATATTCATTTCATTTTTCTTCAGTATTTTTACAAATACAATTGCATTTAATTCACAAAAATTCATTCTTAATATATTCTCTAATCCTATGACTCATATTAAATGAACCACTGTTAACCTTTCAACGGCTGAATTTTACCTCATGCTGAAATTTTGTTGAATTAGCGCACATTAAAATTCATAAATACGAAATGTCTATATTCATTTTTCAAAAAGTGTATATATATATATATTTATATATAATATATGTATAAATTTATTCGAAATGAAACGCTCTTCGACGCACAAATATATAAAACATAGATGTAGATTTTTAAAACATAGAAACCCAAAGAAAGGAAACTCACACATGCAGTTTTGACGTTTAGAGGACTCGACTGTCCTTACATATATATATATATATATATATATATATATATATATATATATATATATATATATATATATATATATATATATATAATTATGGGATGGCACAATAGAACACAAATAGAATAGCAACATTTAAAAGGACACCCACACGGTAGATAGTTCGGGCTTTCGGCCCTCTCAGAGGCCTTCTTCAAGTTAGACTAACATATATATATATATATATAGGAACAGGAAGAGCTTTTCCTTGATGAAGGTGGCTACGACCACCGAAAACTCGAAAGTTATTGAGTCTCTTTTTTGTGTGTTTCTGTGTTTTTGTCTGTGTCCACTAGTGCTAAGTGTTATACATTATTATTCAGGTCCGTGAGACTTTCAAAAAGTGTTAATTTATAAATATATATATATGTATACATATATATATATACATATACATATACATATACATATTTGCATACACAGATACTTTATATTGAGTGTCAATACTATTTATACTAAGTCGACATCCTTTTACTGCAATAAGGAAAATAAGTCATATCCCTGAGCGTTCATAAGTAATCCTGATTTTGGAAATAACTCTTAATTATGTTCTGAAAACCGGTTTTAGGATTCCCATAGAATTTGTATTCGGTTTTCTTGTACCACACAGGTCTCTAAAAAGATTTTTTGCCGGTAGAGACGGTAAGGAATTTCTTTATTGGTTCCGTAGTTCCAGAGGATATGTAGAAGTAAAACAATGGATCCTTCCTCTGACATCCCCGTTTTACCTTTCCATAGTTGAAATAATGAAGACCACGTTTCGTACTCCAAGCTATGCTTGGAGATAAGAATCCATCAAGGAAACCGTTTTGCCGTTTGAGGTCTCAAAAATTTCAAAATTGCTCGATTTGTGACGGAAAAATGATTGGCGTCGACGCTCCGAAACGAGACAATCGGTACAAAGACGGGGAAATATGTGCGCTATTTGAAAATTCTTTAGTTCAACTAAGTCATAAATCCAATAGTATCGCACGTGAATTCCGTTCACTAATGCTCACAGTAAAAACCTTCAAAGGAATAACGAGAGAGACTTTCTCACGGGCCAAATAAATCCAGTGTATCTAACGAGGGTTGACAGTGATGTATTTGCGTGTAATCAGCACACTTGCTCTGTGATATTCGACGCAAGCTCGATATTCCTTCGTCACCCCGAGCATGAAAAAGTGCATATCCGCATTTTGTTTTGGAAATGTTTTTCAAAAATCGGTGGCGAAAAAAGTGGTTCCGATGCTCAAAGGCGGCTTTCCATTTTACGTTCGCATTGCTCGGATGTTTTCTCCCTTCTTCAAGACTTGTCGTTGTCTACTTCGTATCTGAGTTCACTTGCATTTGTACATTGCCTAGTGATCGCAGGAATGACTGTTTTCTGCTTATAATCTTGTACTATTTCCTTACTGTTAGTTTTATCGTAGGACTGCACTTGTGATAGCTACTTGAATTTCGTTTAAAATGACAAATATTATTGATGGATATTTGAAATTGAAGGCATTCACTTTGAATTGAAATGGTCGCATTAAGTATTTTCTTAATGAAACACAAATTATACTTTCTCCGAAAGTATAATTCATCGTCTTATTCCTACTCCTAAATTACGATTCGGGACAACATTATAGTTGAACGGAGCGAGCTACCCTTTAGTTACAGTGCAAGAAAAGGTAACAAAATATCAACAGATTGGTTCTCCGAAGTGAAATTATAACTTAGTAATCCAAAGCCTTATTTTTACATCACACAATACGATATCAGCATTTAATCGATCGTAATTAAAATGAAATTTGAGAGCAATATACAGGATGAAATCTTTGCCGTTGATATTGATTTATTTTTACTGGTCACATTCCAGAGTCAACTTTTTATATCATGATTTAACAATCATTTATATAATGATTATAATAATGATTTCTCTATCATATTTTGTTTCAATCTCACGTCCTTTATACATTATCCAATGAATCTCTGCAGTTTCCAAAATTTACAGAAATATACTTTTCTAGTGAATACTATCGTGACTGAAAAGGAAATTGAAAAATTTTCTTACTATGGATAGTTTGATTTTTCAACTTCTTTTCTCCTTATGTATGATTTTATTAGGAAATATATTTCTTTAATAAAGCCATTTGATTAGCAATGGAATATATATTATAAAGTCACTTTTACACCTTGTAACACGCTGGCATAAACCTCTTTGAGCAGATGTCTCATAGCCCTGACGGAGATTTCATTGAGAGGATATGTCATAGCATATTGAAATGAAATGTAAAATGCGATTAAATTTTGGTCAAATCATTCATCATTATAATCAAAATTGTGTACGTGCGTAAACTTTTGGTTGATTCAAGGAGCACCGATTGATAATAATTTAATGGATCATGCCAGAATTTTGTTCTCTAATTATACTGTGAATTTTCAGCTTATCAAAAGATCATTGCATTTTATTATAAGCAAATGTTAAACTTCAAAGACACTAAACTGTTTGGATAAAGTTAATACTCGTATGTAACAAAGGGCTGAATGGTACCAGTCCAATCATTTTATAGCCTGTGAAGTAATTATTCAAAGAGAAAGTTGTGCATGCCGATCAATTGGGAAACAGCATTAACAGCTAAGGTACATTAGTACCTTAGCTGTTAATATGAATTAAAAATCATCATAATAGCCAGTAGTTTAATCTCAATTAAAAAATTGTCACACTAAGAGTGTAGAGGAGGTAAAGGTCCAGCTACAGGTATTTAGTCACCATTAGACACATTTTGGGGGCAAGAGTGAATAATATTTTTCCAGACAGGATGAAAATAAAAAATATTGTCCGATGTAATCCTCATTTTGATAAAATGTAGCCATTCAAGTTAAACTATCAGGTGGCTGACCAGGAAACATATATTTTCATATATGTACATCAAAACATTGTGAATGACCAAAATTTCATAGGATATGATCACCAACTAATTTTTTCTCAATATAAATTCCATTCCCATCTTATTATATATTGCATTACATAATATTAGACACTTTGATTGGAAGTGTGTAATTGCTTTTTGAAAAGTCTATTGAACGAAAAATACTCATGCTCCCGAAATTAAAACGCATCCTTTTCAATGAGGAAAGAGAACTGCATAACTTTTATAAATCCTAGTCTGTATTGGCAAAAGCGAGAGTAACTAAACAATTTAGTCTACACAAAAATGATAAGCACTAGGAAACGAGGGACTCGCACTTGCTTGGTCTGCGAAGAATAATCTTCAGTTAATCTTTCACTTATATAACCCCGATTGTTGTGTTCATGCCACTCTTATTCGAAGAGGCCTTTGTTATGGGATTAGAAATAATTGGCAATCTAACAGGGACTTCAGATCTGATTATCGTCAATTATACGCGCCCATCCGCAAACTTTAAACCTCTTTTGAAATGTTACTATCCCTTTGATCGTCCCGACTGCGTCTGTCCTGGGGAGGTAGGGTGGATTTCACGTCGCAACCCTTTTTCCCCTCTCACCCTGTCGTATTCCGAAATACACAAACTCAAAAATAATGTCCTCATAGAAAGATAGCCGACGACCAATTAGCCGGATTACCACTCGTCTCAAGAGATTCACCTAATTATTTCACCGACCGTCTCTCCTGTTTTTTTTGTCGTACGTAAAGATCACCTGCCGCGTCAGAATTCCGTCCCATTATTTCTGGACATGAAAAGGCATACCTTATGATTTTTACACGCTATGGGGAAAAAGAAAAAAAAACTCTTCTCTCTCTCTATAAAGTGCAGGGAAGCGTGAGGCCGATAAGATAATTTTTACCCTCCATTTTTCCCTCGATCTCCTCCGCTCCCCCTTCCCCGTTTGATCGGATCTACAAGGCGAAGCGACCGTTTCACCAAGTCAGAGAGAGATAGCGGGTATATCGTGGTTTTTGGCTTTGATTCAATCCAAACCGCGTCCCATCCGGTGTATGGAAGGAGTCGGACGTCTTGCCTGCCCTCCTCCGGCAACCCCTTCCGTCGGGAATTCTGAAGAGCACCAAGGACGTACAGCCAGTCCCCCTCTCCTCTTCCTTCATTCCCTCTTGTCCGTCCCTTCTCCTCCTGTGTCTTGGGACGTGTCACGCCAAGTCTGGACCAGAAAGATGGCCAGTGGAGCCAATTAGTCGCTCCATACAGGAATGTTCTCATCGATGGACTGTCTTCTCTACCACCCCTCTCCAACTGCAACCACCCCCACCCCCCAACTTCCTTTGACGTGATGCCGCGCGGGGTGAGGTCCCTGTTCCGGTGGGAGGGGCCCTGGCAGAAAAGGGACGAGAGATAACAAGGATTTCTTAATGATGACAAATCCCGACATATCTTTCCTCCAAACTTATATGCATCAGAATTTTTTTGTCTCGTCCGTTTTACCCAAAAGGAAAGCGGGCGCTCCCCGTAACTTTCCACCCAAGATGTCGTTTGATCCCAAGTTTGAAATATGTGATATCCACAGATAAGATGTTTGCTGGACTTTTGAAAAGCCTAGTCGTATCTTGGGTCTGCGGTTGGACAAGAGAAATCGATGAAAAATATATATTTCATGTTGTCAGGATAATGTATTAGTATCCATTTTAAGTATTAGGTATATATGGAATTAAATGGTGTAACTTTACCGGTAGGTAATACCTACTTCATATTGGTATTTTGAAAGCATTTCAATCAAATCCAGCCAAGTCATAAATCGTCTGCATGTAATAAAATTGCACCATCATGTAGTTAATTTTTCAAATGTGAAACGGAGAGCATTCGTGAATCTTAAAAGCCCGCATAACTTCAAAATTATAAACATGGCTAATAACTGTTATAATTTTATCGGCATTTCATAATGATGACCTGAATTATAAATTTATTTCGGAATATCATCATGATCAGTTGTTTGATGTATTTTTAGAAATGCGAAGAACGTAATAAAATTACTGATGTTTATTATTTATAGTTGTTTTTTTAAGGTAATCTACCGGTTAAGGTAGGTTTTTGGATGGACACAACTAACTACCAAACAAATATTTTATTACTCCTAACAAAACACAAAATCCATCATCCTACTCTATATCAGGTCCCTCTTCATCTCTGAATACTTTCTTCCTCCCTTCATCCCGTCCAACATCCCTATCCTGTTCCTTCCCTTTTTTAGTTGTTATTAAATTGTTATTATTTTAATAAAATTTTCAAGAAGTATTGGGTACAAGTTGTAACCATACATGTAGTCAACATTTCCACTGCCATTAAATAAATACAGACAGGAAAATAAATACTCACCCAATAATATAATAATATTACGCATATGAATAAGCAATATTTAAGTTTTGTTAAAATTCTTAAAAAATAAACCTAGTAAATGAAACGTGTACAGGAATATTGCCTTTATCTACGCTATAAAAATATCACCATATCTAATATATTTACTACTTGGGGACCTGATCATAGTTGTTTTGATTTACTAATGCATCACTCCAAATGGCGGATATATCCCATTTAAATTCTACTCGAATTTTTCTGAGGTAAAAATTGACATTTACTGTGCATGTAGTTCTAGTAAAGAACTTAAATGTGCAAACATAACTGGCATATGATATAGTCTCCCGCAGTTCAATTCACGAAAGTTTTATTTTTTATACTGCATAAATAAATATAAAAACTCCAAAAAAAACAAAAAGAAAACCAAAAAAATGTGAAGTTACAAGGATAGTCAAACAATTTAATGGTCATTTTATGGATAAAAAATTTCATCGCTGATGAGTTAACCAGCTGAGTGCATTTAATCCACTAAGAAGCTCCACGATGATTTGTTGAATCATTTATATTTACCTGAAAGGCAGAATTTTCGATTGACTTTTTGAATTGAAAACTGGTAGTCATTACATACCTCTGTTGTCGAGATGTTGTACTCTAGTCCCTTAGCTCAACACGCGGTACATTTCTACAATCTTGTCTTTAACAGACTAAAGTAAACTCGATGCTTTCTTTGTCTCTATCCCTAACTTTCCATTTTATTTAACTTGGCTGTTCACTATCCACATGAATGCATTAGCGCCTTTGGAAGTCTTCCCGGATTTACATACATCATTTCATGCCAAGGATGCATAGTACAACTGGAAAGTAGTCATTATGATCACTGCCTGGATATCCTAACTTTGATATGGCCCATCACCCCATCCAGTCAATTTTCCTGTCTGCCAACCTCTTTTTATGTTATGAATCTTACCCTGTGTCTCCCTCTCTAGTGTTCACTAAGTAATAAGTTTAAATGAACCCCCGGTTTTCTTTATAGCTTGCTATAGCCTTAGCTTTAATAGCTAGATTTATTCGGTTTCAAAAAAATCCAAAATCCTCAACATGAAGAGATACTTGGTAGAATTGACGATAAAAATTATTCAATTTGTTTTTGAGATCATTTTATTTAGTCATTTAAATACTGCTAAGAACTTTCAGGAATACCAACATTAAGTTGAAATATTTTGATAATTCAGGCACATAAATGTTTTAATGAATCCGAAAGTCCTAAAAAAGTGTAGGTACCAGTTATTAAATTATTAGTTTACGATCGTAAATTTTATTGCAAAATGTACCAATTAGTTTATAAGTGAGAATTAAAAGTGATGAAGGTCATTAGTAAGGTTTTGCCATCACCTCAACCAAGGCAAATTATGTACATAAATTATATTTTTATGACTAGTTAATTCATACCTACCTAATTCCTAGTGATCGGAACGGCAGTTTTTGGTCGGTGCAATTGTAATGATTCAAGGATGCGTGTAAAGTATGCTCATTGGTGTTATCCGACTTAAACATATATTAACCGTCGCAGTGCGGATGATGGATACACAAACAAACCTACTACGCATAACAAAGCGAGGAAAATAAAGATTTTGTTCAGCGTAACTATTGAAATAGAATAACTTTCTTGTGTGTGTGTGTTTGTATTAGCACACAACCAAATATAAATTTACAACATATTTAACAAACAGATTATTTTTTCCCATTCACGTAGGAAAATACATGCTTCAAACCAAGATTATAGCTCAGGGCGATGGAATGTAAATATAGGAGTAGATGCGAAGAACAAATCACTTAAGTACTATTTGAAGGGGGAATGAGTGTAACAGTGTTTGAAAACGAAAGGAAGCCCATTACCAGAGTTTTGAAGTAACGACTGAGTTGATGGTAATGGGCAGGAGGGGGAGGAGTGCGATAGTGGGCGCACGGGCGGGAAGAAAGGAGGGATGGAATTTTCGGGGGAAGGTACAAGAGTGGGGAAACAAAGGCGATGGGTTTGGTTTATGGAGGGTAGGGTTCATGTGAGGTGAAAATGGTTATAGGCGGGAGGAATTGGCGTGCCGTGGAAGTTAAAATTGGGAGAGGGGAGGGTGGAGCATGCAGAGGGATTTGGGATGGAGTTGGATGTGGAATCTGCGGGGCAGGGGGACGGGTAAAAGAGAAGGGCCACCGGGGTAGAAGCGGGGAGGCGCGTTCGGCGTCCATACCTCGAGGAGCGCCCCCAATTTAGGAGATGCGAGCTATTTCGAGGAGGGCAATTAGTCGGAGCATTCAGGTGAGGTGATGCTGCCATGTCGGATGAGGAGGGGGCATCTGACGTGCAGCAAACGATGAAGGGGCCGCAGGCGGAGATGCCCCACGGAGATAGGTGTCGAAAGTTTAAAGAGAGTAGTCTCCTCTTTTTTTCACAGAAAAAACCAACGGGAAGCAAGTTTTAAGGAGATAAAACGGATAAGAACTGGCGAAGGATACGGAGGAGATTGTCTGTAGAATGAGGGAATTAGTCAGGGAACGTAGAAGACAGTGAGGGACACGATTTTTGATGATGATGGAGGGAATATTTAATATGAGATGAAAAAGTGACGCCGAAGTGAGGTCACTGGAGGAGAAAGTGTGGGTCAGTGATGGAACGCTTATCAAATGTTTACGCCGTGCGCGTGTTTGTATTCTTGAAGAGAAATGCGCAACCATTTACGGAGGGAAATATACATGTCGTTGGTGCTAAAACCCACTTTGTGATGGGGTAAATTTCGTTAGAAAGTAAACTTTAATCTTTTTGATAATGTCGTATAATCTTGAGAAAAAATAAACAAAGGAAATTGCACTCTATGGTGTACAAATTGACACTTGGGGATACTTGATTTCCTCCTTTGACCTTATCATTTTTCGAAATTTTCTTATTCAGTATCTTAAAAATAATTTAAACTTTGTCCCCTGCCTTTTGTCCTGGTGTTAGCTTGGTGGTTATCTCTGTTTATATATTCTTGTCGATTCAAATGCAAATGTTTAGTGCCCTGTCCCCAATCAGATGGAATTTCTAAAAACCTGGCATCTCTAATGTTATATTGCTAATTCAAACTTGTTTCTTACAAGTAATTCTTAGAATTTTCTGAGCGAGTGACTTTATGTTCCCGTGCATTAATTTTGTTTTCTACGAATATTTTATGATAACAAAAGTCTGTCATATACTCCTTTCTTCTAATGTTCCATCTTTTTCTTTACAATGAAAGCGTAACCTATCACACAGTGTTTTTGCTTAAAGCATGAAAATTTGTATTATTTATACCTTTACTTTACAAGCTATAGATAATTTATTACTTTTCCGCATTTCTAGGTCACAGTAAATCCCCCATAACGACCGAATGAATTCCGAATGTAAGTGAATTTTAACTGATGATTAAGCAATCATGAATAATCTTTACAGTGTGTGATTTTCCACAATGAAATGCTTTCTCCCACATGCCTTTAAGTACTTTACGGCCTAGTGACGAGAGCGCGTAAGTGGCGATCAGAGATGTATGAGGAAATGACTGGGGAAGGATAATGAGATGTTATACCTTTAACGTGTGGAAGAGGTGACAAAGCATATAAAATAAACCGATTGTTTGTTCCACTCTGTCCTATCTTTGCCCTTCACGGTACTGAGGACTAATTAGTAACATTATAACCGATTCCGTTAGATTGAAATAATTAACTAAAGAAACAAGTTGGGAAGAAGCCTTTGTAAGTTTTAAAAATCTCGGCACCAACAGCTGTAATTCAGACTAAGTAAAGGAGAACTCTGGCTAACATGTCAGGAAGTCTCTTAATTGATATACTCAAAGTTTCTAATGACTATAAATGAACGATATTTGTTCATTGGAGGATAATAGCTTGATAATAATGACTAAATAATAGCACTTTTCCGGGAGATAAAAAATTATTGCCGACAAGGTTTTTATATCATCTTTAGGTGAAAATTTTTAATAGTGGAAAAGTCATTATTTAGTCATTCATTTTCATAATCCATGATACCATGCTCTCTACTACGTAACTTCATAATAATTCAATTATACAAAGATTCTTATTCATGGATTGCGTTACGTAGAAATATTTATTTTGTAATATCCTGATTTAACTGTTTCGTGAAGTAAGAGAATAAATTTATTCTTGAGACCATCACTTCATGTTAAACGGCATACTGATTTGTCAGTTAAGAAATAATACTCCAGTCTGAGGTTGCCGCTTGAACTAATGATTGATAAACGGAATTGTAAATAAATAATTCATATTTATGTATTAAGATTATATGAGCATAAGTTATTAATGACGCCCGATTATACTATCATTGAATTTTAACGATATTTAAAAACCCTTACAAAATTCACGGAGAATGTACGAGCTATTTTTCCTCTCCTGATTTGGTCATTTATGAATTTCCCTGAAACGTTTTGTTATAAATTATTTAATGACTATTTATAACCTATTTAACCTAATTACATAACTACTGAGAGCAATTACGGTAAAACTAATTGCGAAGCAAAGGAATTCCTACTCAATTAGCTTGAAGCGATAAAGATAAAACATTTTTTAATTCTACAAATTGAGCTCTAAAACCGTCGACCGGATAAGATATATAGATAGTATAACTAAGGTCAGCCATTGGAACGTGAATTCATTCTCAGCGAGAGAGAGAGAGAGAGAGAGAGAAAAAAAGGATTTCATGCATGCGCGTACTCATTTCTTCTGCAAACGTGAAATAAAGTCCACAATTGTACCGGAAACTCGAGGTATTCAGAAGAAATTAGCGGAGGAGAATTGTTTTTTTTTCTTTAAAGATCAGCGTAAACGAAGCGTGGAAAGCAAGAGAGACAGATGAAGATGGCGGAGCAGAGGAAAAAGCTTAGCGATTTAACGGATGGGGAGAAGCCGGATGCAGGGGGAGGTGGGGCGAGAGGAGAGCAGCAAAAAGTCAAGCTGGGGAGAGTCGCGCGGGTTTTACCAAGCACATTAATGACGCAGTCCGAAAAGAAGTGATGCCAAGCGATGGACCGTAGGATAACAAAAGGAAAGTGTGGAGAGATGATTTGCTTGAAAAGACCGGGATATGAGAAATCCAAAGAACGGAGAGGAGGGGTAATTTAAGGCGCTGCAGTAATTTTCACTAAATGGCGGCAGTCCACTGCTCCGACAGTGGAAGCTTAATGACAGGATACCTGTTACCCTGTAGTGCGCTTTCGTTGATCGCCTTACCTAGCACTCAAGCAAGATTCTCTTAGACTAATGATTTATCCTCGGGGAAAATAATTGTGCGATTTGCATTATTTTAAATTCAATGTTGTCAGAGTTCGAAGTGAATCCAGAAGGATGAACAATATATCTGTAAGTTTCTTTTCAATTTTATGGAAAAATTAACCCATTTGATAAAACTATGACGTTATATCTCCCGCCACACTTCAATGCTCAAATATTACCCATGGTAGTTTTCCTGTTAGAGAATCATAAAATTAGTATTGATCTTGGTTCTTTTTGCATCTATAATCAAACAGTTCCATCGACAGCACTTTTGTGAATGCCGCGGTAATGCTAAATAAATGGTAAAATATGAAATTCGTATTAATTATCCATTCAATGAATGGTTGGCTGACTTTTCTAAGCACTTGGTAGTGCTTCCTCTTGGTAATCGTTTGATAGCAATGTAAATCTACCAGCTTCTTATCAGTTTCTTTCGGTATTATAATATAGAACGATGGATGCGTTTTTCATATTCAGGAAAAAATTGATTGAAAGTCAGCCCAAATGCCTTTTCGAGGAAAGCAGATGCACGACGGCGGCACGAGGCAGACGATTCGGATGAGATTTGGGGTCTTTGGGGGAAAAGGGGAGCGCAGGAGCGGAGGGAGAGCCGGAGCTGGAAATGAGGGGATAATCTCCCTCCGGCTTCCAAACCCATCCATCCCCAAAATCTACCGACACCCCTTCTCTCCCCCCACCCGGTCCCCTACTTCACCCGCATTCTCCCTTCCATCTACCACCCCTCCCTGCTCTCTGCGTCTTCCATCCACCCTCCCGCCGCCAACCCCCTCGCCCCACTGCGCGCCTCTCCGCCCCCTCGTTCTCGCGCATATTCGATTACCAAAGGGGGCGCATGCGCTCTAGCGATCAAGATGAAAAAAAATCGGATTCCCCATCTGCGTGCGGGGAATAGTGTTATGGTGCTGGTGGGGGGAAGGAAGATGGGAGTTTGTTTTTGAGGGAAAAGGGTATTATGGCGGTTCATTTCAGTTCGTGGAAATGAGGGCATACATTTTTGGGACTGTTGAACTCGATCCACAGTCAGCCGCGTAGATTTTCGCGACCGCAAGCGTGTAGATCGGACCAAACTTTGGCAGGAATGATCTAACCTAGAGAAAAAACCTTGTTCCGGCCCTTAATTTTTTTAAGCCATGCCCTCCAATTGTTGATTTTTCTCTCAGGAGTGATGCCTGGACTTCTTTCCTAAGAAATATAATAACGATCGCACTCATACTGCTTCTAAAGGAAATGAGTTCGCGGTTCATTGTTATTCTAGTGCAAGCTGATAACTACTACCTTGAACAAAAAGTTCCCGGAATAACCACCGTGTGGCGCTACCATCGTTCCGATTTGAGTTTTGTTTTTTTTTGTTAAATTGGTACATCTGTTGTTGATATTCCCTTTAAATCTTAGTGTCATAACTTGACATTTGCAAAAGTTACGTAGCCAAGAGTACATCTATCTCTGTGTGTGTTGGCGATTTTTTACAATTGCAGAAATGGATTTAAATTTGCAACAACGAACTTGTATTAAATTTTGCGTAAAAAACGGATTTAGTGGCGCACGGACGTTGGAAATGTTGGAAAAGTGTTTCGGCAACGATTCTCTAAAAAAAACGGTCGTTTACCAGTGGCACGAGCGGTTCAGAAGTGGTCGTGAGTCAATCGAAGATGATGAACGCAGTGGCAGACCATCGACATCGAAAGTCGGTGAAAAAATTGATAAAGTAAAAGAAATGTTGGTCAATAACCGCAAATTAACCATCAGAGAAATAGCGGAGGACTTGAACATTGCCTATGGATCCGCCCAAGACATTGTGGTTAATGATTTGGGTTTCCGTCGTGTAGCAGAAAAGTTGGTGCCAAAAGACCTCAATTTCATGCAAAAAAGAGACCGTGTTGACGTCGCAAAAGACATGATTTGCGAGGCTGAATCCGATCCCACATTCATCAAAAGGATCATTACTGGAGACGAGACGTGGGTTTATGAGTACGACACGCAATCCAGACATCAGGCAAGTGAATGGCGTTCACCAAATGAGCCGAGACCAAAAAAACCACGTCGTTTTCAGTCAAAAAAGAAGGCAATGCTGACGGTTTTCATGGATTACAACGGTGTAGTGCATCATGAATTTTTGCCAGAAGGCCAGACAGTAAACAAAGAGTATTATTTGGGCGTTATGAGACGTTTGCGTGAAGCAATTCGCCGAAAGAGACCAGAAATGTGGGCAGAAAACTCGTGGATTTTGCACCATGATAACGCACCGTCGCACAGTGCTATCATTATTCGTAATTTTTTGACGAAAAATGCAACAAATACCATCCAACAGCCACCGAATTCACCTGATTTGGCTCCCTGTGACTTCTTTCTGTTCAATCGAGTTAAAAAACCATTACGGGGAACGCGTTTTAGCAGCCGAGAGGAAGTAATGGAAAAATCGCAGGAAGCACTGATGGACATACCGAAAACCGACCGTAACTTTTGCAAATGTCAAGTTATGACACTAAGATTTAAAGGGAATATCAACAACAGATGTACCAATTTAACAAAAAAAAACAGAACTCAAATCGGAACGATGGGAGCGCCACACGGTGGTTATTCCGGGAACTTTTTGATCAAGGTAGTATTATCATTATATTCCCAGCTACAGCATCAGCATTTCTTGTTGGAACTTCTTGATATACCATTAATGACCTATCTCTGGTGATGAGAACAGTATTAGGGAAATTCGTGACCAAAAAATAACTTAAAATACGTTGAATAAAAATGATCCGTAAAATTATGATAAGGTAATAACGTGGCAAGGCCTGAACAGGGGTTTCACTAAATAACTTTGTAGTTTCCACATAAAATAAATCAATTATTTTATGTGGAAACTGCAAAGTTATTTAGTGAAACCCCTGTTCGCAATGGATTTCCACAAAGTCTCGGCCTCAACCATCAATCATGGCAAGGCCTGAATGTTAGCGATTAACATAGAGAAGAAACAATAGAGAGCGTAGTAGATTTTTTACGAACAACTGCAGAAATTATAATTACTTTATTATTAATACACATAATTATATAATTTTAAAAACTATAAAATAATAAACTAATTTATATAGACATATATATATAATTATAAAAACTATAATTCCTGAAGAAAACTTCAGGAATTATAGTTTTTAAGTCATGTATCATTGCTAGGCCTTAATATTCAATGACTGGAGATTATTATTATGCTATAACTGAGTTTATTATTACGATCTTGTTTTGCTTTCGGGATCTCATGATGTGAAATTACTGAGTGTATGTTACCTACCTTACGTGTTACCTGTCTTACCTCTCCAGGAGAAGAAAGGCTAAACTCTTCTACTGACTTCTTAGATTGATTATGATCACAGTAGGGGAAAATTAATGTACATTTATTAAGGGCTACTACTACAAGGGTCATCCAATGCGATTCAACTTGTGCATTAGGCGTTTCTTCTGAGAGGGTTAAACCTAAATTATGAGAATAATTACTAAATAGAATGCGAAAAAACTTGCCATAATTTATAAAATTAACAAATAACATCACATAACTTATGCAAACTGCTTGATGATTACTGAAAAATCGATTACTACGATGGGTTTTGTTGATTTTTAGATGTTAATCGATTTTAAAAACAATTAAATTAAATAATCAAGGAAAAAACCAATATGATTACAGCACTGACTCTTTTATAGTCGTTCAGATAATATTATTCATGCACAGGTATTTATACTATTATGGTACTCATTTTTTCATAGAATGATAAACTATTAGTGACACAATGTTTTCGTTTTAATATTGATTATATCAATCTTTCATCAATCAATCATAAAAGTGTGGATCATATCAATCTGATTGTTTAAAGCTTCAACGAAGTTAAACCCAAATTCATTTCATTTAGAGATTGCATCTTTTGTCTTATTTGTGACACAGTTTAGGGGTCAACAATAAGGCGATACCAGAAAAACCATATTTATGGATAGGTATATATAATGACACACAAACATGCAGCACGTGAAATCATACAGTAGGATATTAGTTGACCAGCCACTTCTTTGATGGTTTATCAGGTCATCAGGAAGTAACATCTTGGGTTTTTTTGAGTGAGATGAATGGGTGTACTTGTACAAACTGGATCGGGACCGTGGATCCCTGAGAGCCATATGCTATTGAACTGTTTTTTGGCAGTAACTCCTAAAATGTTATTAATTATTATTTGATGCATATATCGTATGTATGTTGATAAGTCATAAACAAATATTCCGCATCGGTTTATTGTGTCTCAACGCAATGCTTTTTAGTAGAAGTCAATTGTTTAATAAGAATTCTTCGAGGCTAATTCAAAATATTTCGAAAAGGATATACTTAAAATTAAGAGTTTGGTATTTGGTTTGATACGAGGTCCCACATTCAGGGTAACCTGATTCTTTGTTCTTTTTTTATCGGTTAGGGGAAAAGCATCATCCGTTCAATCGAAAATTTATGTCTAACAGGATTTCCGCTCCATCTTCTGATTTGATTCTGGGCAGCTTAAACTTTCCGTACCATGGAATTTTTCAAAAAGTATTAAATTATTGATTATGATCATGTTTCAAATTCTTTACCATAGTAATAGGTTCCAGAGCCAATTCGTTTTGTGAATATGGCCGAAAATTGACCAATAGGTTAAGTGACTTAAGGGGGTGTATAGCTAAATCCCATTAGCTCTCCAACCGACCAATCCCACCAATTATTCGAAGTCTATACAGTCTCAGATAACTTCGTCATTCACAATAATTGATGGATAGTGAAAAGTATCATCATATAAATCAAAAATTCACTACCTTTGCCTACCTTTGGAACAATTCCAGGTATCAGCTGTAATATTATCTATCATCGATTTAGAGTTTTATGTCATATGATGCTGGCCGTATTGTAGAGGCTAATGTTTGTAAAGCCCTTTAAAGGAAGGAAAGGAACGCATTTTCATTGGCATTAAGAGCTATAGAAAATATACTGATATAATGGACATGTTATTTTAAGATGCTATATGGGACTTAGTATAATTATATGTCATGCTGGTCAGGGCATATTAGTATAGCAGCGCGTAGTATCCGAGGCCGATTGAAAACCTATCAAAACTCTATAGGTTACTGAGGCATTATTAATAAAAATGTAATAAAATAATTGTCTATAAATTAAAAAATTAAACTTCTGTCATGAATTTACTACGAGTAAATTATTTCTCATTTTCAATAAACTTCTCAAGATTGCGTTCCGATACGAGTTAACGAATGCAATGCTTAAATGACGAGCAATATTATATAAGTTATAAGTGGTCATGATATGAAAGTAAACCCCCGTGTAGTAGTATTAAAATTTTCTTATAATTTATACATGCCATATCGTAGCGCATTAAATTTAAAAACTACTTTATTCGGTATATGTACAACATTGAAAATCTTCATAAAATTGAAAAAAAATTAATTTTTTCGTCAACCTGGAAGAAAATCTGATTCCTTAAAGATATATTATTGACGTAATTAAAACCGATTTTAAACGCGATATAAATATTTTAATGCTTTAATATAAATTATTTTGATCATGAGTGTCTTATTAATCTCTTCAAGTAAAAAGATTTCAATATAATTATAGGTTTGAGTCTGCCATCACTGAGCGTTTATGAAAAGAGCTTACCTTTTGATTCCGTGACTGGGGGTGTGAGACTGGTCTTACTCCTTCCTGCGGGAAATGCGTAATAAATAAGAAGTGGTCACCGCGAATATTAATTTCTTGCTTCCAGCATTATCAATAGGAGAAACGTCAAATTTTTCCCCTGCTGATCGATCGGAAGACAGTTTTTTTCAAAGCAGCAAAAGTGTCTCCCTCTGTTATTTAATTTATTGATTGGCACCCCATCTCGACTACGATTACATGTTTACTACCATTTCCACGAGGATCTGAATGTATAATTATTGAGAGAGTGGAGCTATGCATTAATTATGACGATTCAATACTATAACTCATCTCCGATAGCACATGGAACAATCGAAGTGACCTAATGTCTGTGAAAATGTCCTTGTAATAAATAACTTCGATTATTACTGGCTACTTGTCACTCAAACTAATAAAGTGCAGCTTGGGTAGATTTTCATCCCTTAGTTGGAAGTATTGCCGTTTCAGGAGAGCGTCATCCTTCGAACTACCAAGCTTGAATGTAAACGATTATATGCTCTCGTAACTAATAACTAACTTTACCTACATACGATACTGGTAGTGAGATCTAGTGATGCTCGCTGATATTTAAGCTGACATATCTTAACGTTTGAAATCGGCAGAGCTCCCTTGACTCCTTTCGCAATCGCTCGAAAGATGGTGAAAAGAACTTCCGATTCAGGAAGAGGAGAGAACCGGGACGTTATGCTAATTTGCATTGATCTAAAATAATCACCCTGCTAAGGATCCCGCCCATCACTTGAGCAATGACAAACTCCTCTGCTAATGATTGGAGTGAGAGGGTCGATGCCGCGCCTCCAGCGGTGAGAGGCAGACGGCCGTCAACGGCCTCTTCACCCGAGGGTGTCAAGGGGGACGGGGGTGGGAAGGGAGGCAATAGGAAAGGAGGGATGAGGAGGGAGGAAGGCTGTAAAGCCGCCATAAATCTCAAGTGGTATATATGTCCGCCGCTAAGTCATATAGGTAGGAGGAGAGTGCGGGGAAAGAAATCGAGATAGAAAAGTGCTCCCTCAGTCTACTCCCATCCCCGGCGTTTCATTTGCGAATTTTTCATTACCGAACTGACAGCTCCAATTACGGCCATGCCCCACCATTCCCCGTGGTTCCGTCCCCACCCTCCATCGCCGGCCTCACCCTACCATTCATTCTTTCCACCTCCCACCAGCATCGCCCGGCCGCTCCACACCTCGTCCACCTCACCTCCCCTCCATTGATCTTAGCGTGTGCCGAGGGGATTTGCCGCCAAAGCTGAGTTTCTTTATCCCCTTCTGGAAATGAAAGGCGAGTGAAAAATATAAAAATTACAATGCCCCCACATTTCCAATGCGCTGAGTTTATGGATGGACGCAATACTTTTAATCAATCCTTCATAAGTTCCCCGCACGGTGGCCTCGAGGGGAAATCATCTGGGAGGAAGGACCGCTGAGATACTAACCAGCGAACTAACCGCGTTCCCTCACTGAGAAGTGTACTGCGGACGGGTCCATAAACGGAAAGTCGCCGTGATTCTCAGAAGTGACCCCCGACTAGTGCGTCAGGATTTGTTTTTGCACTTCTACGCACACTAGTGAGCCCCCTGGCGCCGAGCCCTTTATGAAGCGTCCGTAGTTAACGGCGATGGAGTCTTAAGCATAAGCCAAGACCAGGGAGAGATATTATATTTAGAGCTTTGTGAAATAATTCCAGCGCCTTGATACCTGTTAACGCGGATCTTCACGACAGAGCCTCACTTAATACACGATTATCATAATCTAGTGACTCGACAGGATTTGTATCACCCGGTGGATTTCGTCCGATGGTTTTAGAATAAATGAACTCGTAAAGAAACTATACCAAATTCAATTTAATTCAAAATTAGTTTGTAATTGAGTCACTCGTTTCTTTTGTGAATTTTAAATATGCATTTTATTTTGAACTGTAATTTTCAGGTTGAAATAAATGTAATTAAGCGTATAAAGGCAAAATACCATCAGTAGTCCTGAGCAATGACCACCAGAATCCGCTGAATTAAGTATTTTACTATCAACCCCCGATAGTGCCTGGCGAGGGTAGTGCCTGGCGAGGAGCCAAATTCATTGTGAAACAATAAATCCTTTTAAATAAAATAACTTATTTGATGCGAATGTCTTGCGTGCATGTATTCAAATTTCCCAAGCCTGTGCGATCATATTCCTAATTTTGTGTCATCATATAAGCATACCATTGCGATTGAGTTTAAGTACCTGGCACATAACATCATACCAAACACTGGCGCACACCCCTTGTTATTATAGAAATGATTTCTAATATTGAATGAGTATTATTATATAATTCAAGTGTGCAAAATATTAACAAATACTTACATTCATGAAAATAAATTGAAGGGGATAATACTCTCCTTTTGGGTTCGAAATAACTAATGAACTAGGTTATGTGCTTGAATTATAGCAATAGGTATGTCTTCAATTAAGGATGCTGTATTACAGTAGTACCATACTTGAATAAATCATATTTACTGCAATGACAAACACCTTTGGAATGAAAGATTTTGAAACCTGTATTTTTTCCCCGTATTCCCCCAACAGATCCCAGAAATATAAATGAAAAGACGATTTTATCCAAATAAAATGTAAATGCTGGTTTCATAAAAAATACAATATACTTTCCATATGGTCACCGCTGTCCTTGCCTTTCCCTATGCTTAAAAAATTATTACTCCCATTACCTTAGACTAACTTTACTTTCTAAAATTCAAATGCCCTCGGATTTCTCTAACGCAGTTAAAAGTAAACTAAATCAGAATTACCCTCCTGAAGTATTTCTTGTTGGTCTAATTAAACCTTTTTTGAGATCGGCGCATTATTTCTTTACTCATTGCTTCAAGGTAGCAAAACTTGAATCATAAATTTAATATTCTGATTCAGTTTTTAAAGAAATTTTGACCTATACAAGTGATAATAATTAGCTAACAAAAAATAATTTCAGTGGACCTAGAATAGATGAAATGCGCTGTGGTAGGAATTAAGTTTCTTATTTTAAATAAAGACCTTAATATATATCCTCACGTGTAAGCAAAAATTTCCATTTATTTTTAGGCTACATAGCCGAATATTATTTGGCGCTGATTGAGATCAATATTATGGTAAGAAGTAACATATTCCTTGTAAAATAATAATAAGGTAAATAGTGTGATAAGGAGTTTATTCCGTATCTTATCTATCATCTCTCATCCCTTCAAATTCTCTAAACACATTCACTTCAACGGAAATATGAATACATAAAATAATAATAATAATAGTTATAATAATTAATCATGATATCATATACTTTACAAAGTTCATTTACACGTTTTTGTATTTACATGATGAAATGTCTGCATGTCTCTCATAACGATATCACTCCAGAATGTATGAATGAGTTGAGCATATATTTAATTAAAGTTTTGTCCTTGGCTACAACTAAGGTATTCAAAGCATTCAAACTCATGGAGGTTAGTCTGTTCAATGTTTCTTTCCATGCCATCTCATCTCTGAAATGAGAAAGGCGAACATGATATTTAGCTCACAGAATTGGAGGATCCATTGGATCCATGTCTCTTACTAGATTTTTGCTGCACTCCCCTGTGTACCTCTAGCGTAGGCAGCGCAACACTATGAAATGACTGAGCCCAACAAATTGTCAGTGTTTTAAGAGGTATATATTCCTCCAATGTCCACAAGAGCCATTCGCAAACGTGAATCTTTTCAGAGTCCGTTTACTCACACAATTCGGAATATCAATTCCACTCGATGCATTGGATTCACTCAGTTTTTAGAGATAGAAACCACGCAACGCTCCGGCACAAAGAGAAGCTTATTGAGAGGTGGAACGGCCATTTCATGGTTCCCGCGACGTCTTAGGTCAGTCGCGGGCTCCGTCTTGGAATTCATCCGCGACCCGCTACGACATCCCGGTGGAGCCGGTCGGAGATGGGATTGGAGACGGGGCGCTGAGTGACGGGGAGGTGGCCGGTGAGGCAGCGTGTGGAGGTTGGGGATTTGTCGCCGATGGCGTCGGCCCATGGGCCTGCTGGGGGTGCGACGGGGGAGGAGGCGGCTGGTGGCAGATTCCCGGGAACGGTCCGAGGGGCGATGGTAGTTGAGACGGGTGCGGGGCGTGGTGCTGGTGGTGCCTCTGCATCTGTACGAGAGGGTGCGGCGCCAATAGGTGGTGGTGTGGGTGGGATGGGTGGTGGGGGTGATGCGGTAATAGCCCGAAGGGTGGGTGGTGGTGGTGGTGAGGATGGTGATGCGGGTATAGGGGTCGGGCCGCCATTTTCAACTTCTCCAGCTCAGCCTCCTGAAGCCTCTTCGCCTTTGCCCTCCGATTCTGGAACCATATTTTGACCTGCGTCTCCGTTAAGTGAAGCGATGATGAGAACTCGGCTCTCTCGGCTATCGACAGGTATTGCTTCTCACGGAACTTCTTCTCCAGCGATAGAAGTTGCTGCGTGGTGAAGGGGGTTCGCGGCTTCCGGTTGGGTTTGTGCTTCCTGAGGTTGCATTTGATCTTCGGTGGGTCATTCGGATCTGCGTAGGAGGATAAAAGAAATGTAAAATGCCGTTGAAAATTATTTTGCATTCGTAACATTAAAAATACATAAAATGCAAATACAACAAAATTGTAATGTAAATAGCATATATTATGTGCCTGCTATTTGAACCTCAAGCAGTTACCATAGAGTTTTTTACTTATTGTAACTCATTATTCAAAATTTCTTGGCAAAATTCATAATCTTCTATCTCATATTTAATCGCTTATTGATATTTTTCCCGTTCAGTTTCATTAATGGCAAACTGTATTTGCATGATTTAAATTCAGTAACAGGCGAAAGTATTTAATTGTCTTGGGGATGCTTGATTTAAAATGTTTCCATCGTTTTTGATATGTTTAAAAGTCATTTAATAACGTATCCTGAATGTAAAATTAATAGCAGGAGTGCGCCGACACATTGTTTGAAACTGTAGGTAGAAATGAGAGCCACAGGTCATATCTATGAAATAATTGTCCAGTTGTTGCAATTCAAATCCTCTCTTATAACTAGAAAATTAATCTATACTGATAAAATTCTAAAGGTCGAATTCTCCCAGAGATTTGCATATGATATATAGGAACTACACTGAGAAAATTCACGGCTGGAATGAGTACCTGTTAGAAAAATCTTTGTAATTTAACAGTAAAAGTATAATTTTGAAATAATTTGTTTACTCAATCCAATTGCGTATACTTAAACTTTGCTCAAGTGGTTTCAATGTTTCTAACTCCTCCCAACTTTTATACCATTTGATATAAATCAGGGTGTATACCCAAGTATAACATTGACAAGCATTCGTTAGTGTAACTAGGAGTGGTGCTTGATATTTTCCTTTATTTTTATCCATCTTTATTCTTATTCTTTTGCAAAACTCAGTCGTAATAAAATTAAGACGGATGCAATTCTCGGGTAAGAGCATCACACATATTTAAATAACACTTATTTATATGCTAATACTCTCCATTCAATTTGCTCTTGAATATTTCGTGATATTGATAGGTGATAGTTGGAGCACTCCACTGCGAGCCTTCAAAGTCTCCACCACGGTGATTAATGTCATCAATCTTAAGGTAAAGCGTCTAAACGATAAATGATTGCGCAGTTTCATACATTATCGGAAGTAAATTTCAAGGTAAATTTTTTTGGCTAAACATGAAAGAAAGGTCTCTTCCATTCTGCACCATAGTTGCAAAACTCGTTTGATAGCTAGACACATATCGCCGCTCCCATAATTGCTTCAAAGAGTTATCCAATATTGTGAACAAATAATATGATAAATCATTTCGCTAACAATCAAGAATATAACTCCAAGTTTCTGAGTTTACTGGCACCTTGAGAACTATGATGTTGTGCTAAAAAAGTATGAAATGCAGGTATCACATCTAGCCAACACGTTGTAGTTCAAAGCTGCGTTAACAGGAATCTTTGAGGAGTTTAATTGCATTGTGAGTTGAACACACTTTCTTTCAAAATTACACAACATACATTGCATTCTAATTATTTCTCATAAAATATGTCAGCATTAAGTGTCAAAATTACTGCTGCCTGAGAACCGAAATATGGGTTCAGATCATAACTGCAATTGCTGGAGATACACGAACAAGAAATATTTGCTTGAAGAACTTGATTTAAAACCAATAGAAATACATAAGATTATGGGGTGTCGTATTATTAGTTGAATAGGTCAAATTCATGGATGACTACCCATTAAATGAGCTGAATCAGAAGGTTGTATTCTTAACCCCAAAGTAAAATGGCATGCATGCCATTTCCAACTTATTGTGAATTTCGTTTACAAAATATTTTTAAACTATTATCATGTTCTATTTAGTCATAATTATTATTGCTGCCCTCCAACGGAATAAAATTTAATTTCTCATTATTATTTCAATGCTATGATGTATATACGAGACTATTTCATTTTGAGTGTACCATAAACTAGCAAATCAGTTACTTTATTCGGTTCTTTTTTTGGCCAATTTAAAGTATATTAATATGTATTTATCCAAAGTAAACCATTGTCTAAGTAGTAATATTTTCAATCCCTGCTGATAATAATTACCTTACTTTACAGATTAGTTCGCATGACCTTAATTGATCATATTACTTAGTTTTTTATAACAATTCTATCAAATAGACGGATGTCCTTTGTTTCTGTTGTTGCTACAAGACGAGGATTATCACGAGAAATAGAGAAACAACTGCTTTGAGTTCATCGTTGACGTTCATGTCCGATAGATAAACCAGTATTCAGAACTATTAAGGTGTTGTATCCACTGGTCAGGCTAATTAGGTGGGAGCGAAGTGCTATGCGGTCGACGCAGCTGGCCCATGTGCCGAGATGGGCGACTGCAGCGGCCACGGCAGCTATCGGTGGCCGGGTCGTGGTGGCGTGGGTTCCGACACTGGCCCACACGCCCTGCACACCTGGACATTGGCAAGGGGGTGGAAGTGGGGAGGGAGGGGGCGGGAAAGAGCAGCCGAGGGCGGGTGAGGCGAGCGAAGTGGGAGCCTTATGTAAGGAGGAGGAGGAGGAATGGGTTTGAGTCACATAAACGTGCACACAGAGCTTAGCAATTAGATGTCCTCTTCTTCCCTCAAGGGTGGCGATGGACTCTGGACAATAGAGGACCTAACTCCCCAACCAGGTCCCAAACATCCTCTCTCCCACACAAATAGACACGCTCACGCAAAGCGGATCCTTTTAAATTATCAAGCGGCTCCTCCAAAAACCTCGTCGACATGTCCAGACGACCTGCCTGCCCACACCCGTCTTCCCTCTCGGAGCACCCACCAGTACCCACACCGGAAATCGCCGGCTGTAGTTTATTCGACGGAAACAGATATTTCGGACAACCTCTGCTTTGCTCCTTCCTCTCCCCTTCTTTCTTCCATTTTATTTCTTTCTCTATCTCCTCCGAACCCTGCCCTAAATCGCGGTTTTTGAGAGGAGAGAATAAAAATGAGGCGGGCGATAAACTTCTTTTTATTTTGCCGGGCGAATGTTAGCCTTGCCCATGTTGAACCAGCTGAATCGCCTTTCAGACGACGCATAATGACTGCTGAAGATCTTGGTGGCCGATAGCATTAACGCCTTATCTTCTTGGTTGTCGCACCCACAAAGAGAAAATTCTCGATTTTTATAGAATGGAAAGCAACCTTGCAGACGTTTTTATTTTCACATTGTGCTCTGGAGCCATCGTTTACAATAGAAGATTGGTTGCGTGGGGAAAAAAATATGTTCACGATGTCCATCCGATAGAGACATTTTCACCTATAAAGAAATGTACAGAACGTCGGAAATTTAATTTTCTTGGAGATTATAATTTTTCATCACTTAAAGTTATTTACCTAAGGATTTGCCCTTTATTAGGTTCTACATATATTCCTATTTGATTTAAATGCTTTCTACTCTACCGCATATGGCATACATATGTGTGTATACTACTGTCGTGTGAACCAAAAGTAATTTAAGACTGTGAATTCAATTGAGAAATCAACCCGTAAATAAGGTTTGCTCTACTAGATTAACTGGATAGTTCAAAGACTATTTAGCACTTAGTGACAAGCGATTCTTCACTCGCACGTATCCAAATAATGATTACTGCAGGTGTAAATGAATGCCAGACCGCAGTTACCGGACAATATGACGACAATTTCATTTTCAAAGTGAGGAAATTTCAAGTATTTCGTAAAAAATTAAGTCAATTTCATTATTTATGCATTCATAGCAATTTATGGACTTGAAAAAGGTAAAACAGAAGATCCTCTGCTCGCTTAAATTACTAGATTAAAATTATTAAATTTGCGTCATTTTTTTGTATTTTTTAATTCACCTCATTCAAAATTCGTCGCAAAAACTAGGAAATATCGAGAATTGACATAAAACGCAACAACAACAAGGGAAAGCAACTGCAAATTAAAGCAAAAATAGCTGGCACATTTGAGTAAACTCGAATTATTTATAATACACTTGGAAGTTTAAAAACCTATTGCTCAATCAATACATTTTTGTATTCAGTAATATACGTTTCAACCACTATTAACTTTCAATTGTCATTATGTAAAGCAGTCGTAAAGTAACCATGTTACTCGGTGACTTTGGAAGTAGGCATGAGTGAATTTGTTGAAATTTCCCTGGACGCGTTTATGCTGTTATTTATTGGATCCATTGAAAGTCCTCTTGCATATTAAGCTCATTTGTGCCCAAGCACTTTTCATGAATGCCATTGAAATTGTCAGGGTCCTTCCAATACTCGTACCAATGTGGAAATTCACATGAGATCATACAATTCAATGGCCTCCACCATGCCATATCCGAGATCGAGTCATAACATTAATCAATAACGTTAAGACTGAATTAAAAATTTAAATATTTGTGCATATGATATTCATAGTTTAATAAACCCTGATGTCTGAGCTCGTTTAACTGCAGAGAGTTCATAGTGTGTGACCCTCGCATACATAAATGTTTAAATATTTTCGATGTCCATGCTTGCTGCCTGCGTCGGCATTCTTTAAACATGCACGGGCTCATAAATACAATATGATTTTTGGAGGAGGTGGGATGGTCATGGAAGTCCCTAAAGGCCTCCTTCCTGTCCTTCCGGAGGTAGGCACAAGGTCAGGGTGATAGTCTGTCCCCGTGACCCATAGGGGAGGAGGGTAAGTTTGTGGGTGAGACGGTCACCTTGACATCCGGGGTAGAGGATAATTATAATTGTGCTTGCCTCTCGCCCTCCATTGTGCGACCTTCCGCGGCAGGACCCCCGCGGACACTGCTGGGTTTGAAGGGCCAGGGTTGGATGGATGAAGTGTGGTTAAATGCCGACTCACTTCCTCCATGATTGCCCCCCCTCCCCTCATAGCGCCAAAACTGAATCCACACTTAGCCGTTGCTTCCGGTCTCTGTTTGGCCTTCTACCTCCCCCAACACTCCCTTTCAAGTTCGTCCGAGAGGGGAAATTTAATCGATTCCGAATTGTTTCGCATAACTGGATTCTCATTACGGAGACAATGGATTTTTTCCCCCCCAGGCACCCTTCTTAACAACTCGCGAATGACTTGCGCCTCTATATATTTCCCACCCAATCGACAAACACGGGCTGGAGAACGAGACCTTTCCTTCCCATGACCTCTCCAAACCCCTCTATGATCCCACTATATAAGCAATCGTTAAAAGACCAGTTCAAGACACACGCGTTCCCATAAACACACACACACGCACGGATATATTGAGGCACGATGTTTGTTTCTTATGCCTATTCCTTTAAGGCTGATTTTTCCTGGCTTCCCTGTCGACAAGTTTTTTGATTATAATCCATCGACCTTCATTATTGCCGGTGTCTCGACAATTTTCCCACGTAGCGTCCGGAGGTGAAAGAAGAGGTCACCCGGTGTGTAATGTCAAAAGCCAAATTGCCCCGAAGAATTAAAGCGGGCGGTTTCCTGTTGCGTCCATGGCAGGTCGCGTAAAAGCGCCCATGCTACCTAGACTCCAAAAAATGAGGGGATACAGATGGTTGAGCTTCACTTTCGGGGAAAATGGCATTTTTGATTGTCTTGTACACCTTTTAGTTAATAAACACACCAGGATTCCTACAATAGGCCACCATTAAAACCCTACTACATGCCATATATATATTACGGAGGCATTGCTCTTGAGAATACATAAGGAATCATGCTAATAACTTCCTCTTCTTCCAAGAATAATTTGACAGAAAATACCAAATGACCATTTTAACGCCTAACTATTATCATCAATGTATCAAAACAGGTCGCATTTTCAAAAACGGGGTCTCCGTAGTTCAGGAGAAGAGTGTTGGAATACTAACCGTGGGGCCTGGATTCTATTCCACGGCAAACCTCTCTGGGCACTCTCAGTAGTGTGATCTTTCGGGTGCCAGATATTCCTGGGAAACCGTAGCCAGCACAGGAAAAGGAACTAGCCCCCATACCCTGATTGTGAATGTCATGCTCCGTTGAGTTTAACACTTGGTGAGATCTACAATCACCTACCAAACTGACCTTCGGGTTGATGGCTGTACGTATATTGATATTATATATAGATTGATATATCAATACTGCTGTTTATGCCATCTACATTAATATTTATGAGCGGTGGATAGCATCCTCTGGGGGATGAATACAGTCATTTTGTAATTAACTCTATGCGCTTAAAAAAAAACAATGGTAGGTTGTTAGAAAAACAAAATAATGTGCTTAATGTAAATTTTCTTCAACATATTTATATTATCATAAAAGACGCGCATTGAAAAAACCTTGTTAGAGCTCCGCTATGGAAAAATCTCTCATCAAAAGATAAAATCAATTTTCAACAACTATTGAAACTCGTATAGATTTACATAGAAATTGAAATTATGCATTCCACTCATTTGAATTCGCTAGCACACAAGAGTATTTTTTATGATTTTAAATTTTTCACAAATTCTTACTGAATTTTAAACTTGATCGTAAATGAACTATTACAAAAAAAAAGAGTTAAAACTTTGATTTTCATTCATTTTTCCCTCAGGTCTCTCATATTTTTGCCTTTGGTACTCTTATGATTATTGTCTTGAGCTTTATCGTTACTACGAAATACTCTGGCGAAAATAAAATTGAGCATCAAAGAACAGTAAGTATTTGGATGAATTAACCAGTATTCTTTAAACGCGTTAAAAATATCTTGAGACTCAAGTCAACTTCCGAGCTAGCGAAGTACCGTCTTCATTATTTTTTTCATTAATAGATAGAGCAGAGACGCTCACAGACCTCGCAATTCCTCGCAACCCTTTCCCGAATCGCTCCTGTCATCCTTCGTTACATCCCCTGACGCTCCCCACCCACCCGCCTTCTATCCCCACTCCTCCCCGTATCCATTCCTTCCTTCCGAACTCGGTGGAAAGCAGTTGTATAAATTACGGCAAACGTGAGCTCCACTTCAGATCGACCATCGCCGCTGGTTTCTGCCGCAATAATTTCCCGATATAGGCGCCCGCAAAAACATCTCCCAATACCTCATCTCGGTGCTCCGCCGTGTCTGCTTTCCCCACCTCCGCCCCCCTCCCCACACACATCCTCCTCCAAATGCTCCCGCTCTTATTGCGTGTATCTCCTTATAACCGTCCTTGGCACGACATCCCGCACCGCGCCAACAGGTTAACTGCTCCCCCTCCCAATCCCATTCCTAATGGAAGGGTTTTCTCCCATCGGGACAAATCTTGACCTCCCGCTTTCTCAGCAAATTCCCATCCAATCGAGTAATCCTGGATATACATCTCAATTATGCTCTTCCCTGAGTTCACCCCACCCCCTCGCTCTCTTTTCCCACTCCCGCTGCCCCTTTAAGAGAATGGATTTACCACCTTTAAAGAACGTAGAAGGCCTAAATGATACCAGGGGTATTTAATGAATGCCTTGCCTCGGGAGGGAATGGAGAGAGGTGAGAAGGGAGTAGCCAGGAATATGTTATTTTTACCTAAGATAATCATTCCACAGATAATATAGTGATGTCCAAGCCCTTGAAGAGATTTTATGTTTGGTGTCCTGGTATGATTATGGGAAAGTATATTGTAAATATCAAAATTGATGTATAGCATGGCATGATGTGTGGTTTTATTGGTACATTAATGGAGAGTGTTTAGTGGTATATGTATGTAATATGTATGCATAAATAATGCAAATCGGAAAATTTAATCGGAAAGCATAGGTTGAAGGAGAATGATACATGTCTCCAATTTTTCACAACATAATGAATTGAACTATTTTGTGATTCAACGAACTGGTTCAAAGTGCCAGTAATTAGACTTAATAAATAGCTATCACCTTTGTATCAACCACTTAAGCGTGAAAATCTAGCTCCAGCATCTTTGATGGGTTATTCTAAATAAGCGAGAAAGTTGTTTCATAAAAGCGATGCCAGGCAATCAAGTTTCTCGTTTTGTAATAGAATTATCAATTTTTAACTCCTTCCAGAAAATTTAGTAGAAAAATTATTTTCAATCCGAAATAATTATCCGTTAAAAGTATGTCAATTAATGCCATTTGCTCATGCTTCGCAGTTTATGACCGATCAAAAACTCCTCACACGGAATGCACCTCGATTGAATACATGAAATCACAATTACTCTATAAAAAATTAGCATTTATTTATTGAATGAGACCATAACGAGATAAAAAAACTGTATATCGAATATAAGAACATTATGCAGTCAACGTCTGAAAAATTCCTTTATTTAATTATAAGGAAGGCTGCTCCGACGAATGGGATAAAAGGATCTCATTAGGAATTTGATTAATAAGGTTTGCGAGAGAAGGAGACGGAGCAAAGAAAAAAACTTGCGCGCTCACTTCTACATGATATCCGCCCTCCTCATTTGCATTAGGCCTTCCCTTATTTTTTTTCCGGACCCAGACACTCCTCTCTCATATTTCTTCTCGTTTTCAAAAAAGCAGTCCATCCGAGAGACCTTCTTGATTATTCGATGGCATAAAAGCTCTCCCACCTCCCACGGCTTCATCACTATATCGTTACTCCGTCTACATCTCTCCCTCCCATACCCTTTACACTCTTTTCCTTGCCTATCTCCCCTCATCCGAAGAAGCACCTCCTTCCCGCACGCTGTCCCATCTTCCTAGAGCGTCTGGTAAACCCCCTCCAATGCTTCTAAGAGCCAGACAGAGCTGTTTTTGTCCTCAAAGCAAGCGCCTTACATAATCACTGTGGAACGTGAAAAAAAGGGCCGATGAAAAGTGGTTAAGACATGTTAAGTGAAGAAGCAATTGATGCGGAAACTGGGGAATGGCAATTGGAAGAAGTCGTTGGGATTCACGAAATGGGGAAGGATGGAAAATGGGAGGGAGGGAAATTAAGGAAAAAAATAAGAAAAATGCTGGAAATGAATAATACTCTCTGAATTTAATAAAGCGGCCGCGCACTGTTAAAATTATCGACGCCGCCACACGATCCCTTAGGAAAGTAATTTTTTCGATCGAAATACATATTACCCGGTCGATTTGTTAGAACGCAATCTCCCTTGCGAATTCATTTCTTATGGTATACCTAATTGATCGCTTGGAAAATTTCCTCGGGGAAACTGCTCACGCGGCAAGCTCGGGGAGGTAATTGGAGCAAGCGATATATAATTGGAAAAAAGACGCATCAAACGTGATAAAGAGTGGAAGAAATGGCGTTAGGAGAACCTGGGGGAGGTTTGTATAGATTTAAGAGATGAATGCATTCAAGAGATACTCCCGTTTTGAAAAAAAACTTTTAAGTATTTTACGGTGGCTGGATACCAACATCCGAGCAATGACTGCCGTGAAATTGATATTTTATGAGGATGACTTTGGAAATGAGTAAAAAACTAAGCTGAAATGATAATTCAACAAAATAAAGTAATTAACATTTCATTATGTATTTGCTATTCAATAGATATACTTTGGTTACAATTGGTTGGTGGTCGCTCTGGAGAAATACTTTTCTATTGAAAATATAATATGAACTTCATTGAAAGGTCGCTCTCTACACCATGGGCATTCATTGGAATTAATAAAATTCAATGAAATGAAAAACGAACCGACCGTTACGATTATTAATTATTTTTGCCTTCGAAACCAGATATTTTAATACTTTTTCAAAATTTATTTCTCTGAAATCTGAAATATACTCGTAATATCTCTAATTTGTGTGCAATAATTTAGTGTATCTCTCCGTAACATTACATTCTACCTGTTCCTTGAATTTGCGACTGTGTTGCTGAAAAATTCATATTCAATAGCATTCACACAGCTAGCAATAACAGCACGAGTGCGTTGAAAATTTCATGTACCATCTGTAATATACATAATATTTATATTATATTATTCTAGAATTTAACCAGCCTTCCAACTGAAATGAATGAATAAAACTTTCGAATGGAAGCACTTGAAAACTGCCTATGTGGGAGTAAAATGTCAGTTACAGTAGAATAGGGGGCATGATATTCTGTAATCGTATTGCAACGGTAGTCATAGGATTTACCTGTGATTGGTGGCAAAGTATATTTTTCCTTGTTTCTAATTTAATACTTCCTATTATTGCAGATCAAAATGAATTTCGTTATCATTTTCAAAGCCTTAGTTTTTAAAATTTGAATTTCCTACGACCTCAAATCTATGGAGTCATATAAACATGAGGAGAACAGTTTGTGCTTTCATAACAACCCCTATAAGTAGGAAATCTTATCACCGTTCAGAGGTGCAGAGGAGCTGAATTATGAAAAATTAGCGTTGGCTATTTGAGAAAAACAGAAAGTCGTCCCCTTCACACTCATCCAAATCCGAAAAGACTTTCATGTCTCACAAGGAATCCCTTTCATTTGCCGCCGTCTAAGTCCATGTGCCCTGTGCGTAGTAACGCCTAAGCATATTCACGGTCAATTAGAAAGCATCATTGACGTTAGGAGTAGGCCACAACACAGCTCAAGTCCCAAACGTGGTCACATTCACTTGAAGCCGCATGACACGTGCCACTATTCTTTTTCTAGCTAATCCCTTGATTTGTGCTTGCTCACAATAAGGGTAGTTTTCTCCGAATCTTTTTATCCATTCTTTCCAGCGACTTTTTTCTCATTCAGATTCACCTGCAGTTGGGTGATAAATCATGTAGGCAGTAGTTTTAAATCACATAGCCGACACAATCGCCCAGATAGCCAAAGAAAAACGCCTAATACTGCTTTAAAATGTTGCTCTCGTAATTCTGTGATAATGATTCGGCTTAAAGGTATCCGGATAATTTGAGCATGCCCGCAATCCTCTCTTTTGTAATAATAAAGATATACGGACCTACTAAGGCTAGTACACCTGTAGTACTACGCTTTATAGTAATTATTTTAGGTTTGAATAACAGAGGTAGATAGTACTGAAAGTTTGAATAATGGCGTATTTTAGTTTGGTATATATGTACTAAATGATGATTGCTTTTCATGTTTTAAATATATGCTGGCCAAAATATGTAAAATAATGATGCCTGGCTGGCATGTTTGGGGTCTCAAATGTTTTTGGAATGATATTTAATAGAATAGGAGACAGAGAGCTATTCGCTAGGCACTTCTAAAATGTCCAAGGTTGTACGCTTGAACTAAGCTCGGTTATATTCCCGGCACTACCACGATTTACCTATTATATGCACTATATAAGGAGTACCTTATTACCTGGAGTAAATTCTTTAATCAATTGGCTCAACCATTAAATTTATAAACTCTATAAAAGCAGTCCTATACACAATATAAAAAATTCAAATCATGTGCTGACTATGTTCATTTGGTCTTAAATTTTAAAAGAAGACTACACCGTTTATTATCGTCAGCTGGGTGCTATTGCGCATGACAAGTAAACTAATATGTAGCTTTAAGAAACCAATCTTTGGTGTATTGTCGCACATAGTCAAAACACAGTTATCCTCTCCATTTAAAATTTTAGAGAGCACGTAGTACAAAATCATTAATTTGTCCTGGCCGAGCGAAATGGACCCCTAGATAATGGAGCCATTGCATTTTTTTCGAAGAAAACCCTTACTGAATTATCTTTTGCATTCCAATTTCGTATTTTTAATATATTTATTCTCTATTTGCGTTTAGAATGAAAATATATTCTATTTCTGGAATTCAGCGACTGGAGCCCATCAATTTATCATCTCGGTGTGAACCGAACCTAAGCATTGACAGTTGACATAACCGTCGTAGTCTTGTCATTACATTCCAGGCAACGAAGTCTAAGGAATCCGATACTTACAAACGGTAAATGATAAATCTGATATTTTTCCCACAACTTTTCATTTGGCTCCCTAATTGTAAACAAATTACGAGTATCATTTTGCGCGGTCCTTTTCATTACTGGGATACTTTTTTCCAATCTCTCAATTTTCTATCACCAGTTGCTTCACATCGCATCAACCTCTCTCCCTCCCGTTGATTTTTACGCACCCCTCACCCGTCTCCTTATGCCGGCAACATCAATGCTCCTCCCTCCCCCGCCACTCTTTCACCCTCCAAATTCCCTCTCCATTTCCCCCCTTTTTCAACCATTCGCCCAATACCGAGTCCATATCACCCTCCACCACACTCTCAATCCTCCCCATCCTCTTACCCTCATTCTTCCCCATCCGCATAACATGCCTTCCTATTCCTGAACGCGAGGATTAATGAGCTCACCACTCTTTCTCTCTTCCACGCGTTCCCCCCTTCCCAACCAGCGGCCACAAACTCTTTACCCTTTACTCCCTCTCTCCCCTTCCCCGCTTAAGCAAACCGCCCACCTTCAACTCCCGCCCCCCCTCGCCCCCAAATCCCCGCCGCCTTCCCCTTTTACAGATCGCCCCTCTCCATCACTCACCCCCAACTCCCCCATCGCTCCCTTCCTCCACCCCACCCCTCCTCCTTGGAGAAGTCGATCCCTAAACGGTGACTGCCAGGCGAAGCAAAACGTCCGTGCAGTAAGGTTAAGTGTGCCTCATTCCCGCGTTCTGCCCTCCCTCTCCGGCAACCTACCCCTCTCCATCACTTCCCCTTCCTCCTCCTCTGCCCCCACTCCTTTCTAACTTGTGTTGTTATATATATATCGTTCTTTTTTCCATCCTCTAAACCCTTCTACAGTCCTTCGTCCCCTCCTATTGCCACTTTTTCCCGCAGCTCCTAAAATATATAGCCATATTATCACGAGTATGTTCAGTATCGCGTCACTATCTCTGCTATTTTTCAACAAAATATTTTGTGGGTAGTTTCCTCAGTAACTCTCTCCTTCACTTTATTTAACCTCTTAGATAACCCTTTAATAGACAGGCGATGGGATTTAATAACTTTTATCCACATTGCTTGGTTATCAAATATTCAATTATGCTCACTCTATGAGTAAACTCTGATATGGTTTGATTGACATGAATTGAAATGTAATTATTTTGCACCCTTACTCGCCACAGATTTCGCTCACGGAAGATAAGAGGATCAGGATTAGGAGGGACAGAGGAGCAATCCTTCAGCCCAAACCTCCCCCGACTGTCTACATTCATCATCTGTTTAGTTAAAGTATTAACATCGTTCTTGCTAGCTGTAAGTATGTTCTCATTCATTAAATATTTGCATGACCATTTCAAAATACATAGTTAATTCTTTTAGTTACGTCTATTGTAAGAAATAGTACTACTAATTAGTTTGTTGCATGCTTTTTTGAATATCTAACATAAGTTACAAAACAAACTTCGTATGATTTGCTTTATGTTTTCTAAAATATCTTCCGTACTAATCTCGAGGACCTGGACCAGATCAAGATATTCATATATTATTATATTGCACCCTAATTGTGGTTAATTTTGTTTAGTTTTCGGAAGTTCAGAAATCTTATTTGTGCTGAAACTGAGCACGATATAGTGACATACAGACATGTGGTTCACTGCAACCGCTGATTTTATGTGGCCAAGATACATACGCTTTTCACTCGTATCTTATCATGAATTTGTAAAATGATGAATGCGACAGCATTGCCTTTTAAAATTATTAGACCAGGCGCCTAATTATATGGGAACTTTACGGAGAAGCTCCAGTTAGTATCCTTTGTGGATTTCTTGTTCAGAAAATGCAAATTTTGTCATTAATACTTTTTCATTGGCGTCATCAGTTGGTCAAATAGTCAAACGCATTCTGTGAGGCAGTTGAAAAAATTAGGTAATTTTCAACTTAAACCAACGAGTAATGGAGCCGACGTAGTGGAAATAGTATATGTGTATATGTATATGCATATCTGTATATGCTCTCAGTTCCGTATCTAGATCCCAGTTTTTCTAGCATTGCAACAATAAACGTGTCGGAAAAATGGGAGCGGTGATTTAAACTGCCTTGTTCTTCTTGTGTCCTCGTACCTCCTTGCTCCACTCCGATTTCTTATCCGACTCCTTCCGTTCTTTCCAACCCCTTAACTCTCTCCCCCCCTCAGGATCTCCCCCCTTTCTTCCCGACGCCCCTTCTACTTGGCGAGCTTGGATGGCTTCCTTTCTGCCACCTACTCCTCCATTCTCCCCTTTTTCGTTCCTCCCCCCTCTCCTCAGGCACCCTGCCTCTCGCTTTTTTCATCCCATCAGAATTTTCATCACTGTTTACCTCCCCTCCTTCTTCGTCTGCCTTCCCCTATCTCCCCTCGTCATCTGTCGCGTCCTCTTTCGAGTCATCCGATTCCCTCATTCTTTCCCGACCCCTCTCGGCCTTCGTACCGCTTCCCTCACTCATCTCTCCGTGAACTACTGCTACATTTACCCAGAGTGCTAGGTCTCACAGCTATGTAAATGTCGATAGAAGCCGGATAGCACCACAAATGCGCCCGTAAATACTAATAAAGTAAAACAACAGGCCAGCGATATAAAATCAAGACAAGCAATATAGTTATTTTCATTCCTTCATTCTTAATTAATTTCATAATATCTGAATCCTAAGACATTTTGAGGTAAAAGGAGAGAGGATAATTGTCACTCATTGATTTAGATCTGGCACTTCTGATTTATTTATAGTATTACGAAGGTTATGATCGTCTTAATTATATTTAACTTGACAATTGTACGAAATCTATCCATTGGTCTTATGTTTTTTCCCATATCACTGCGCATGCTTCCTTGATGGTTACATCACGGTCTTCTTACGGTTTTGAATACCTACCTCTGGGAAAATGTAGGCCATCTCCCGCTGGTGATTGGAGGATAGGCAGACGGAATCGTGAAATTCTCGGCACGGGCTCAATAAGGCTATCGTGACTCGACAAGCGGACGTTGGACAATCCGTGGGCCAGATTTGGTATCGTTTTAAAGTTGAAATTTAAAGAACAAGGGAAAAGTTGAGAACTGATGGCCGTCGATCTTCTGATTCCTTATGCATTCCATCACGCCCGCTTTGTGACGCATTTCCATCGGAATCGCTTGACCGATGGAACATACTGAAACCTCGGCCTCATAAAACATTTATGTTAACGGTTTTTAATACACTTTAGATGTGATATTTTCATTCGCCTAGCATTAATTTTCTTGCTGGTGGAACTTTTTTGGGGTTAATTTGCCACTTTTGTAAATGAAATAATTGTTCATCACGAAATCAGCTGACTATGCTGTTTATTTTTCCTTTTCAAATCAGTAAATAGTAGTAGTGGGTATGTATGTGTTGTGTATATGGGCTATTAATTCAAGTAAATTTGGGGCATTTTTTTATTGCCTCATTCGCTATTGTCATCGTAATTAGTATTTTACAGACTGACTTATCCTGAAATTATCGCAAAAATATCAACCCAAAGTTATGGGTACGTTGTTTTTTTCTGTCATATTCAAAGTTCTACAATCATCAATATCAAATTATCCTCAAAAACTTCATTGATATGATACGAGTAGGATTATTTGTGCACATCCCATCGCTTATCCGACTGAAAGTACCAAACACTGATTTATGACTCTAACGTAACGTAATACGCAAGGAAAACGCACATTAGATTTTAAAGTTAATTTTAAGAAAAAATTGAGTTTCATCATAGAATTAGGTTAAAGTACAGTTAAAGTAGCGTGTATGGTAGTCCGAATATGCCATTTCACTATAACGAATGAAAAAGGTACATTATTTATTCTATACCTGATTCTTTCAAAGGTTGTGTAACAATTACTAAACACACAGCTAATTATAAAAAAAATAAAAAAACATAAAACACGTTCTCTTTCAGCAGAAAATATAATATTTCATTCAAGAAGTTCTCTCGGGTTTCCCACCGGGTCAAGTTGTAGTGCACCGACGTTTCGAAGGCTGACTCTGCCATCGTCTTCAGGGTGCACTACAACTTGACCCGGTGGGAAACCCGAGAGAACTTCTTGAATACCATACGCCGGGAAAACATGAAATCCTTCATAATATTTCATAATATAAAGTCTAATGAGATATATATATATATATATATATATATATATATATATATATATATATATATACATATATATATATATATATAAAACTATTACACTGCCTAGCGTTCTTATGTCTCATTACTAGTTTGGTAATTAGAATCTTAGAATATTTGAAAATGGCTGAAATCACATCAAATCAGAAAAAAAACGAATAAGGATTATTCCCAGCCCATGGTTTTTCCTCTAAAAATACGTAATGTCACTTAAACACGTTCGTGTGTGAGACAGATTACAACTTTAGCATATTACGAAGTGTAACGCTTAGAAGAAAGGAAGCCTTTCTTGGGAAGTTTCTGCCTCGCCCTCGAAAGCCACTTCTAAATTTCACAAATAGGCTCTTTGATGGCGTCAGGGAATTTTCTAAAGACTTAACAACCCCGCGACAACAAACTGGTTGAGCGTCTCAAACTCCCCCCCCCCCCCGTGTTTTGTGAAAGCTGGCGACACATGGAAGCGCTAAGATCTCCTTCGCACTAAAAGAGGAATTCGTTTAGCGGACGCGGAGCTCAAAAGAATCCGAAGCAAAAACATTCCTGCACACAAGTGATATTCAGAAAATTAAGTTCCGCCTTTCGTTAAGAAGAAAATCATTTCATTTGGGAGTAATTCACGATTTTGTCCTTATTGTGACAGAATGAGTGACACTGATTTAGAGTCGATCCGCTTCAAAGGGCCTTCACTATGTAAAAAGGAAGGACAGGACTAAACCAATGAGCATGTGTCGGACTGTATCCGAAATATAAAAAAAAGACATTATCTATTTCCGTGAACTACCTTTTTCTAATAGTCCATCAATCCATTAAGAACTCAAACATTCGTGTTGTTTGCTCGGAACCTATCCTCGTTCCCCATCTCAGAATACCATTGAGACAGGCGTAAAAAATTAACCATTGCTGAGGTGAGGAACTACGCACGACGGGCATAACATAAGCTAAACGTCAAAAAGAGTAATATTAATGATTCTAGCGGCGGCGACGACAGCGTATCTGCAGCTTCGGGTACTTGGTGTTGAAGAGTGGAGGAATGACCGGGCTCGAATCACTAACGACTGGGTCTAACTTATTACCTCTGTCACTCATTTATTCTTCTTTATTTCGAGCACAAAACGCCACAGACTATGTGGAAAGGAATTGAAAATCATTAGTTACTGAGTTGAACACTTGTACCACTGTTGTCATCTCTGAAGAAACTTGTGGCGTGAATTAAGCGTCTCTTGAATGGAATATTATGTAAGTTTAGGGTATAATATCATTATTACTACGAATCAATCAAATAAAGAATGGTTTTTTACGTTAATTTGCTAAAATGTTCTTTGCATGAATCATATAGCGTTTTATAATAGCTTTGCTGTTCCTCAATTGAGAAAACCAAGAGACAAATAATTGATTTTACAAAGAATAGTAAACTCAAAACGCCAAATCTAAATGCAAAAATTGGTTAGCAAAGGCATAAAATACCTTGAAAGAAGTTCAGAATGCCGCATGTTCAATTAACGGATGCTAAAACGGGAGTCATTCATGAGACAGTGGTTCTTTCACTCTATGAAATCCTTCGATTCAGGTATCTAACTAGGCATTTATAAATATCGTATTGACTAGCACAATTGAGGGAAAAATGATAGACTAGAAAAACCAGTGCCGTTACGCATTCATCATTCCAGCCTTCAATTTATTCATTGAATAGGAATTCCGATTGAGTGGTGTGGTTGTTTTGCCTTTAACTAGACATTTTGAATTTCGGTTTAAAATATTATATGAGGATCAAAATATTTGCGAAATTCCCTTAGTGAATAGGGTATCGTAGGTAAAATATAAGGAAACGGAAGTATAGTGGGAAGGGAGATTCTAGGGCTCACTTGGAGCCTGAAGAGTAGCATTACGCTCTATGCCTATCCCTAAACGTTCAAACTCTCTATTCGAATGTCTCTTTCGAATCCGAGGTCTCTCATTCGCAAGTTTTAATTACAGTCCATTTTCCCTGCATACGTTCGCCATCAACATCGTCATGTTTCCAGATAAAAATGCTCCATACCGGGTTGATTATGATATTTTCAGAGGTTACCGACTAATCGCCTACGAAGTCAACCCAGCGTTTTTTTTCAAATGTTCATTTTTACTCACTAGTTGACCAAATATGTCATGCATGAGTTACTTCTCAATAAAACTATTTTTGGCACTGACATTATATATCCACAGTATTTATGTAGGTTTAACAAATTTCTTGCAAAATTTTGCCTCAAAATTTTACCACACTATTAGAGCATAAAATTATGTGAATGGATGAAAGTGGAAATATTTTACAGTACGAGTACATTATTGTATATCAGTTAAAAATTAAAATTTAGAAGAAATTTAAATTTTCAGGCAAAAGGACATATCATGACTGAAGGATTAACAGAAAAGGAAATTTAAGTACAGAATTTGTTAAATTGAAAGTCCACAGGTATTGACACATTATCGAATGGGTGGTAATTTTTTAAAACTGAAAAGTGAACCAACTTGTTCTCTCTAGATCAAAGTGTTTAAACATTTTATCCGATGCTGCATCACGGTTCTGAGGACTAAAATTGTGTACTTTAATTAATAACTTTATGTAATGTCTGAATGGATAATTTATCAACAACGACCATAATGGTCGTCATCAGTGATTACTATTTATTTCGTATGAGGACATGGCACAAACGTCTCCTCTTTCATAGCGTCACTTGACCAATGATGGCGGAGGAATCACTCATCACCATACCTTAAACAAAAATGATTATACTGATTATTACACATTTATTATAACACATACTGATTTCTAAATATAATTTCTAAATTTTCGTAGCCATGGACCATTGTGTTTTTGGCTAAATAAATGCGTTGCTTCTTATACTATCTGGCATTGAAATTTCTAATATACCCTCAGAGGATGGAATGAATATCTTTAAATATATCCGAATCAAATTTAAAGAAATGAAATTTGAAGCTGATATCAAATAAGCTTACAAAGTATTATCAAAAGTATGATTATGATCCCTCGGTGTTACAATAAGCTATCGAATATTTGCACTCATGAGCTGAATCTTCAATAGGATACCATATCCTTCAATGACTGCCTTGCCGTAGCGATGTCGTCAAACTAGAAACTGCTGGTGCTGGTCATGCTTAGCTGTTTTCATTTTTCTTCCATTTCCTTGGAAAAAACAAGTTAATAAATGATGGAGAGATACACGTTCTGACGATCCGTATTTTTTCCTAGTACGTTGGTGCATTGTTCCTGAGCTGAGGAGGCGTAATTCTAATTCTGAATGCGGAATATTATGAGAATATAGAAAAGAAAACGAATTAATTCTAAATTTATCTGATTAAAATTATAAGTAGATAAATCAATATTGATGATCATAAAATTATATATATATATATATATATATATATGTGTGTGTGTGTGTGTGTGTGTACTCATAATGACAATGTAGGGACAATTTCTGCTACATACTTACAAGTAAATTTAAAATAAATCGAAAAAATCTCATTTCCTTAGAAAAAACGAATTTTCCGAGTTCACGGCCTACAATTTATACTCTACGTATTCAACATCATGTATTATTAGCAGGGGAAAACTAATTAAATAAATACAATGCCTTGCACTAAATAGAAATCATTAAATGGATGCTTGGCTTGAATGGATTAAATGGACCTTTGTTTCACTATAAAGGCTTTTCTTTACTAATGCATCCAAATAATTTGTATCTATTAGTTTTTAGTACTTTTGAACTTTGCTATAACGGAAATTTCTAAAATTATTTTCGACTTCAATAACTGAGGTTGAGGTTTTATTTTTATTGCAATCCTATTTCCTTTTCAGTGTTTTCTCCATAGCTAACATGATTTTATTCTTTATGCTTGTTAAAAAGTGGATTAGGTATGACATACCTGCATCACTTTTAAAATATATTTTCCTCATTGGAGCTAATTTTCACTTGCACCGAATACTAGGACGATATCATCGAAGATTTTTCTCCAACCCCAAGAAGATCGTTTTTACTGCGGAAGGAGCCAACTCCAGGTCACTTAGCTCGAGGTAGGCAACGTCTGTCACCATTGCGTACACAACCGTGCAAGACTCTGCATTTAACCTCTAAAACGCCGACCACTCCTTACTCAACGCCATCGTCACCCTTCGTTCTCCTCAAGCCGAGTCCCTCCCCTCACTCCAGACACCTTCACGGTTGCGTGGCAACTGTGCCTGCCCAAGGAGGCGAGTCCGCACAGCCGCCGGCGCTAATGACTGCCATCACTTGAGACCATTCACTCAACGTACACACACGGCCCGGATAGGTACCTATATTAATTACTGCTCGTGCGTCGCCCAGTACGCTCGTCCCATTCCATGGCGAAATGGGAAAACAGAGAACTTGGGCGATAAACCCTTCATGGGGCACACAATCGAGTCTTTGCATCCGGCACGCAGAGTCACCGGGTGGGACAGAGCGGGGAGGGAAGGGGTAAATAAAAAGAAACATGGGTTCTACGATGGAGAATTGAAAGAGAGAAGTGTTTCCCTTTACTTGGTGTCACGTTCAGGCGTATCTGCGAAACAAGGAATGCTAAGCTAAAGCGTCGGGTATAATTAGCACTGATTGGTTGGCTTAAAGACTTGAATAGCCACGTTTATATACCTCCCACTCCCCTTCGATTTTCCTGAGAGGTCGTTTTCCACTATGAATATACCGGTTTCGGCATGCAGGGTAATCGCGTTATATGCCGGTCAGTAATTTCGTGAAGGTTCATTATCTCACGGTTTTCTAAGGGGACTGCGTCAAGAAAATATTATTCATATCTTTCCCTCCAGACACGAATGTGATGACCGAAGGATAGTGCATGGTAAAATCTACGAAAATCATTATTTCAAGTTCATTTATATCACTGAGGGTACGCCAAAATTTTCGAATGATTTTTAATTTGTTCGTTGAAATCTCGATTAATATTGCAGTGTATTTTTTGTTTCTTTCTCTCAAGTGCAGCAATAAAAAAAGATTAAAAAATTGACGAATTGGTTGAAAGACTTCCCTAGTGATTACACGCTAAGTGTTTGTGTGTGCAATTAGTAGATAATGACTGATTAAACTACCTACAGGTAAAATGATAAAAAATTACCTACGCAAAAATGAAATATTTTAAAGCAAAATTATAATAATGAACTTAAACGCTCATTCCGATGCAATTGAAGGTCGAGAAATTAGGTTTCGACCAAAGCTATGAAACTACAGCAGTTTTCATTCCACACTTTATTTCCCCGACACAAGAGAGTCTTTGGATAGTATGTGTGATTTGTCTCAAGTGTCGTAAGGCAGAGTTTATAGAAAACAATCTATGTCTCCGATTTACAGTATCGAACAATTATCGTATGTAAGCACTGCACCCATTTTCACTTACGTTCCAAAACAAAGTTTTAGTTCCATGCGACTTGCTAATTTTCCCTCTTCGGATGCCAGAATGAGGCTCTAAGTCGGTATTTATTCCGACTTGTGAGTTTCTGAATGTGAACGAGACAATTAGAAGCAATAATGGCGTCGGAATGGCGCAGTTTCGAATGTTTTCCTCCCGACACCGGCTTTGATTTTTCTGATTAGGCGTTCTGACACTTGACGGGAATATGCATAAATAAACCTAATTATGTGCGTCATAGCCGTTAATTCTGGTAATCAAAGGCAATTACCTCTTCAACACAAGATAAACTCCTTGTGTAATACCACATTAACTAGATTAAGAAGTTGATCAATCAAGAAATGCCTTCGTTCTTCTCCTTGACGTTCTTTTACCAGAACAGCTGTTAGCCCCTTTTCCCGAGAGATCGAGTTACAGTTTCCGACCGCATGACAAAAAATCCTTCGATGATAAATATTGAACGGAACTTATTAGGTCAGTATTAAAATACACTTCTGATGTCAGGTGTTCCCTATTTATTACAGGAACCGATCTTCTCTTTTAGAAATATTTCCGCAAATGAGTAATTCCAGAAAATTATTTTACAAAATAATAGGCCAAATTCGACCAGGATATACTTGGGCAAAGGATACTTTAAAATTCGTACAGCGGCAGTCACAGTAGTCTATTAATTCAGAACGTGCGGCATTTTAGTCGTAGTGCCGCCGTAGAGGTGACGTGGAGTTCATGATGCATTTCTAAATTTCCAAATGCTGAAAGTTGGAGAAATATTCTCCGCAGTAACAATCATCTTCATGATTCGTATTCATTTTTCGTCTCTTGTGGTTACAATCAGGATATAATTCGTCCTGACTCATTCGTCCCAATTCGGTCATAATAACGTGTTCTGTGGAAAGATGGTCATTTTCGGATATCATTTCTTTCGAGGATATCAAATTGCGATCCTTCTGTATACTAAATTGTGAAGCATTAAGCTAACAATAGAATATTACCGCCAATTACAGAATTTTTACTTTTTAATTGGATCATGAAAAAAAATCATTTGGTAAACGAATGCTCAACTTGGTTGAAAAAAACGTGAGAGGCCTTTAGTTCGAGAAAATATTATATTAAACGAAAGCGTCAACAGGATGAATGCTCCGCCTTTCGCCTTGTTATTTGTTTCCTGGGGAAGAACCGTTCGGAGAAGTAGCTTATGTAGGACGAGGAATGACTTTTAAAAACGGTGATACATTGATGACTACACTATATGTTATTGAACCGGTTTTTCTTCAAGATTCCCCTTAATCTCCGTCTCCTCCTCCTCCCTGTAGATCATGCTAGCGGATTCTCCCCACGTACGGGTTTTGCGGCTTTAACGTTCTCATAGTGTCTTGCATTGTCGCACGAACTCATTAGGTAGGTTCTACACCCCTTCCGCGCGGGAGGGATCTGAAACGGCGCTACATCGGTGGCTAATTACGCGTAATTGCCGAGCAAAATGGACGCATAAGGCTGGTTAGGCACTGTATAGAGTGTTTGGGAAGGGTGTTTAGAGGAGGAGAGGATGGAGGAGAAGCTGGCGACGCCACCGTCGGAGTTGCCATAAGATTCGATTCTGCGCAGAAGACTGCTCCCATGTTCCACGCCCCCTTATTCAAATTTCAACGGCGAGGGAAGGACTTGGCGTATGCTCAAACCATTAGTGGGACACATTTGCGTTAATTACTGTAGGAGAATATAGTATTAGCGATGAATTAATTTTACATGGCTATGAATTTTCCAATACAAAGGAAATTTATGCACAGAAGTGCAAACCATATTTTATGGTCCTTTGGCATAAACAGGAATGTATTTAGGCATGAAATACACATCATTAGGGAAATCATTCCGTTTTTGAAATTATACAGCACCTTAATTTTCGATTGGCTATTTTACTATTTTAAGATAAACAAACTTTATTCTTGAACATATTTTTCTAGGAATATTAATTAGTATATAAATTAAGTATTTAGTCTAGCTTGTTATTTTCTATTGACCATATGCAGGTCAATTATCTCATTATTTTTATAAAACGTACCTTATTGAATAAAGAAATTTGTATTTGTTTAAGAAATAGTATTCAAACAAACAACTTTCAAACGTTGAAATCCCAGGTATGTTTAAGAGACCAAATCTGGCATAATCCATGTGGAAATGCAAATGCTCTACGGCTCGTAGAATAACTATTGTATATTATCTAATTCAATATTAGGAGCAATTAAAAAAAGTTTTCAATAATTCTAGAAGACGCTTCATGAATTTATTTATCAAGAAGGGGTAATAAATTAGGTATGTGTTTTATCTCATTTCTTCGAAAAATATTCCGTCAAAAAAACATCTATTTTTTCTTAGAAAAAATTCATTCATCAGACTATGTAATTAAAGAAATAATTTGGATATCTGGATGCTCAATTTTTAAACCTAACCACCCGTTATGGCGAACAAAAGTTATAGAATCGACATGATGCATTAAAAACAGAAAATAAATCTCAGTGAATTTTCATTGCTGCCGAGGTAATGTTAAAAGTCAAAAATGGAAAATTGATGTATATTCGGTGAATTTATTATGAGAATCGGCGATTTAATGTTTTTTGCCAAAGATATTTTCAGCCTTACTTAACAAATATTTTGAGATTTCTGGGATATCATTTGCTTATGAGCGGCTGTTGCATCTTACCAATGTATTGTCTTAAGCCCAATTACGGCAGCGTTCTATTCAGAACAAAGTGGTTAGGCGATTTACAGTTCCTCAATTACTAAAAATTAATACATTCAAGTAATAATAATAATTTTTTTTTATTGATAAAGGAAAAAAATGCAAATAATGTCCAAAATATTACCGAATTTAATCGTAGAGCAAAGAAAGGATCAATTGTTTCGTTTTTTTCACACCTACTTACTAGACCGACCGGATTTGCATATAGGGCCGATTACCAAATTTTGAAGATACTAAATTTTCTATTTAAAATAGCTGCCTAACACAATAATAGATTTTGGCTTATTTTGACCATTATATGACTTTTCTCAACTATTTCCTGCGCGTCATCATTCATGTTGGTTCTTCCGAGTGATGAGTTTCCACATCAAAAAAATTAACCCTTCACCTGGTAAATGCAGAGTTTTTTTATGAATATTTTCTTATAAAAACGTCTAGCGTTTTGAGTAAAAAAAAATAAGCATGCTGAAATATTAATCACCACAGCAAAGAAATGAACCCCTGAGTGTTCCAATGTTCGCTATCGCCCGACTGGCTTTCACCCATCGAAACAATGGACATCAGAATCCGTGCACCCCAGGTCGCCTTCTCCCTAACCTCCCATTTCATGGTAACGACATTGGAGCAACAGCCGTCCCTCCCCGGGGTAATTGAGGCGATTACTCGCATGACTCATCTTTCTTTCCTCCATGCATGAATCCTTGGGAAAGGTGGTCCAACTCATTCCAGGGTGATCACCATCATCTTTCACGCACACTCACGCAAGCACACAAACACGTCCATAAACCCCGCCGAAATCTCCCACATCTCCTCCCCTCAACTATGAACACAATCCTGAAAATCGGTCCCGCTAAAACATCAGCTGCCAGCTGCTGCCTATCTCGTCTGCCGAACGTATTTTTTCCCATGCTCCCTCCCGATACTGGGCTGGGGGCCGGGGGGAGGAAGGGTTTCCTGAAGGGGGCTTTATGCTGTGTGGGCACCTACCTCACTTTCCCATTTCCCCCGCCCGCTCACCTCCAGCCCACCCTACTTCGGCTACCTTACGCCTCTGCTCCCGGCTCCTGTTGAATTGGGAGCTCCCTAAATCGCAACGGGCTTTGCTCCGCCTTGTTTTCCAAGTCCGAGGCATCCGTGCGAGGGAATACAGAGCCACTGTTCGAAAACATCCTCCGTAGCCAAATCGAGTTTTGATTCCCAAACATGGGTCTTATGGCTGATGGTATATATCTATACATGGATGTTTGAGGCATGAATCTCATGAGAATTTACTGGTTTCAGATTCTGTGGGTGGGGAAATTTTCTAAGAAAAGGGAAATATGTGGGTGAATGCCTTAAAGGATAATACTTGAATTATGATGACATTTTTAGACATTTAGCTGCAATGTTTCCGTGGGTGTATTGTCCGAATTCTAAATCGTTGTTACAATTTCAAGCCAGTGCTAACCGCAGAGTTTTTCTCACGTGACCAACACTCTAGCGGTGGCTGTCAGGATAAAATATACGAATGGATGAATCATAATTTGAGATGAATTTTTATTGGAACATTTAATGATTATTTCACAAGCGAGTGGGTCCAGCTTTATTCATCAAGGTTCTAAGTCATTTCAGACACTAACTTACCATTTTACATATTAATTTACAGATCAGATAAAAGGTCATCAAATCATTCTCTATCTACCCCTTATCCCGTTGGGCCACAAGCTAATGAACTTAAATTAAGTAGAAGAATGATATATCTATGGGGAGAACTTCCTCATGCGAGAGCTTAATAGTAAATCAATGGTTGCAATAAAATAAAGAGGGACGTTGAACTTCTCCCTCAAAATAGGGTAACAAGGGTAATGTGATTGCCATTGTAGGGCTGATAAAAATGAGTGTCTGTTTCTAAACAAATTAAAAGCGTCTTGATGCTAGAAAAAATAATTTGTTTTTTTCAGGCAGAATAACGTCCGAACTGATATTATTTGCCTCATGAAAATACAAAGATTATTATTTAAAGGTATTAGTACCTGCTTCTTTGTGGATAAAAATAAACAGGATGAATATTTTGAAAATTTTTCTAGTTTCGTAGACTCACGACACCAATAAGGGTTAATGCTGCATTTATGTGAAGAGACCATGAAAATTGAAGAATTCCAAATTGTTAATGCAAGTTGTTTTTTTTATTTCAAGTTTGATTTTGTATTTGATGTAATGTAGGTAACCCTCCGTCATTTGAGCGGGGGCTACCGTACTGGCTTCCCACCCAGAGGGCCCGGGTTCAAATCCCGGCAGTGTTGAATATATTTCAGAGGTATCTCGATCCCTGCTTGAGGTGCTTTGTGGAGGGTACTTTGAGTGAGTACGCCGTCCGTCGGATGGGACATTAAGCTGCGGACCCCTGGGCGCCTTTCGTAAAGAGTAGGCTAATGCCGACGCCGGGTTTCTCTCCACCCTTCATCCTTTCCTGTCCATCCCCTATGACGCAAATGACCTCAGCTGTCGGTCGCCTCTCCTAAATAATACTACTACTACTCTGTCATTTGAGGAATAACGCAACTACTAGGCCAAGTACTCTATATAATCAAGTTTACGAGACGGAAATATTTTAATCACAAGCTCGAATTATTTTTACTGGATGCGATTTTTATATGCATTATTAGTTTTTTAAATAAAGGCGTTCTAGACTACTTTAATACAGGGTGAAAGGTTTGGCGTTTTTAATTCATAAGGCTTAAATATACGGAATTTGAATCAAACATGAACAATTAGCATGGAAAAATGATGCTGTTGGAATATGCGGACATTATATTATATCCCTTTCTTTAAAGAAGGGAAATTTTTACACTTACGGAATGAGATTGAGCCGCGATGTTACTTTGGGTGTATTGTCCCAATGTTAAATCTCTATTGCACTTCCAAGCCATTGCTTACGGCATAGTGTTGCACACGCGTCCAACACTCATTTCTCTCTTTACTAGACGTTACGAGACTGCTCGAAAATAGCCAGCGTTTAATTTATCGGAATGTACGTTTGGCATCCTCTATCCATCCATCCGTTTGTTGTCCCAGCAAGTAAGCCACTCAGCACCAGCAATTATTGTTCTTTTTATTTGAACAAATTGCTCCTCACGCAAGAGTTCGCTTAGCGTGCCTCCACCTTGGAAGTCTTTCAGCCCGCTTGGGATGCTTACGGGGTTTTGGAGATGCTCCCTTACTAAGATGCCAAATGACGTTTCAAAGACTTAGCCTTACAAAATCAATTCCAACACGTGTAGAAGTCATAGAGTGAGAGAATTTAGTGGATACTTCGCATTGCTTCCGAAATTAAGCGCCGCAAGATGAGTTACTCCGACATTATAATGGGATTGTTAATCGACCCAATCGTAGAGTTCGCAACGGCACCGAATGCGACTCAGAAGTGACAGCGATATGGACGCATTCGTAGTCGTATAACAAGGAGCATTTCTATTTTAGTCTTCAACCATAAGAAAATTTGCGAGAGCCCTGTCATACCTTGAGGCAATTTTTATCTGCAAAAGTTCAGGTAGCACAATGAAACTTACATGGGAGAACGGGTTTTCGAAATAATATACCATCTAGTTTTTTCTATCTTCGCCTATTTAGGTAGGAACATGAAATTCTGTTTTTTATTCTTTCTTAATACTTAGTACTCATAATTTGTGCGGTAGTGAAAACTTAGCTAAATTAATAGTACTCCTAAATAAATGACCGCTGTTCCATTCTGCATATTAATGGGTTTTCAGCATTCAGAAAAATATCATTAATGTGATTTGGTGTAGTTCTTTCAGCTCACAGTCCACTCTTTCAAGCAAGTCCTTGTGAAACTTTCATACAGCATAATGTAAGGCTATACCAGTTGCTGCGGCATTAGTTTCAAAAAGTATGCCCCATATGAGAAAACTTATAGGACTTATAGATTTGAGGAGCAAGGATCATGATGCCACATACTCGAAGTTGCGTTTTTTTTAAATACTACTAATTCTATTGAGTTTGGGTGATGTCCTTAGAGTGCCTATTCCAATAGACAGTATTTCCTATTCAGCAAATTTCTTGTAATGAGGTAGGCAAATATTTTATTTTGGATCATACCGTTAGCAAAACATAAAAGAGAAAATAATTCCATTTGCATTGTTATAGGATCAGTTTGATTAATAATGTGTTGAGAAATAGTTTATGCAAAAACTTATTGCGGAAAGGTAAAAATTGGAGTGGTATTCCCTGATGATATTTTTAACTCCAGTTGTTCTCGCGCTGCGAATATTAATGTTTTAGAAGGTGGTACCTCGTGGAAATATCCTTATGAAAAACTTATGGTTTTTAAAAATTAAAGTACCACAAAAAGGAGGAAAGACATATTTTTTCAATTTAATCATGTTAAAATATTAATTATCACATGTAAATTACTGATTTGGCCTCAAGTATCGATATAATAGAATAGCTTACGGTACATTTTCCAATTTGTGATTATCTCATTTTTAGATGTCGTGCCTAGTAATATCAACCGAAAACTGCGAGACCCGCAATATAGTGCACATTTTTAATCGATCGTATTCAAGGCAGTTGAAATTTTCCATAGAGCATCAATATTCTTCAATTTAACCTGTCATACTTCATTAATCATAAAAATAATAACAAAAACAGCGATTCCATACAATCTATAATGCTTTCCGAAACTGAGGTCAGTGTACTTTAAATTATTGACTTATTCTGAGAAAAGCGCTCAAATATATCATCTTGAATTATAGAAATAGCCAATAATTAGTTTTGGAGAATCAAAGTCGTTCCTCAAGCTGATCCATCTTCATCTCAATAATGAATTCTCAATTCACAATCTATTCTTTCGGCAATCCTTGTTCTCACTCAATGCCCCAATCCTAAAGAACCAATAATGCAACGCCCTCCTTCCCCCCCCCCATTTTCACCTCTGCCCCCTCATTGTCATGATGGGTCATTCCGGTCCCTCGCGGTGGGAGGCGGAAGCAGGCGAAAGACGCAAGGAAAGACGGAGGAGGGTTTTTTATCGGAGACCTCATCTCTCCGGACGGAGCCACCCTTCAGCAGTCCGGCATCCCTTTTTTCCCGATCCAGCCCCGTATCTCCGGAACGGCAGACTCGTTACCCGCCATTCGGTGCCCATTGTCGCGCGGCCGACGGGGCGGCGGCTGTGCTGGACCCGGCCCACACCCATTATCCTCTTACTCCCGTTCAACTCCTTCCCCCTCCCTCCGTCCCGGCCAATCTCATCTCTCGTGGTGCCGTATGGTAGGAGCGGAGCCGATCGTAATTGCGCCGTGGGGCGGCGGGGAGGTTGGGTGTGGGAGAGGAGGGTGTGGACCCTGTGGATGAGGGACGGCGAAGAGAGGGCGTGCCCCGGCCATCGCCCGATTCTCGCGTCCGCGCGGACGATCACGCACTAAAGACGCGTCTTACGTGCCCTTTGGAAGGAGCGGGATGTTTTCACGTCCTCCCTTCGACTTTTTTAGATCCTCATGTTCGCACATCCTTCCCTCTTGTATCGGCTCCTTTTATCGTAGCTTCACGTCAGTTGGGATTTTTTTCATCCGCTGTGGCTGTAGGTGAAATGTCTGAGTGAGTTAAAAATTTTCGACAAATTCCCGATTGGGGAAGTTTTCTTTTACAGAATCTGACCACGATCAGCACAACTCCTGTCCACCGGTGACGTGAAATTGACGACTCCAGTAGCATCGTTTGAGATTCAAATTGGGACGTTTCTATATTTTAGCGCATAGATATGGCACTTCGCATGAAAAATGTTTTCCGCAAAAAATGTAATGAGTAAATTTGATTTTGATTGCTCCCTTGACATGAAGTTCATTTATCAGTGCAGATATGCAACAGAAATTTGATTTTATTGATAAGAAAAGTTTGCAAATATCTCATAAGGGCCGGGGGAACTTTTATTTTATTGAAATATTCCTACAATCCAGGTTACCTAAAAGATAACCTATGTACATGTTTATTTTATTACTGATCTATATTGAGATCAAAATCGTGTTTGCATAACCAAAATAAAGAATTTTCGGTTTCTTATATAACATACTGCGTGTTACCATTTTTATAACAGATAAAAATGTAATTTCGGGAGAGCATTGTTTATCAAGATCTACTTGAATTTTTTGTTTAGGTTTTACACATCCCGCATAGCTACTGGGAATAAGTAGATAGATAACAACGAGCATAGTAGATCTATCAAGATATAAATATGTGCATGCCCATGTTGGTATAGAGATATTTATATTTGCAGGAACTGCTCCAAACACATACATGTGTTGTACACGTGCACTGCATTAAATTCGTTTTCAATAAACGACCGCACCGAATGATTCTTCGAGATATCTTCCTCATTTGTTTCAGTTAATTTTAAGTTGTGAAAATGATATATCATAATTAATGTGTTGGTACTTTCGCTTGAATCATGTTTCAACGAAATTATTTTTTCCCTTTTGTGTCTTCAAGGAATAAGCGAAGTTCAATAAATATTACTTTTTAACCATTTATTTTAGTCTCACATCATCTAAATAGTTTAGTCCGCATTTTCCTGGTAACTTCTAAAGTATTTTTCTTCAGACAAAATCATCTGCGTAAATTGATACCATTCAATCGTATTCTCCTACTATAACATTATGAGCACATTGAGTTATGGTTTTGTTAAATTTCACTTTTTCATTTTTTTGTGAATATCTTTATTAAAACTGACAGTATAAAGCAATTCTCTGCTATATCTTCGATTATTTATGATCATCCCCTTCCTGGATAAAAACAATGATTCGATTTTCTTTGATTTCGAGTCCTACAATTCATAGATCAGAATTTGAGTGTACTTTAGGTCAAAGGAGTACTTTTGGCTAACAAAATTTCAGAACAAATTGATACTTGTATATTTCTCTGTCATGAATTCACAGAATTTAGTATGCTAGTTATACCAAGCTCAAGAAGCGTGGTTCTTCAAAAAAACCCTTAAATTCTTCACCTCACCATCCTTGAGTACACCCATGAGCCCCACTTGGTGTCGTCACAAACTTCTACTCCAGCTGTTGCTAACTGGATTGCAAACACGAACCTGAGAGAGAAAAGTTGCACATAATGGTCTTCGGAGATGGTAATTCTATTTCATTTTAAAGAAAATCCAGGGGTCTCTTAACTTGTATACCCTAACGATGCTTGTCAGGTTTCGGATAATTGCTTGGAATTTCTTGAAAAACCTTAGGGCTATTCTCAAGAAAGGGAAGACATTATAAAGGGGAATGTCACCAATCTGTTGAAATTGGTTTTTATCAAAATACAGATTATTTCAGTAAAAGAGGCGCGTGGAATAACTTTATTTTCGTTTCAATAGCATAAATAATGGTTTAATAACGACGTAATAATATCACGCTTTGGTTATCACAGTTAAATTACGAGCTATAGTCGAAACTCGTCGGTTAAACCAAATGAAACTTGGTAGTTTAAGAATGGCTGTAATATGACCTTAATTATTGCCTGGACGAGCTTTCACTCGAACTATTCATATTCTCTTGAGTGCATACAATGTTAATATCTATTTTTCAGGTGTATGAGCAATATGTTGAACAAGTAAAGATAAAACAATCTTCGGGAGTGTTATTAGTTGAACAAATTGTATATTCACAAACATCTTGCTTAAGAATTTGTTTCCCAGAACCCTATCTTTCATTAATTCATTTTTCACTTAAAACTGTCCACACGTTTTTGTTCATAATATAGAAACACAAAAAAAGAACACTCACACGTATTTTCTTGATGTGTGTTACTGTGTATTGTACTATTCGGCACTTCCGTGTTACGTCTACGAAAGCATATATACTATATATAGTATAAAGCATATATATATATAAGTATAAGCATATATTTATATAACTATAAAGCATATATAGTATATATATATATATATATATATATATATATATATATATATACTCATATATACAGAAACAGATATAAATATATATATATATATTCGTGGACTCTGGGGTTATCAGCTGGTGACTCATTACGCCGAGCTAATAATTTAGTCATTTTGATCGTGATAAGTATGTGTTTTATTTCACCGATTCCGCTCAACTACATTACGGGGCCGGTCGGAAAAGGCCACTACCGGGAAGGAAGGTTGTTCATGATTGGCCAGAGAATTGGAGGAAAAAAGGACGTTGATTTAATTTGTGAAAATTCTCGGTTTGAAGGAAGTGTGGAGCTTCCTTCCGAAACTCGTTCCGATATCACAGTTAAATTAGCAAGCCAGAGGGTCGGAAGCTGCGTAACCGCAAATACCACAGCATATTCACTCAAATGTTAATGGGGGTGCAGACATGTGATAATAATAGTCATTGACTTTTAATCCCATAAAAGTAAACGGGTGTACTTTGAAAAGTAATCTTACGGTCAAATTGTATTTATTATTCTTTTATTAGTACTAATGTGTGAAACCTAACGTTTAAATGGCAACACGTCTCTATTTCAATCGTATCATGAGCAATATGAACTCGTTGAGGTAGCGTCGCATTTTCCTCTACAGTTAAAATTATTATCATCTCACCAGTTTGAGATGCAAAAATATTGAAAAAAACTGCCATATATTTACCGTGAAAATTTAAACTAATTTTGGAGTTATTCCACAGCCCGTAAGCTATTGTTATTTCCACTCCATGGATTATAATGTATGCTCCTAGTTCGAAAAATTCAAATAAATACTTATTTTGCTAACATTATAATACAGTTTGAAAACATTTTTATGTACATAATGGCATCAGACCTATTTTTCAGAGATAAGTGAGCGGTTAGATGTAAAATATACGTAAATGAGCTTATATATGTTAGACTTATAAATAATTATTATCTTCTCTAAACTCTTTTTAATTTAAACCTATTTAAATAAAACCAGAAGTTTATGTTTCTAAGAACAAAGAAGTATGAGCATTTCGTGAAATGTACGCTTAAAGAGCACTTGTACTCCTAACTTCTGAAAATTCTGCACAATTGAGGTTCCAGCAATCTCGGTAATTTCATCGAACACACAAACATGGGATTGAATTGACTTGAAGTATAAATAAAAACAAGTTTTCACGAAATCCTAAACTTTTTACCCTAAATTACTATCAACACTTATATTTATGCTCACAGTAGTGACGACAGAAAGTTGGAAATAAAAATAATATGTGATTGGATGTCAAGAGTTTAGTTCACCATTTTCCCGTTTAGCCATCCATATACGATATATCAGCTTCTCATTGGCCTCCACTCGAAATCCTATTAAATGTCCACCTGCGCAATCCTCGACAAGAAGCTTTAAAAGAAGAAGACTTAAATTTCAACTTAGGTTAGGCTCCTTACGAGAATTTTCCTCCCAAGCTGCCTCTATAGATGTGTCTATATTGCGCCTATTCGCCAGTCACACCTAATCGGCTTCAATCGTTTTACGGTTGCGGAAAGGTGGTCTGACACAGCACTGAGCAACTGGTAAACAAGTTACTAGTCAAATTAATTATGGTATTTGAAATTAATCTATAAAACGTGCATAATACTATTTCCATCTTCACATCGCCAGATTTTCAAATTCCTAGCAAAGGTTTGCAAAATCTTATTATTTGTCAAAATATACATGAAATATTTTCATAAATAAGCATCAAAGCATAATTTATGTGTAAATATCCCAGCATTATCACGGGTGATGATGTCCGTAGACACAGAGATTAGGTTTCATTTTAATTTGGTCGACGACCCTTACCCCATGCTTCGACGTATTTGAACCCCTTCGTCTTCCAAGGTATTTAAAGCGATCTCTACCCCCTAAGGCGATCGGTCCAACCCGATCGATCAATCAATCACAGCCCCTTAGGTGATCACGCGATTGGAATGAATTAGCATCCTTTTGTTTGGGACCATCGTCATTGACACCACTAGATTTATTATTGCGTTACGATCCAGCTGCCAATGAAGGAAGTGCTAAAGAGGGAGTGAGAGAGGCGGTGATCGGATTGGGTTGGCCGCATGGGGTGAGGGCGATACCACCGCTTTTGAGTTGGTGTGGGTGGGTGGGCTAGGGCGAAAGAAGAGGGGTAGGAATGCGGGCGTTGCGACGGCGAGTTACGGGAGGAGGTGAGCTGTTTTGAAGGGTGATTGGGGCGGGGGAGTGTAGTGAGAGGTGGTGCGCTTCAAGAGGAGACTTTCGCTACTTCTCCGTCATTTTCAAGACGGCGGCGATTTCACTAAATCTTTTTCGCTTAAGGGTTGGTAACTGAAACCGTCCTCAAGTTAGGGCGAAGACTTGGAGGATTTCTCGGGAAGACCTATGAGAATAAGGTTTCAATCACTGCTCTCTCATACCTATTGATCCGTTTAAGTAATGCCTTCCCATATCTTCTTCCTTACTCCCCCATTCCCTCCCTCATCCCCCCCTCTCTCCCCCTCCCCTTTCCTCTCCCGGGATGTCTTTCTCACCTGGCACCATCTGGTGGCCGACGCCCAGGGTAAATTTCTTTTTAAACGTCACCCTTCGATCGATGCCTAATTATGTTGGCATTAGATGGCGGCACGTCTCCCTTCCAGCGGTCTTAACTGACTCCGTCTCAGACTCGTGACAGTGTCCGGTTCGTAATTAGCTGAAGGGTGCGTTCTATTTTGCACGACAATTAGCCTCCAATCTTACAAAAGAGAAATCGATTTTGCAATGGAAGCGTAGAGACAATTGTTTCAATGAATGCTATTGCATAAGAGCCTAAGGACTTGGCATAGTGTAAGCATGTCGTAGCAGGACTATTAATATATTCATTGCCCATTTTCCGCGATTCATTGCTGTGTTAGAAGTACTCAGTGGCTAATGGGAAACGATTGAGTGACATGAGAATATTGAGACACAACTTAGATATTAGACGGAGTCCTTTGTAGGAGTACTTACCAGTACTGTGTTTAAATGAATAAAATTAAGTAGTGACAAGTAAAGTTTTGTAGAAGGAGCTGATTTATAGTTGTTAATTAAATATTATGTAGCTCAGTATGATTTAAATTGATACCGGGAATTTAATAAAATTCCTGAATATGCAATTTGTTACTTCACAGTTAATTTTGTCTCTGAATTGGTGTTGTAATAAAATTTTCCAGTGAGTAATAAAAACCGTAGGTTGCCAGAAACACTCTAAAAATAATGTTTCATTAATTTAAGCATAGTACTTAGATGAAACATCTATACTATTTGATTTCACTGACATAATATTTAAATAAAAGCTTTGTTCTTACTATTGGGAGTAAGAGGAACCTAATCAAGAATAGAAGCGATATGTGAAAAAACGAAAAGGAAATGGATTTATCTAATGACTATTAAATTCACGAGTAACTGAAATGAGACGAGAAGAATTTGACAATTTTATATGCATTCATAATGTCAATGAAACGAAATTTAAATATTTTCTGGTATTTTACCCGAAGTTGAACGGGTTTAAGTGCTTCTAATGTGATACATTATTAAATTCGTTAGGTGATCAAATTGCGTAGATTAAAATATAACTACTCATTTATAATAGAAAGAATTATTTAAAAGTAACCAATGAATTACATCAGGAATAAACTTCTTATATCAGCAATGGTAATCATTCGTCATTGTATTTTTTTAATTTATCTATTAATTGGTTTGAATTATTTTCACCTAAAAACAGTCGGAAGTACAAGAAGTATAAAGATGATAATCTATATTCGGTTAGATATTTTCCAGCATCAAAACTACATGAAACCATGATGTTAAGTACTGTACAAAATATGCTATTATGAGTGGATCATACTATATCGTACGTGTCTCGTATGTATATTTCTAACTTCTCTAATATCAAAGTAAATTCATACAATTCTTTGTACAGGATTCGTTTAATGAATTAGTCTACAAAGAGTACGTAAAATTGTAAGAGACATTTAACTTATTAGGTACATGAATAATGTGGTTACCTCCCTTTACGCGCCGTGAATTTTCAGTTTAAATAATTGTTACTCAGCTTATTTAATATCCGATCAATGATTTACTAAATGGAAGGTGATGGTTCAGATAAGTTATGGATATCATATCATGGTGAAAGTATAGATCCGCTCTTTCACCAATCGTTTCACCCTAAATCATGCCAGTAATTCATGTTGATAGTTTTAAATCCCAAGTTACATTCAAAAGTTGTTACTTTTGGAAAAGTTGCATCGTGTGCAAGTTCGTCGTCGCAATCGTGTTATAATGTAATCCAGCTGCCAAAAATTGATACATAAGTCCAGCAGATTCGTGTAGAAAATGGAACCTGTATTCTTCTCAATCAAGCAAAGGAGTGATTCCACTATACAATATTAATATTGTAGTACTGTACTGCACAGTAGAAATACATAACTATTAGCTCTAAAAGAACTGTGTGGGTTTATATGGTGATTCACAAGGAAATTAATAGATTTTTTCCAATAATCATAAAAATTGAGATTTCATAAATACGACCTGATGGGCAGTCACATTTCAATACGTCAAAACTGGCACATTCAAGGTACAATATTTTGTAAAAAAATGTCTCGAAATTGGTTATTTATGCAGTCATTCATAGCTTACATTGCGTTATAATACTTTCTACTTGTTTTCAAGATTTATATTTATTCCAGCGTACATTTTGTGCTCGGATCTAGAAATACTCCAGATTAACATCACGCATACAGCAACATGTGCTGGTCTTTCTATTCCTGCCAGTGTAGGTTAATGTGGATAATTACAATTCACGGTGACTTTAACCAAGATAAATGAGACCTACATGCAATAGTTTCTGAACACTAAAAAATATATATGATCAAAAATAGACGAAATTTTACACACATTTAAATTTATGGTTTATTTTTTAATTAACAACTAATCCTACATAGTAATTATGGGATAGTGAATGAATCAGTCAATGATTGATTGGTTAATGGAAACAGTTTTCCGAGATTTGTCAGTATAATATCTCATATCGTTAAACCGGAACATTTAAGAGGGGACAAAATCGTGGGCAGTCTAAATTAGGAGCTGAGTAAGAAAAGAGCGTACAAATGAACTGTGACCCACCAGTCGATCCCCCGAGTGCCGACCCGAAACCGCCCGCCATCGCGCCAGCTCCGCCGGGATGGAAACCCGCATAGTGGCCGAGAGACGCCCAGCCTCCGCCGCCGCCAGCCCCGCCGTTCCCGCCGTACGCAGCGGCCGCGGCCGCCGCCGCCGCTGCCGCCGCCGCCAAGGAGAACGGGGTGGGCCGCACCGGCGTCACGTGGTGTCCCATGATGGCCCCCCTCTGGGCCGGAGACTGACCGTCGTCCGACAGTCTCAGCGGGTGCAAGGGCGGCGGTGACCCCGAGGGACTCCCTATGCTGCTGCCGCCCCCCACGCTACAGCTGCTCCCCCCGGAGATCCTCGCGTGCCCGAAAGGGGACTGGAGGCTCGGGGGCGGGGAAGATGGACTGCAAGCCCTTTCGGGGGTGCCCAGGACGCTGACGTCGCTCTCCGATGGGCTGGGGGACGGAGTTTGGTGATGGTGGTGCCCCTGGGGTGCTGGCGGCGGGGTGGATGTGGAGGCGTCCCCGGAGGAGAGGCCCCCAGGGGATGGTGGCCCTACCGACGGCGGCCTCGGGGGGGCGCTCCAGAAGTGTTGGTGGCTTGGCGGGGGTGGCCTCCGCGGGGACGCGTGCCTCGTGTCTGCCAGGAGGGCGGCGACACTGAAGGAGATGTGAGCGGTGGGGCGAGGAGCGACCACTCCCTTCGGTGCCGAGGAGGCGGACGGCGGTTCCGGCGGGTGCCTCGGTCCGGTCTCCGCTCCCTTTCGGTCGTCGTCCGGGGACGCGTCCATCTTGATGTGGGCCACGTTGAGATCCGCTGGGGGGGGCGGGTGCCGGGCGCTGCTGCTCCCGTGGTGCGCTACGACAGTCATCACGGGTGCCAGCATTTGATGGCGTTAAAGCGCCAAAACTCCCACCCTCGAGAGAAAAATACCGTTCCGATGTTCTCCTCCTCCTCGAGGTCGGTTAACATGAACTCACAACAGAGCGGATCGGGGGAGTTAGGAAAAATTTTAATGTCTTCCCCGACTTCAACTTGAAGATGACACGTGAAATATTGAAATAAGTTCTGCCAATTCGTTCCAAATAGTTCGTGGTCGATAAAAAAAACTGTTCTATGGAGAGAGGACGTAGCCCGCACGCTTTCGTCCGGTGCCCTCCTATCGCCGGGACAAGACTGACCTCCTCGGCTTTGCTTCACCGAGACCCCTGTAGGAGGGGCAGAATCGAACCCCCCTCACTTCCCCTATCCAACGAGGGAGTGAGGCAGGAAGGGAGAAACTTGAAAATGGTACGGCGGAGGGGGAAGGCAGACTCGGGGTGGGAAACGAATGAAGAGGGGGGTGGGGTAGATGGCTGCGGGAGGGAGGAAGAACTTATCCGCCAATGGCGTGGGCACACGACTCGTGACGTAGGGGGACGCTTGTCCGTGTCGTAAATCCTTGGTCCCACCCAATGGAGGCGTGGCCATCGCAGCACTCGTACGAGGGGTCCCACTCCTTCCCGTGTGCTTCGCTGTAGCAAAGGAGCAGCAGTGGGCCAGCGACAGCCAGGGGACGACGGTGAAATAAGCGACCCGAATGAAAATCTTCGTGGCGTGAAGGAACGCTGGGCAGCCTTCGGATGTTGGACACGCTCCCCTCTCCTTCAGCCGCTCAGCATCACCGTTCGTTCCCTAACACCGTCCGCTGTTTACTTTTGGTCACGAGCTCCTCTTGTTTTCACCCCCACGGAAGCGAGGGGGTGGGGGTGGATTGGACAGTAAGAGGTGGAGGGAGAGGAATGCGATAACAGAAAGAGCAGTGTAATTGCGAGAGAAATGGAAGACGAGAGAATGGAAGTCAAAACCATCTCATTTCCTCTTCTGAGGGAGGTTCTTTTTAAAGAAGCCGTTGGTTGGACTGTCTCCAAAAAGGCTCCGTTAAGTGGAAGCGATTCAGAGAGAATAAACCTTTCCGGCTGAACCAAAACATAGGATGAAGGCTAATTCCCATCTCTCTCTTTATCCTCCTAAATCTAGAACGCGTGGGTAGTAATGGCATCGAAAAATTTCGTTTGATGCCCTCTGGTTAGCCACGGAGAGAAATATTTTATTCTAAGCGAACGCTTTTTTTGACGTTCAGTATACATTTCTACTGTCATAAAAATATTGGGAATGATGAAATGATAATTTTTCCAAATGGAACATATTATTGATTTATGATATACATAGCTGTTGCATTGGATTGTGTTCCATGTTACTAATTTCATGGCAGAAGTTGTTTGGATATATAAAAAAAACTTCTCCCGATCTTCCACTCTTATGTTAGGGTTTAAATTTGGGATCGCGCAATAGATTCTTTTATTAGTCATAAAGCCGTCTTAAAAAAAAGTCAGTGCTCATTCGCAATGACTGTAAATATTCTAAAGCGCTATTATTTACCTATATTACCCTCAGTGTAATGATTGTCTAAATGTGTGGAAATAGTTGCTTAAGTATTTTTAAATTTTAGTGTCTGTTAAAAAGAATGAGCCAAAAATGGCAATAAATCACCTTTGAGCTTTATTGCATAAGAGAATTATTTGAACCTGGAGTTTTTATCGGCTCAAATGTCGTCATTTCATGTGTAGGTTGGTCAAGGTTATCATACATAAACTTAGTAAGTATAAGATTGCACTTTGATATAATGTTTAAAGGTGATTATTAATACATTTCATCGAAATAAATTCATGAAACTTATAAATAAAATGCGCTCTATTTCTTACAGAATCATATAGTTATTTCCCCACGGAAATGTTAATAATATTTTCAAGTAAAATTTGTAATGTCACTGCTACCAAGAAAATCTTTAAAATGTGTGCTGAAGCACTGGGCGAATCGAGATATAGAAACCATTCGATCAATAAAATTATCATTATTCTCAATCTTGAACACTGTTTTTTAAATGAATAACATCTATTTTTTTGGAGTGCTGTCAGCAGTTTGTTGAGTATAAACATCTGTCTATTTCCTGGCACTGAATCAGCTATCACCACTTCGGAATCAATAGCAACATAGCCTTGTATACTGCGTGCAAGTTACGGCGCTAATTGCATTCACTATTACTTCCGGTCAACTTGAATTTCAATAATCATTTAATGGTGGGCTGAAATATTTTGAACGAATTTCTGAATGCTCAATTATTAGACTTGTTTCAACTCTTGGTTTCTTAAATCTGAATTATTCTTTAGGTAAGGTTTCCCTCTATTTTCATATTTGATTTTGTGTATGTCCCTCTGATGTAAAAAAACGCATTTCCATTCCCTTCGAACATAAAAATATACCTCTAGAGTTTAAGTGGCCAAAATCAGGAAATATTTAATTTTTAACGAATATTTTGAAAGAAAAAAGAAAACCTACATTTCATCAAAGATAAACTTCTTTAAGTCGTTTTCGTTTCTTGATATATCATTTAACGTTACAGTTTATAGAAAACATTTTTGTATCTGCAACATGAAAATTTGCTGTAAGAAGAGAGCAAACTCCTTAGGTCATCGTGTGTAAAGGCCAATATTTGGCAAAAAATATGTTAAGATTCCAAATTGGTTTCTCATGAAATTGTTATAAAATTTCCAGTGTAATTGAGAAAATTTTGAGGTTCTTAAAAACCGTGCGTAAGATACGCTCTCTCTTATGCAGCATAATCAGGATTTTGAAAAATATATGATCCACAAATATACCTGTGCATGCATCATCTTGTGTGAAGCGATTAAAAACTTACTCAAACGGCAAGGAATCCCGTTTCCTTTTCATTACGAAAAGACACAGCATCAGTAACTGCTAGTTCTATCTCTCAAGTATCACCATCGACCATAAGACCATAGTTTTGTGATGGGGCGCGCTAGAAATATTGCTTATGTTGAGTAAACAAATACCTGAACTTGAAATAACACTTACTGAATAAAATAATATCTCACTAACCCATAGACATACGACTCTGCAATCATGTAATAATTATTTAGTGTCACTAAAAGCTAAGTTTTCCTTAAGCTATTATTTTGAATAATTCAAATCTCTAAGGGAGAAAACTAATGATATTATTAAAATTGAAATTGTCTGCCTGCGAATGTCTGCAAAGGTGTGTGTCCTTTCTTAACATGTATACTTTCGCCATAAAACTTAGGTTTATCGCTAAATGTGGAATTACGTTAATTTAATAGTCAGTATTTCCTTTATCCATTACTTCACAACGATAAGGATTAGGTTCCAACCCGTCATTCCTGATCCATTACGACTATGGCATTTACTCTATGACAAATATAGTATGCATCCGTGGAGACCAACCTTCCGAAAGCGAATGAAGATTGTAAATAATCCATGCTTGAAAAATTGTTCCCAAAATGCTGTCAAGATACTTTTTTGGCACAGGTCCTTATATTATAATGGCTTATTTATATATTATTTCACATTTTAATGAGTGAAATAACATTGCTCTGCGCAAAAATGTTTATTTTTCCTCTTGAGCGCCATTGACAAATGTATTCGTTTCTGGGTTCGACTTCAAAGCATGGATTGATAATAAATAGTTTTTTATTTTGAGGAAAGTGCTCATGTACATCAGTAGGAACTAAGAAACTCATTTAGTCCATTAGTGTCAGCGTAACAGTTGAGCGAACAAGCGGACAGGTTTTCAAATTGTTATCTTATTATGGATTATGTATGTCCTGTAATTTTATTTGGAGAGGTTTCCAAAATTTTAAGGAATTAAAATAATAAATATACAGTCCAAATACGTAAGTTTAGAAAAATAAATTATTAAAAAATAAAAAAAAAGAAATATTTTTTCAACAGTGCAACGCTGCATAATTCTGTTACTAGTGCGAGTATGAAATGGTAGGCACGAAAAGCTAGAGGATATTAGTTGAAATTAGCATGTAAAATTGTGTTTCCTTAATCAGTTTTGATTATATTTACCGTAATGGTATCTTGAGATCATGGGTAATGACATTTTAGGCATAAAAGACTAATATTTCACTTTCAATATTGCTTGTTTTTTCATGTATTTTTCTTCAGAAATTTCTATCAGGATTATTGGAAAATGAACTGGTTTTTCAAATGACTAAAATGGCATTTTTCTTATTTGTCGTCGTTTAAAAAATTGTTCAAAAAAATTGAATACTGTAGCGAGACTTAGAAAAATTATTGCCAATACGATATTAATTTTAATAGATTCCGTTGAAAGTTATTGTTTTAACGTAAATCGTTTGCATACTCCATTTTCTTTGTTACCATGGTATCATTTATTACCCTGCGAATATATTTTTGGAATCCGTTCATCTATATCAACAAAATTCCCCACAACCCGCCGCAATGGCGTGTGGTGGGGGCTGTTAGGTCACCACCCGTAAAAAAGAATAAAACCACATGCAAAACTAACAAATTCATGCCAATTTACACCCGAAGGTATATTTACAGGTATATTCATGAAAAAACCATTTTGACTTACAGACATGCCAATACATAAACTAGCAACTAACTTACACTTGCACATTCTATTGGTTTCAATGCTATTCTTAACAAGTACAGATTCTTTCATTCACCGAATTCCAATGGATATTAAGTAAGAATTTCTATTGATCTGGTATTTTCATACAAGTATTACGCTTTTAAAGATTTAAAGCATGCTGTGCATTGGAAGTGTCTTTAAACACCATAGGTTAGTAATAATGATCATTGTTAATATTACGATTTCGGTCATTGAATTGGTTTAATTATACACAAATTCCTTTATGGCTAGTCAAACTTTCATTTTTATTTCATTTCCATTCTGAACCGGATATTGAATCGTTTGTGACTAGACTATGAGTAGTCTATTGTCTCTGCTTATCGAGAACTTTCATATTTGATGTGTGGATTTATTTTTAAAACGACAAATCTTCCTTATTTTTTCGATTGTAATGATTGGATAGAGCAGATTAACTACTTCGGTTGATATAATACTCCATTTAAATATGACGGTGTTATATCGGTCTCAATGTTAAAATCGTAAAGAATCACTAATGTATAGTTTTTATATGAAATGAAAATAATTGCAACTATAGAAAATTACGTAGCATTGCAAAAAACAGTTAAAGGTATTTTAAATTCATGGCGAAACATGGATATGATGTTAACAGTCTAAGTGTACACCATACTCCGACAATCACTGTATGAGCGTGGGGCAAGACTTGATTCTAACACCTCGGATTTAATTAAAGCTTTAAGGCGTGGTCGAAAATCACACAGATGTGTTACTGTACATTTGCACTACTGAATGTAATTGTAACTATCAATTATATCACTATATATATTATTATCATGTCCGTGGCTCCTATTACAGAACTGAAAAAAAATTTTAATGGCCAATCAGTAGGCTGACTCTCCAGATATACATTCGGTAAGATTATAGCTCAGTCTTATCGTAATATTTCGCATTTTTCGACTATGTTTATTCGCACTACAGTTCATCCATTCTGGATGGCAAAGAGAGCAGTTTAAGTGAACACATTCTAGTGTACGTGTAGCTGTTCTTTACATGGTTTTTTTCTCGTGTAACTGTTCTTTAAACGGTTCCTCAGTTTTTTTTGGCCAATGGAAGTCAAAAGTAGCTTTGGAATCTCAGTAATAATGGTTAAAAAATGATAGTCATGTATGCATGGCAATAAAAAACACTCTGAGCTTTTAAATAGAATGCTAATGCTATGTTAAACAGATGTTTCAATTAATTAAAAGTATTAATTAGTTTTATATTGAGTGGAAGTTCTTTTTCATTGATTTAGATTTTGAATAATCTTCATAAAAGACCCATGGATAAATTTATCATTCTAGGTTTTCAACCCTTTTGAAGTTAAATTATCAACAGTCCCTGATGTTCCTAATTCAATCCTGCTGCTTTACAAACATTTTTCAAAGCATACAGCGTTACTCTCTCAACTTATTAACACACACTCCTTACGTCCGCATTAAACGTACTTGTCATAATTCCTTTCTTTGTTAGAGTGTCTTTCGTCTTCGAAGTTTTTCATCTTTGTTTGTTTACTCATACTCTCATTTTCCGCCAAAATACCTACCAAATCTGTAAACATTTCCACTTTAATTTTTAGCTCATCTTTCCTTCCCTTGGCTTATCTTCGTTAATACCTCATTGCTCTCGTTTATTCTAATTTATCATTTACTCTATGCATAATGAATTATGCTTTCATTCGCCTCAACATTGGCCGGAGATTATCGACTGTCTGATTAATTCAAATCTAATCATCTGCAAATTCTATCTTAATCAATTCCCACCCCAGGACCAAACTAAAGGTCCTTCTAGCTGAGCTTTATCTAATCGACTACACTCTGAAATACACTAAGTTCATTAAGACACATAGGGGAACATGTTTTTCCAGTTGGTAGAGTTGGTCTACTAACCAGAGGGACATGACTTGATTCCCGTGGACGCCTTTGAGTATCCTCAACATCAAAGAAGCTGTATGATTTTTCGGCGGCACGGAGAATGGGGCTGGCTCTTCTACCCTTTGTTAATTTCACTCGCCGTTGGGCTATGTAACCTCTACCCTCACCTATCAAACCAAATGCAGTGTTGAAAACTATGGTTTGGGACACGGCTTTTAGCCTATCATTTCTTGCAATTAATTTTTCTAACTCTGCGACCGCTTCTCGTATTCCATTCACCATTCTAATCTCCACATGATTTCTCCCAAATATTCGTTTGCCCTGTTATTCCATCTTCTAATCATCATCCATAGAATCCTCTTTTGGTCCCAAGTGAAATTTTACATATTGTCATATTACATTTTCAAAAACGATATATATATATATATATATATATATATATATATATATATATATATATATATATATTCTATGGCATAAGAGTTAAAATTTAAATAAATTATTTGGAGAATTATGTCCTTAGAATCTACATTCGATCGAAAGGTCGACTGAGTAAACATTAAACTCATTACAATGTTAATTATGCTAGAAAATTAAGGATAAGGAATCTTTTCAATGTCTTTGGTTTCGCCAAGTAATGAAACGTATTTGCTTAAATGTAAACTCAATTGTTGTTTTGTGAACATGGTCAAGTTATGGTGCCAGGATGCATGTGGTGATCATTCAATAACCTAATAACTTTGTGGTTATTACAATATCACATTTTTTCAGAACTGCGGCGTAGTTGATTTTCAAAATTACTAAACATTTCGATGGAATGTAAAGGAAATAGAAAACGATGCAATGGAACAAAATGAACCACACATGTGCCGTTAAATACAAAATGACTGCTTTCATTGAATTACATTTTTTAAATGTCTTCAATTGAAGATCTCATGGTATGGTATCAAAAATGGCAGCTCCCTTGATCCATATAATACTTAATATGCCATGGAATATTGATGGGAGATAACCTTTTTTCAAATTTCCCCATTAAATATTCATGAAGTGGATCGAAAGCTTACCTTCTTAAGCTCTGCATACCTTCTTCTTTTTTCATCGTGTATTGCATAGTGTTGTCTAAGTTACCTATGTAACTCGGTGGGTTTTTCACACGACTCTTTTCTGTAAAGTATTAAAAAAGTTAAATAACTTACACAAAGTTTAATACAGTATCTAATAAAACTGAGGTATACGTCTATCTTATCAGATTCACGTTCAATATGAAATTGACGCTGCCGTTACATGTTGCTTCTTCAAATAGTTTTACCTCGTAAAAGACTACACTCTCTTGTGATGTGTGAAGTGATTGATTGAATCTCTGTACATTTAACAACTGACAGTCCTACTTCGGTTTGCAAGGGAGGTTTATGGCAGGAAAACAAAAGTGTATGCAGGGAGTGTTTTTGGATCGTCATCAGTGGCCGTTGCCGTGCGGAAAATATAGTTCTTATTTTTGTGGAATTTTGCGCAAATTGAACACAAGGATATATGGTCGCGTTAACAAAATACATTGGTTAATATACCACAGGAAATATGAAAATTCTGAATATATTTGCTGCTCGATATTCTTAGTGTGATAAATATAAGAGTAATATTTTAGTTATGTCCATGCATCACTTTCACTTACTTGGTTGTGACTTTTATTTTTACTATTAGCTAAGAGCACGTGTAGGTCAATTACTTTAACCTTTGATATAACCTCATTTTGTTTCACTTATATTTTAAATGTTCTTATAAAGTACACATTCATGTCAGAGATACTTGAACATAAGTTGTATGTTCGTTGCCAAAATTAAGGTAGATCCCTTAATGTTTGTCGAAACTCATGTTTGCTCCACTAGAGCAGATGCTGTTAAATGGGCGCTTTGTGATACTATGGATCGTTTGCAGTAGCGCTAAGAGTTTCTAAATCCCAAGATGTTGAAATATCTCAGCAGCCCACGGGTCGTACAAGTCTTGCTAACGACTGCTTTTGCACAGCGTTCCCTTTCGCCTTACCGGGCTGCCTCTGCAAAGCAATTTATCGTTCAATTGTTTCGGCGATGTGTTCTCCAATCGATAGATGAGGAGATTACACTTCTCAAACTACTTAAACCTGGGATATTAATCGCCTTGTACGTTTCGCATTCTCTCTTTCGTCCTTGTAGGTATTTTGTCCTCTCATATCCAAGCCGCCTCTCATTTCTTGCACCCGCGAGAAATCCCGGCACGTTCATTCTCAATCTAGCTTTCCAGCAAATAAAGGCCACTTAACAGTGAAGTCGTCGACTGGCATTTAGGTACTACAAGTCTCCGTAATCACTCCTCATTGAGTGGTTCCATGCAGCGCAGTATATTTTTCATGTTGATTATCGGCGCGAGAGTTAAGAAAACAAGAGAAGAATTATTGCGTAGAATTTTTTCGGGCAACTTATACAAATCTCTCAATATTTTTGTTCTTTTACTCAATATTATGTATTAATACTAATCAACGAATGACGCGTTTTTATGCCTGTATCTTTTTCAGTGTTCCATATATATTTTGGTTTCTACAATCAAGTTCTAAGTAACAATTTATTGGTGTCATAGATTAGAGAACCAACGACGTTTCGTCCTCTAAATCTTCAATTAATTATGCATCTGGTGCGTCGTATTCCCATTTTCATATAGAAGTGACTTCTTGCTATCTCATCACATGCATTTTATTCCATGAAAATTATATTTAAGCGTAGGAGTGCATAAGCTTCACCTAGTCAATGAGCCAAATAGGTGGCTAGAAAAATGTTATTGAACACCTGCGGTCGTTTACATGAAACACCTTACTAAGGCAATTTCTTTTGTTAATTATGAAGGAGGTTGGTATTGGTGTTTTCATAATTTTAATTAATACAAATGCCATCTATTTCAAAAGCAGTTTTATTTTTCCATACTTTTTCCGTTCACTTACAAAACACTGATTTCGTATTTTATACTGCATGACATGTAATTTCCTTCAAAATACTTATTGTTCCTAGAGGTAGAATATTTTGTCCATACTGTTCACATAATTGATTTAAGCCCATAATTATTTCAGAACAATATTTTTCGTTTCGGATTAATACGAGTAAAGGTATATGCCGTAGAGGTTGGTGTAATTATAAACTACATATGTATAAAACAATTGAAATCATGAAGTCTAATGATTAGTTTAAGTGGAAGTTAAAGTTTATTTCTGGCTTTAGGTATATCTCTACACAAGCGAAGAGCGATGGACGGGAGAAGAAATAATTCATATTCATTGAATGTTTTCACTACAGTGGTGGCGGAAGACTAGATGTTTCATACTTTTAATGGTAAAATTAGTTCGCGCAATCCACTAAACCTATTATTGGATGCAGAGAATTTATTTTCATCAGTTTCTAATGAGACACATCATGAATCCATCATTTCTGAAAGGGTGGAAGTAATTGTTTCTGTGCATGAACAGTTACCATATTGGCCTATTTTGCTGTGACATTGCTCGGCCATTAACTTCATCACTTTATTTCAAATTCAAGTTTATGCACCAATAATAACTTATCAAAAATGTTTTAATTAGGCGTGTGTTCAGTTTTATTAACTCGTGTTCCTTTGAATAGGAACGATTTCCTGAGCTTTAATAGTCTCGGTTCGAACCTATTGTCCACCGCTTGCTGTTCCGATCATTTACCCCTTCCCCACAATTCCTACACTCTCTTCACCCCACAACCGGCCTGATACTACCCAATCCCTCCCCGATCCAGTGCCCTCTCTCGCCACCGGCCCTTTCACCGCGATGCAGTCTCTTAATCTTCGCCTCTTTTGCACTCCGGCCGGTGGCTCCCGGGGGATGAGGACAAGGGGGGGGGGGAATGAGGGCCGAGGATCGGAATGGTGAGGCTGTGCCCGATGAGGCCCTAGGGGGAGTTCAATGGGGAGGAGTGAGTGAAAAAGAGGGATAATGTAGTATGGGATATATATTGTTACGCCGGGGTCATAAATTGCGCTCTCTTAAAAACGTCAATTAACGTCAAGTTAAGAAAACCTCTTGCGTGTTACAATTAGCCTAAATCTCGGTGGGGAGCAAAGCCAACGTGTCTGCTTTGGGGGCCAGCGGGAAGAGGCGGGATAGGGCGGGGGTGCGGGGACGGTGGGTGTGGGTGGAGGGGGGCCGACTGGGAATAAGGTTGATTCTTCGCCTGCGGACGCAGCGGAGGTGAGTCGGCCGCTCCGCCGCCGTGGCGCATGCGCCTATCGACTCGACTGCTCGTGGGGCCGTGCGTTCGGAAGGAGACCACTTCATCTGAAAGACTCTCCACACGATCCTCTCGGTGCCGTCTCTCGTAAGCGGCTCGGGGGAATCGTCGGGAGTGTGATAACATCCCCACTTCATTCCTCTTCCTTTGGAGTGCGGTCGTAACTAGGGAGTTGACCCCCCCCTTCCCCACTGCACACCCTCCCTATCCCCGACCTCTCCGATATCTCTTCTCTCTCTCTCCCTATCCCCCCCTCCTCGCCGCTTCTTCGTCCTCCTCTCGTGGGGACCGAAAAGAGAGGTAGGTGAGGATTACGATCGGCGCATGGCGTCTCCTCCGCCGTGATTTCGGGCTCACGCTTTCAGCACTTGATCGGAGTCGTAACGAAGTTGCGTGGAGGACGGCGTGTAAGCGGTTACGTAATTAATTTACATTCGTATCTCGACTTAGGACTTCGTGACCCAAGCTAACCTATACAGCCGTCAAGCATGAGCATTTTCCGAATTCAAGGAATTCCTGACCATTCGAAGTTTCTATGAATTAATTTGGCCGAATCAACTTTACTAATGCTCCTATATAATTGACTTTAATTTAACTAAAGAGAGATAAAACTGCGGACCAATAAAGTTTTAAACCCAAGGTACACATTTTTAAATACGTATATTTAAATGAAGATCAAAATGCTGCGGTGTATTATGCCTATCTCATCTTGTATGTGTATTAAATTACTTGGTTTCAGACCTTAGACTCCAACTCCGTACAATTTCAGGTAGAATTTTCACATCCATTTGTGTATATATTATGCCAAAGCCTGCCTTATCCGGTCGTCCACCAATAATAATAATAATAAGCTAAATTGTTGACAGGACCTCTTTTGAAGTACAATTTACGCAAAATTCAGTCCTTCATCGTTCGTTTAATGTACGTAGATATGCTCGTATGCGTTTAAATAATTCTACCTTATAGTCATTTTGACGCCGAGTGTCAGCCTGGGTTTCACATTCTTTGAATCCCAAACTAACAGTACTTCCCGTGATCTCACCAATCCTATTCCATCCCCAATATCAGCTACTGGGAAGGCAATTTTGGCGGTGAGAAAGTGTATCGCTTGTAGATTAGGAAATACTTGGTTCAAGTAGAGTTCCCGTACGGAATAATTTTCAGCAGTTTATATTGCTTTTCTGGGATATTCCATACTGCTCTCTTTCCCAGCTAGTATCTTCAGTTGTTCATTTCCGTATCTCTCTTAAGATCTTCAACTCGTGGTATTCCTCTGTAGTTCTTTCAGTTTTCATTTGATATTTGACACTTTAAAAGTTGTTTTACCTAATAGAATGATAGATAAGTTCACTTTCAATCAATAGTGTTCCCAGTAATTTTTCCCCTCCATTGCTGTTCTTAGCCCAGGACACTTCTTCCTTGGTGATTCAATCTCTATATTCAATCTTCATCGTTCTTCTGTAACACCATACCACTGTTGTCTCCAATTTGCTGCTTATTTTTTTATTTATAGTTCTTGTGATAAATCTCTTTGAGTGAAGTTTGACCTGCGACAATGCTGGCGTTACGGCTGTTAACAAACCTTCAGGAAAATGGCACTTGGAGCGTTAGGGAAATAATACTAGGCTTTGTTACATCGCGGCTGACATATACGGTAAATAACGCAAGCATTATTCGTTACCTACCTAGCATTGGTACTAAACTTTTAAAAGATATGGAATATCGATTAATTTTCACATGTTTTTGATAGTTATTAAGCTGTTAGGGCAAAGTCCTAAAGCAGGGGAAATAGCCTGAATGCCATCTAATGTAAGTTATATTGACAAAATATTAATAAATATTATTTTTTAAAGAGGAGAAAACTATTTGGCTATTTGATTGTCCCAAGAAAATACATTCTAGAAAATTATACTCATGTACTTTTTTCTCAGTATTATAGTTTCTTATTTTCGATTATACTGTTGTAAAATTATGAACATTCCTGCATGTTACCTGCTCTGGCGTTTCCTCTCAGAGTGCTGAGTCAATTATAATGTGGTACATAGGTTAATTTAAAATATTTAAGTTAATTAACTACAACTATATATGAGAACAGGTCTTGATAAAATCTCAAGCATCAGGATCGTTCTAATGATTGACTGCGGAAGGACATTTATGGTCTTGTGAATTTCCACTTCAATTGTTAGTATTTCAGAGAGAGCGTTTGCATGTGAACGAAGTGTGCAGGTTGTTGATCGCTGTCATGTGTGACTCAAGTTTCACAGCATCGCTGGCCTCGAACCCATTCCTTGCCTTCCTGGTGCCCACGTCCTCTCTCCTGATATCACCCCCCCCCTCAGATGACCCAACATGGCTCCGGCGACCCCCAGCGACCTCCATACTCGTAAGTCGACTGTCTGTGGACTCAAGCCGAGAAATATGGCGCGAGGAGGCGTCGGTTATCAATCCAGAGCTTTTTCAAATGTGTCGCTGCCGCTATCTGCTCGGATGCCAGGGTCACCATCTCCATTCAACCGAGGTCCCTTCTATTTCTCTTCCCCTGCAAACTCCCCCGCCCCTTCTCCTCCTCGCTTCACACACGGAAACCTCCCCTCTCCCTCAACCGTCCTCTCCCCTCCGTCGCACCCCTCAAACGCCCCCTCCCCCCTTCCCGCAGTGCGTAACCTCGGTTCCACCCAGTTGGTTCCCCCTGCATCCCCTACCCAGTTGCCCATACCCCTTTTACATTTTTCGAACCGCTCTGTATCTGCTAGAAAGATAAAAAACTAATCCCATCCAGTTTGATTTGTTAGTGCTAGATAAGAGTTTTTATTTGGATCCCTCCCTCCATTCGGCAGTGAGGTCGGTAACATCCTATTAAGAGAATTCCTACGTTGTTTTTCAAAGCACGCCGCACTGAATTTGCTATCTATACTTCTGATTGCATCCCTTCAGTTCTTTTATACCCTGAACGACAAGGTGTACTATATCAGTAAGGTCATAGTAGGACCACAGATATGTTCTGTCTTTAATTACCTAGTTACTTATAGATACTTAATAATAACTTTCAGAGGAAGGGACGTAAAAATTCTAGTTACCCGGTAAATTTAATTGTTTAATGTTTGGATGAAATTTTGTCGAAATTAGAAGTAAATACATTAATGAATTTATTTGGTTAAATTGCTATAGGACTAATCCAACTTAGACGCATGTATATCGAATAAGGGATGTTAATAGCAGGCAAATGATCTAGCAAGAGTTAAATGTGTGTATATACTATATATATTATATATACACACACACACACTCCAAATAGCACAGGCCATTGGGCTTAGTGTTGGGTGCACCCTGCCATCTGAAGATACTATTACCTTTCTAACCGACCAACACTAAGCCCTATGGGCTGTGCTGTACGAAGTGTATGTGTTTATACTATATAAATATATATAAATATATATATATATATATATATATATATATATATATATGCACGTGGCGTTTTCTCGTAAAGAGCTGACTCAAGTATATAAATTCATTTAAAATAGTTAAGTTAATTCACTGCAACTTTATATTAAAACTGCTCTCGATAATATCTCAGGCATCAATATGATAAACATATATATACGTATATATATATATATATATATATATATATATATATATATATATATATACACGTGTGTGTATATATACGAGTATTCGTATATATATAGTATAAACACATACACTCCGAATGGCACAGGCCATTGGGCTTAGTGCTGGGTGAACTCTGCCAACTGAAAATACTATCACCTTTCAAACTGACCCTCGGGTTGATAAATGTATTTATGGTTATTCTATATATATTTAGATACCTATGTACATATATTTAATTTTATTTATTTATCCATACATTAATATTGTTTTTGTGCTGTTAGATAACATACTGGCCTATAATGCCAGTCTAAAATGAAATTCTCTGCAGTAAATAGCGAAGCTTACTCTATTCTTGCTCCAGCTTGCACGACTTAGAATAAGTTTCTTGGCATAGCAGGACCCTGGCCGAAAAAGCAAATACTCATTGGTGTCACCAAACAATGGAAAAATATTTTTGTTGGCAAGCACCTATTTTTTATGCCCACTGTAAGCCTGAAAGCATGTTATTCTTTGTTGATGCTGAGAGATAGGCAGTGAAAGAGACGATAAAAAAGAATATTGAATTGATTTCCGTGGAATACGGGTGTTACTAAAATTATGATAGACATCAGAGAAGAGCTGTGAGCGAAAGTTTGGCGGCGGTTGTTGTGTAAAGAGAAAGAATTGTTAACATTTAAAACGGACTTCTAATAAGATACACGTAGTTTAATTTATTATTTGACAAGAAATTAATGATTCCGCGAAGCAAACGATTCGTTAAAAAATATTTTGAGAAATTGATGAGAATAGATAAGATTTTGAGTAAAAAATGAAATAATTGAAGATGTGATTCAATAACTACGACTTATTTACAATTTATCGTGTTATCATGGCAAAGGTTTCACTTTTAAAGGATTGATTTGTTACATGATTATGTAATTTCTTCAAAGTTAAGAATGTTTATTCAAATTTTTGCTGTCATCACTAACGTGCCAGATTTACTTCACTTCACAATGGCATGTAAAATGCTCTATAAGTCCATATAGTGCCCGATACCATATCAAATATGAGTATATTGATGCGCAAATCCTAGTAAGCATAGCAGTGCACGGGCAAAATTGAGCTTAATTTATTCAGTAAAACTAACAGAAATCATTTAAAATAACGCTCGCAAGTTAATGTCAATATTGCAACATCAAAATTGAGCCAAAGGATCATTAAGTGTCTCATCATTGGTGACGGTAGAATACTGACATTTGTATTGGTCACATTTCTTATGTATTCAAATGTAAAAAAAATCCATAATTTTCGGTGACCGGAAGACCCCACTGACATTAATATGGTTATTGTTCTTCTAGAATTCCTAGAACTCTTTATCTTTTGTTCCATTTCAGTCAAATATGGGTGTACACACCTACTCTTTCTCGTATAATTTTCTCTTTTGCTAAATGCCTTCATTCTCTGGATCTCAACTGCTCGGTCTTCTTTCGAGGGATTTAATAGTCATCTAAATAAATGTCTTAAATTGACTTGTACTCTGCCTGATAAAATTCTTCATGCCATGGGACACTATTCTAAAAGATTAATTTGAAATGAAAAAAATATGCCCACGCATGAATTCAATATTATCAATTAATATTGAGTAAAGAATAGACTGGTCATTTTTTATAAGAAAATATTTAATATTTTAGAACAAGCACAGTATTTCAGTATTAGTGCAGTACATTTTCTTCGCCTATAAGGCTATTCAGCTTCATATACCTCCTTTTGAATCTAATTTAGATTTAAACGATCAATATCACTCCGTTGAACTCTTGATTAGATGCATGAAACATACTTGAGAGAATCGGAAGGCACTTCGCAGTTATAACCAATTAGGCATTAGGATGGACGTGAAAATATAGGCAATATTATTTGAATTTCCTTATTTAAGGTACAACTTAGATTTATCACAAGGAAAAAATTTATTTAATATGGAAATTGACGTTTGATTTCATTCTAAATCATGACACCGAATGCATGACACACATACTTCTGTTTAATTTGAGGTTAGTGATTTTTATCTCAGTAATTCCGATTAAGTATATTAGATGACAAAAGTCAGGTATCAACTTGTGTTTACTCCACAAAATATTTCGTTGCCTGCGAACGAAGGTGATGGTACGAGAAGGGGGTGGTACGTGAAATGGAAATGACATTAACAGGAAAGGAAGCAGGGAGAAGGGAGAAAGGGTGGAGTTACGAGGGGGCGTTAGCCAAGATTATGGCTCTTCATTCATTTCCTGAAAAAGTCGATCGTAATTTTGGCACCTTCGTATCAGGGGAGATTCAGTCCGGCCCACTTCAACCGCAGCCCTGGGAGATATCTCGGCTGTAGGTCTCTCCGTCGCAATCAATGCCATATGGGAAATTGGCTCGTGGGGTGGGTGTGAGGAAAGGCTCCTGGGAGTGGGCGGGGAAAAGGAGACGTTTTGTTATGCGCCGAGTTATAAGAGCTGTAGCTTCCAACCGTCCTGCAAGATGAAAAAATACCAGAATACGAGGAAAAAAAGCAGCGGTCCTTAATACTCGTTCGAAAGAAATGAGAAAATAATTTCCACATCCACTTCCAACTTCTATCTGCCGGGAAAAGACGCCTCTCTTTATAAACATGATACAGTCGAACGAATTCTTCTACCGCGGCATTGGCCTGGTGAGGAGGTTCTCATTAAAATAGAAAGAGATAGTTAGAAGTATTAATATGGATAGGGAGGGGAGGTTGGTTGGAATCATATGCGAAGGTGGCAGGAATATTTGAGAATTAGTTGAGAGAGAAACTTGATGGGAACGAAAGAATTGGAGATGCAGTTTTCGGTAATTGATCAAGGATATGGAGAAATGAATACACACAATGGTTCCCCTAAATAGGTGTTGGCAAATTTTTTGCCGCGATAATTTTTAATAAACAATTTTTTGCATCATTTGGAAGTATTGGACAAACTATTGGTAATAGAGTTGAACGATTGTTAGTAGAGACTGACCTAAGCCCCATTTAATAACGAATATTTATTGTGGCACGAAGTGACTTCGAAGCGTTCGCCGGAGAGGTATAGTGCATTGAATTTGGAAACCAAATGAATACGAACAAGATCTAAGAATTTTTCCACGCATGAAACAATGACCCCAAGTGAATTCCGAGAACTTGATAGATGGAAAGAGTGGAAAATAAAAGGAAATGGTACTTTGTGCGCAGGACAATAACAGTCGAACAAAAATAGTGGGGAATAGCGGGCAGGGAAATGGGGAATTGACAAGTGAGGTACAATGTGCAAGGGGTGGGAGCGAGCGAGGAGGGATGCTGGGTTGGGTGAGGAGGGAGGAGCAGGAGGATCGATGATTGGAAGTTGTACCCACGGACGTAGCTTTGACGGCACATCAAGCGAGCTTGTTGATCGTCGCGATATAAAATTGAAAAAACATTTACGACTCGAAGCGGACTTCATTGAACCCGACACTGTTTGCAACCGCCTTCCCAAGCCCACTCTTCTACGACCCTTTCTCTCTTTCCCTCACCCATTCCTACATCAACTCTACATACCCTCGTAATTACTCCCTCCCCTCCCTCAACTCGTTCCTTCGCCAGGGTCGTTAGGGGTTTCCAGATACCAAACAGGAAGGAGAAACGACCGACGGGAATGGTCTTCATTTTTTCCCCTCTCGCCGTGGCTTATTATAATTGTGATTCGAAAATTTCGGGGAAAAATGCGAAAGGCATCGACAAACACACCACTCCCTTGACGGCTTTATCAGTGTTTTTCTTCGCTCCCTTCTCTCATTTAATAGGTTTTAAAGTTTGACTCCCGGGAGAGGGAAATGCGAGATATCTACGTTTTTATGTTTTTTCTCTTTAATTTTGTGTTCCTTTATCGTGGAAAATGTCAAAACGCCTTCTTATTGGTTTTTAATTTCCGTTTTTTCGGTCCTTCGACTTCATATAGTTTGCCTTTAATGACTTGTTTCTTGAGTAAATAGTATCTACCTCAGGAGAAGTTTATTCTAAAAATTATATTTAAAAGTAAATTACAACTGTGCAAACGCATAATGTATACCCATAAATACTTATTCTCTTTCTTCAGAAGAAAGTGGTTACTTTATGACAAGCAACTGTCCAACACAATGTAAAATATTATTTCGTTTACCATATCCATTGTCAATATTTTGAACTCATGTTCTTATCACCGAAATATGATTTTTAACAGTTATAGTGTATTTGTAATAATTTTAGGTAATAATTAATTAAAGTTTTAAACACAGTATTTTAAGTAGTTCTGAATGTGTGTGTGTATATTTAGTATATATATATATATATATATATATATATATATATATATATATATATATATATATATATATATATATATAATATATATATATATATATAATGATAACACTTAACACATAACAGAAAAACACAAAAAAGAGACTCACTATTTTTTGTGTGTTTCTGCGTTTTTGTCTGTGTCCACTAGTGCTAAGTGTTACACATTATTATTCACGTCCGTGAGACTTTCAAAAAGTGTTATAGATATATATATATTTATTATTATTATTATAAATATATATATATATACATACGAGGGTCATCCGGAAAGTAGTACCCGTTCGTGCCGCATGAAGTGCTGACGACGCGAGTAGCCGCTGGACGAGGTCAGATAGCTTCAGTGGCTTGTCTGCCTTCTCTGAGCCAAGTTGCGTGACGCTAGCATTGCCTGTGTTGTTTCTGTGATTGTTTACAATGTTTAAAAAAATTGAGAACGCCGCCAGTTGTGAAGTGAGGGCAGTGATTAAATTCCTCAATGCAAGAAACGTTCGCCCATGTGATATTCATCGCCAATTAAAGGAGGTGTATGGAGACAATGTAATGGACGAGTCGTCTGTTCGGCGGTGGTGTCGCAACTTCAACATGGGGAGGGGGAACACACACGACGATGAGCGTTCGGAGAGACCGTATGTCATTACAGACCAACTGGTGAGCTCAGTTGACGAATTCGTGAGGAACGATCGGCGCGTCACAATTGATGACATCTGTGAGCATTTTCCCAATGTTTCTCGAACAATTGTTCATGAAATTGTTAAACACCATCTGCATTATGCAAAAATTTGTGCAAGATGGGTCCCTCGCGTATCTCAATGAGCTGGCGGCGAAGGACTATGCAGCAGGAATACAGAAACTTGTCACACGTTATGACAAATGCCTTAATTTGCTTGGAGATTATGTTGATAAGTAGTTTAAAGTATCCTCTTTCAAATAAAATTTTTTATGTTTGTTAATATTTACTTTTGTGTCTTTATTTCACGGACGGGTACTACTTTCCGGATGACCCTCGTATATATATATTTATATATATTATATATATATGTATATATATTTATATTTATATATATTTATATATATGCATTTCTATATATATAATAAAATATTATATTTTTTATTAAAAAATAAAACTAAATTCATCATACGAATGTCTGCATTAAGAAATTGGCTCTGCCATCAAGGATTAATTTGCAAAGACAATTTGCGCGTATCACTCCTAAACGAGAGTTTTCACGTATATTAATTGCGAAACGCTCTGTAAATCCTAAATTCAATATTTTCATTTCGAATTGCATGGAAGTAGTTGAAAACATTCATTTCTATCAACTCCCTATGGGAACTGTGTGATGTGGGGAAATCACCCATATCAACGATGAATTCCAAAAAAAAAGAGAAGGAATCATTTTAAGCAATATGGGACGGACCTCACAGTATTCAGATTTCATTTTTCATTCGCACAGTGGGATCACTTGTTATTAAATCGGAAAAAAAACCCCGAATCGTATTTTTTTTATTTCGGTTAGTTTTCATAGATTTCACATCTGAAGTATATCTTTTTTTTGTTTTCGAGCAAAAGTGCACCCTTTTTTTCCAATCCCCTTTCCCTCTTCCCTCTTCCCCCTCCAAGAGGAGGCTCTTCCCTCCCTTCCCCCCCCCCTAGTTCCCTCTCCTGAGTTCATTATCGCCTCGCAAAAGCGTCCGTTTCACACAGCGATGAATCCATTCCGCGTTCTTTTTTCCACGCAATGAAACGCACTTTTCGGTCCACGAGGAACTAAAACCCGCGGCACCCTCTTGTCTTCCTCTTCCCACTTCCTAACCAACCTCCACCTTCCCCACACCCTTATCCTCACCGCTCCCTGTCTACCCCCGTTCTCCTCTCCTTCACTCCCATTGCCCCCTTCCAAGCAGATCTCCGCCCTTCCCTCACCTCCCCCCCTCCCGCTCTGCATCCCTCTGAAATCCTAACGTTCTCTCTGCACTCTCCCCCTCAACTCCCCTGCTTCCCCCCCACCAAAACCCTCGTCCGCGCGCGCAAGTCCTTCCATAAACGCTCGCTTATTCCCATTTTTATCTTTGCTTTATACGAGAGCGGGGCGGCGGGAGAGGGTGGAGGGAGAAAAAAATAATTTCCTCTTTCCCGCCGCCTTTATGGTTCTCTTTTATAGCCTCATTAATTTCATCGAATCATCATCAGGGGTACGGGGGCGGCCGTTTGGTCTCCGATGTGGGAGTGGCCTGAAGGGGGGAGGGGTAAAGTTCCTCATCGGGGGTGGGCGAGGAGTGAATACACAGTTGAGCAGTGGCCTGGGCTCTGGGGAAAACAAGTCGTGGTAAATGCAGAGGAGGAGGGAAGTCGCCGAAAGGGAGATGCGGGAATGCGCTGTTTCACAGTTTCCAAATTTTTCTAATATCAGCGGCGTGAGAGTATGTGTTCTGATTGGAGAGTGCGCAATGTTTCATATAACTGCTGCTTTATATCGCGGATTCACGCCTCAGAATTCTTATGTGCCGGAGGATAAAAATTTAATGCCGAACTTATCGCACTAAATTGATTCATCCATAATAACTTGTATCGCATAACTACCCAGTTGCTCTTCATTTATGGAGGATTTTGGCTTCTGATTTCCAATTTTCACAAAAAACTGCGTTCTCCAATGAAAATGTATTTTTAGCTTTGTTGATTATATTATGTTCACGTCGTATAGATTGCCACTGTTTAAATCATGATGTTTTTTAGGTGTTAATTAGGGACATATAGGGACTGAATTCTCTTTTTAGTTGTGATTTAATATGCTAAATATTCAAAGTATGCACAGAAACTAAATGAATATTATGGCATAATATTGATTTATTATTATATAGGTTAAAATTATCATGACGCAGTTCTAAATCGGCCAATACATTATCAGTCTCTGAAATATCTTGGCTCTTCTCTGTATCTGCCTTCAAATGTTTGTAAATCTTTTCTAGTTGCATGAAATACTTTGTTGTTGCAATAACTCATGATAAATAATGATATCAATGTCTAATGGTATTTATATTACTTAGTCAATTGCAACCTGATTATCATATGTACTGGTTTACTCTATGCAACTTAACGTCAGATCGCATTACTGACAGCTCTTGGTGATTTACATATTTGTGGTACCATTATTACTCCGTTTTGGGTATATTTTTGACTTTCTGGCAAAAGTTAGTTATTGACTACAACTATCACATTTGTTCAAATATATATACAGACGTTTGCATGATATGTGATTTCAAGCTCGTTAATCATATAATAAAGAGGGATTTTAAATTTAGGTTAAATTTAATTTAAATTTAATATAGGTCCTAAATTTAAATTTTTAAATATAGGACCTATGTTAGGTTCAAAATAATCCTTGATTGAAATTAATTTAAATATTACCATTTCCGTATACCGTCCTTTAGTTCCTGGATTTGGATTTATTTAACTGTACAGAAGAATCTATGGATATACATTTATGCGGATCTGAATTATAAGTAGTGATAAATCTCATTAATTCTTACTCTTATATACATCCATTTATTAACTTAAACTCTTTTAAATAATAAGTACGTTCTATGAACATTCTTTTAAACTTCAACTGCATGTTTCCGAACAATTTGTCATCCTCTAAATAAAATCGTATGAATTAAAAGCAGTTAATTCAAACTGGTTTAATTAATATTATTTTATTTCCTAAATAGATGGAATTTTTAGGGGAGAACAATTTAATCTTGAATTAGGATTTTGATGATTGAGTGATTCAAATTTCCTGTGCCAGAGTTTTTGTATTTTTCTGATTGTTTATAATATTATTTATCATCACAATGTTTTGCGTTTTTATTTACTTTTATACGAGTATACCTTGGAGCAGAGAATAATGACTTGATTACTGACACCGATTACGAATATTCCTTTCATTCTTAATCAATTTGTGGTAACTAGGCGTCGCCAAACACGATCTTTGCAATTTGTCATTTTAATATCACCATTATGCAAATTGTCTTCATACCGCTTTACTCGTCCCGCTAACCAAGAATTTTCCCTTAATCAACTCCTATTTCCAACACCACCAAAGCGTCTCTGCTACCTTCTTCACCCGTCTCCTAGCCTACCCCTCCCGTTACTGGTTTCCATAAAACATGGCTTATCTCTTAACCTAACCCGCCCACGTTAGCTCTACTACCCCAGCCTCTTCCAAATTCCTTCCTTTTCCATCCCTTCCCTGTTTTTCACCCATACTCTTCCCAGCATTCCGCTCCTTTTACCCTCTAGACCTCTTCCCTCGACCTTATACTCCCGGGCAATACCCAATCTTTACTTCCATCGTCTCCTATCCCTTTTCCTCCTAATTTAACCTCAAATCAATCTTACGTTCAAAGGTATAAAGGCGTCTTTTTTTCTCTCTACTCAAATAGCGCTCGAGCAAAAAAAGGGAGGGATGTTTAATTAATATTAAGAATTTTTTAACTGTAATAGTTACGAGATGCATATTGTGTCGCATCTTTCTCATCAAATGTCCTGTAATGGATTTGAACCTATAGTCGAACAAAGATTTGAACATAAATGCACGAATTGCAAGTTCAATCAATTGGCTCATCTGTATGTAAGTGAATTTCTACTTTTCCATAAACCCTTCTGAGACTGATTTCGGGCAATAAAATCTTTCTTACTTCTTTAATAGCATTCTTTTTAGAGTAGTTCCTTGTTCTTACCGATGAAAAAATATTATTTTTACGCCGCAAAATAAACGTACGTCATGCAATGGATTTATTCGTATCATAAAGTCGTGTAGACGGGAGAACATTAGAAAGAGGGGGTAGTGGGAGAAAAAGTATAGGCATAGGATCGAAAGAAGGGAGGTAGAAAGTATGCGGAATTGCCGTACGGTTTAACTTAGTTAGGGGTGTCAGGGTGTATACTGTACAGGATACAGGGTGTGTACCTGTATAAGAATACTAGCAGCATTCACGAGTGTTTATCCAAAACCTACCTTAATCGGAGAATACCAATTCACCAATTAATGAAGTTGTAAATATATTTAAGTTGATTTTATTTTCACATATTAGAAATCAGGAACTAAGCGGGAGTAACTGTTATATTAGGAAGGAAATAATCCATGAATGGAATTTAATGATGCTACCATGAAGGGTTATGACGGATAAAATAAGCATGATTGTGGGATATCATAAAGGGTAAATAACATTGGCATTAGAGAATGGAAAGGACGTGCAACGCAGCGGGGCTGGTATTGGTATCTAAATGTTCAGTATTTTGACAAATATCCAATTTACCTATGGTCATCCTTATCAATCTCTACACGGTATTTAAACGTTCAGCTTGGAGCTCGGTGCTCTCAGTCTCGCTGTTCTTAATCATCCTTTCCAAATGCAAAATATATTTTTTTCCGTTTTACTTTAGCCTTTCCGAAAAAGCGTTCCCTCATTTCATAACGCCATCCCTTGTTCCTTAGCTGAATCCATCCTTCGCTCACTTCCGTTGGCTCCCAATCTTCATCTTTCTATGCAAACCTGGTTGCCCACTGCCATGGTCTTCCGCCCTCTGTTTATATTTCATTAATCCATATATATACTGTCTTCCGCAACCACTTGCATGTTCTTTATTATGCATAGGATCAAATCCACGGTGGAGTAAAAGGTTTTAGGAACATAAAACTACTCCCATTCGATGTGAATATACATGTATTTACGTATTCTTTCCAGTCTCTAACGTCGCGTTGCTCAATGGAGGGAATTTTATCTTAGAGGATGAAAATTAAATGTTTTTGAAATATATTTGATTCATTATCATCTTAGAGGTTCTCGGTATTTTTTATCTCATTACTTTTCTTTGCATTGTGATCGTGTTTATTTTAAACTTTTGAGACGTCAGAAGAAGGATCCAGGAGAAAGCAGACAAAAAAGTTTTTCTTTTATTGCTTAACCGTCATTATATCGAACTAAACCATAGGCTGACGAATGAGAAACTCAGCTAAGTTGCACCATGCGATGCAAATTTGGGCACGAACAATTAAACCCGATTGATTATCTCGGTATATTTAAAGAGTTGGATTTGTTTAGTTTGGAAAAAAGCTAATTTAGTTGTGTTGGTTCAACTCCTCCTTCGCTCAACTAGTATTGACTTGCAACGCATATCCATGCTCCCATTGACTGCATGCTCTAGAATTGCATATAATTATAATAATGCGTATATTTTTTGTTTAAACTGACTACTATTCGTAACATTTTAGTTGAAGATTAGACGTCTTACAATTTTTTAAAGGAAATTTGTGTGTCACCAAACAAATAAGTCATTACACAACCGAATATTGTTATTATCTAAGATATCATACTGCCTTCTGAATACTTGAGTACTATGGAATCCATTTTACGTTAGGATACATTATTAATAGACTGTGTGACATTGGTACAAATTCAAGCATATACTATACATTCAGGAAGAGTATTTATGAAACTTTTCAATTATTTGATAGCATAATTTTACTCTACCACAAATCGTATGTACCAGGAATAATTTTATAAATGATAAAATTGAATAGCGGTCATAGTAGTGATTAACTTTTTAAAATTTATCACCACGTGATTAATGTTAAGGAAGTACTACGCTAGAACTACGACTCGAATTGTATCTGTTCGATATTTTAGCAATTTTCTAATAAAGAGAGAATAATTTCTGAAGTATCTGACCAACAGTTTCTGCATTATATCCTGGATTATTTTGGTATTTACACTTATTTACTTATTATTTTATTTAAATTTTAATGCATATTATTTTACTTGCATTTGCATTTTTAATATGAGAATATTTCGCTAATTTTACTCGATAAACATTATTTGCCTAATATCTCCGTGAAATACTCTTCGTGTATAAATGAAATATCTCGCTGATTGTTTGGGGGAATCTAAAATGTTTTCAATGAAAACTCAAGTTGGACTTCTTCGACGATTGATAATGATATAGAATCGGGAGTGCTTCAGAAAACATAAGAGAAAGTCGGTTAGTCTCCGCGTCATTGTAAAGTTGCCATATTTCTTTTTGGCTTATTACTGCACCCGTATCTCTACTTCCACAGCACCCACACCATGTCTGGACTCGATCGATTTCGAGACCTTTCCTTTCAAGCTACTAATAATGTTGTCCTTCGCCTTCCCACCATTCGGCTCCATCGCATGACTCTTCGGTTGCGACAATCAGGCGCATCAACGGTAGTTACCGTGAAAAAAGATTTCTGGTCTCACACTCAAGGGAACCTATTCCTACCTCAGGAAACGTATCACCCCCCTCAAATCCAATCGTGCACTCTTTTCCCTCCCCTTCCTGCCATCATGCAAAACCCTGCCCCTCATCTCCACCCTTCTCTCTCTCTATCTCTCTCACCCCACCTCTGCATTTATTTCTCGCTCCGCAATTATTCTCCTCCAGACCACTCCTGCTCTTATCTCTCTCCTCCATCTCTTTTCCCCCCGTGAACTCTCTCTCTCTATCTCCCCCACCCTCCCCCGTCCCTCGTCGCCTCTTTCCCTACTCCGTCTCCCTCCCTTCCTGCATAAGAGCATCCACCCCCATTCCACTCAGCTGCCCCCCCCCTCTTCTATTTCCCTTCCCCAGGCCATCCTCCCATTTCCTCGCTCCCGGCCATTACGCTGCGTCAACTCCCGTTTCCCCTGCTGCAGTCTCAGTCTCCAATCTCTCCTCGCCGTAATTATTGTCTTGCCCTCCTTCGCTATTTCTAATTTTCCGAGGAAATGTGAACTAATTCCGAGAACGGTTTTTGCGCCGAATAGGCAATTTCTTTGTTTCATTTGGGGAGTGATGATACGTTTAAAACGAGGAGCGTATTACTCCTGTGTTTATGGTTCCCCGAATGGCACTGTTACTTTTTAGTGCGAATCTCAGCCCAGCGTCCCGTCCGCCGTTTAGGTTCTGCTCCAATTTCAATATTTAATCGGCGCCATTGTAAAGAGTTTTTATTATCCATCAACTGCGCTGTTAAAAGTCGGCTAAAATGTTTTAAAATTAGTTTTTAACGATCAGTAAACTGTGGATGATATCCTTTGGGGAGATATTGCCGGCAATTATAGCTTTCATGGATATTATGGACAATGTTTGTGATAAAAATTTTAATTGAAATTTAATTTGCCAGTTCTCTTCGTTGTTTGTTGCTTTGAGTCGAATTATTGTTCATGATTTTATGTAAGGGAAAGGAAATGAGTTCTTCAGGAATGATTGTATCTATTAATTTCGCTGAATGATAAAAACACGCACATTCCATTAGAAGCTGATTTTGGTTCATTGTGCGCCCATATTTTTGTGTTATCAATGTAGGGATTCTAGTAAACGGGGTTTTAAACGTTAACAAATACTTTAAACGGGAACTTATCTCGTTATTTAAAGAACAATCGTGGACCACACTTTGTTAAAGCATAAAATAATATTTGTAAAATAATTTTCACAACACCTAATAAATTTTGGTCGAATTCTTAAATTTATTATCTTTAAATTTGTTTCCATTATATTTTATAATATATCCACCAGGAAATAGGTAAACATATGCATTAATTTGTAAGCTCTAAAGCCTATCAACGGCTGATAAATTTAGGATGAAATATAATAATCCTTCTTTTCGTAATCAAATAATTATGTGTAGCTACCTATATGGTTTTATCATTTGCCAAGCATCACTGAATGAGATTAAAAACCAAAATCTAGCTAGGAATTTGGAATTCATTTTCCTCTCTCGGGACTTATCGTGGCTTTTCTTTGTGCGACGCCCATTCTTCCCTCCGCAACGCAGATTGAGACAAAATAATCCTTCGCGGCCAGTCGCCACATCAATATCTCCCATGTGTATCTAATTTTTGCGACTTTCGCGCAAAGAAGATTATTAAAGTAATAAAATTAAATGAGTCCCTCCCAACCTTGGGAAGAGATCATAAAGCTGTTCATTCGATATAAAAGTGATTGCGGTCGTTATAATACGAGTTCACGAGAAAAATTAGCGGCGGTGGGCAATGAATTTTCAAGGGAGATGGTGGAGAAACAAGGAGCGTGAGGAGGGAGGGAAACAGGGAAGAGGAAGGGATGAAAGGAGTGAGAAAGACTGGGAAGTGAGATGGATAGGGAGTGGGGTAAGAGATGAAGGGTGGAAGGATGTGGGATGGGGGGGCGTAAAGGAGAGGAGGATTTGGTTGTGGTTGGCCGAAGGCCAGTCTTCGAAAGGTTTACACTTGAGGGTAAGTGGTAACACGCCTCAAAGGAGCTTTAGGAAAATTGGAAGGGGGTATGAGTAAAGAGAAAAGAAGCGGGAACATGGGTTTCAGGAAGTGAGATGGCGTAAGGGGGAGAAATGGGAAATTTTTCTACTTTAGAATGTGGCGCGCTGAGATTTATGGTACATACCTAGTTTATTATTAAGTTGATGTAAAGGATTGAAAGACTAACAACTAACATCGCGTGGTGGTGTAAGGGATGTGGTGGGGGGGAGAGATAAAATTGCCAGGGGTTGGAGTACCTATATTACTGGGTCGTGAGTCGGTCACTTAAAGAGAAAAGGATGGCGAAATTTATGAGCATCCAGAAAAGAGGTTTGTGGGCCTATAGGTAAGAAAATCATTAATGTTTAAAGTGAAAGAATCTCTCGATGAACGTATTGGTGGGGGAAATACTATTGCATTTATTTTCATTCTGATTATTTTTTTGTCCTTAAGTATACATTATATTTTTCGAACCTGCGCAGAGAATTCTCTGAAACTAGATGATTTTTTTTTTAAATAAAATATTTCTCAGCAATTTGGCCAAGAACCTCATTCTCAGAGAAAGTTTTGCTTGTTTAGTACCCTGTGCAATCGTGATAGAGGAGAATGATTTATTCAAGGCCAGGGCAACATGAGGAAAGTTTAGGGAGTACATTTCCTCGGGAATACGTCCCCTTGAATTAACTGGAAATTAGGCTTTTTTGAATTTACCTACACTGAAAGGGAACAGCGCGAATGGTATATTTATGCGTAACAGGCCTAGTGAAAACTCACGTTCCATGGATGTAGCTTTTGTATATATTACGATTACTCTTCCGCGGCGGCTGTTTTGAATGGCAATGGAATGTTTTTATTGTTATTAGAATTGGACCTTCCCCTCACACGCACAAAATGCAGGAATATCCTTTTGAAAAATCATCCGCCATGAATGATTGGTGTCGTTTGCCTTGCATTTCTCGTTATTCTTTGAGCCGTTGGTTTAATTATAGTTAAAAAATTATAACTTTCTAGCACTAACTACCTTTAACTAGTTGATCAAGTTAATTATTTATTAAATAGTTAATTATCCATCAAGTTGAATAAGTTGCAGTAAAATCGTTAGCCACTTTCTATATCAGTGATTAATATTAATAGGTAAAATACTAATGACTTATCATTCAACTCTTCCATCAACCGCCTACCATCCGAAGTAATCTTGCAACGCTAGGCCATTGCTAATCACACCGTGAACATCTATTGTGATATTTTTATGACAATACGACAATATTTCCGTCAAACATGTACTATAATCATCATTTTCTTTTTCCTACGATGAATACACGTCTAGGCAACTATGGAGCAGGCGCTGGTTGCAATAGGTTGATTGCAAGCAATCACCCAGTATTTCACAGGAGATTGCACTTAGACATCGGTGACAGGAAAGTGCTAAATAGTATTACGGCCCAGGAACATCGATTCCAGAGAGTTTAAAAATTTTAAATAAACCAAAATTTTAAATTGTCCAAAGACAGCGAGATTAGACAACTCGTGATTGCGGATATTACTTTTGAAAAAAATTCCAGTACCGATTTTGATTTACCTCATCTAGGAAAACAGTTTTATGGAAGCCCGTAATTACTTATTGTATTAACATGGAGAAGTTATCGACAGAGGAGAAGAAAAGTAGGTGGTAAGACCCAATAGCAATGTGGAGACGCCAAAGAGCTGGCCTAATACATTTTATAACTGTTGTTACGTATATGGCTGCGTGGGTTTTCGCGGCGGTGGTTTGAAGGATTCTGCATGCTCGGGTTTCACCGCGTCGTTGTTTGAAGCTGACAATAGTTTCGCCGAATGCAACTTCGGCGAAACTGTTGTCAGCTTCAAACAACGACGCGGTGAAACCCGAGAATGTAGAATCCTTCAACTGTTGTGACGTTCAATGATTTTATATTTTCAATTATTAGTTTAAACTATCCATCAATAGTTTCTGCTGAAGTCTTTCGAAGTGGTTATGCAGTAAGGTTTTAGTTGTCCGGTTTCTGCTTCAAGTGTAACGATGAAGTTTTTACCCGTCCCCGATCTAATCTGTTCATTCCCTCGGACAAATTGTTCATTTCTGCCCCTTATGAGAAGTAAATCGGAAAGAAGGGAGGGGAGAAAACAGTAAATAAAGGTGGGAACGGTGAATAGAAAACAACCATTAATTACAGCATCCTGTCTAGATTAGACACTAATCTACCACGATTTAGGGTAATATGCAATTGACACGGTACACTCTCTTCACTACAACAAGTGTCGAAAAATGTGTTAAAAACATCCCAAAACCCCAGAAAATGATACTCTGATTTTTTATATAGAGCCAGTCGAAAGACTGAAACAATATTACTCAGATTACCTTCAGCAATATGTATCAGCTAAACATTAAAAGTTCAACGATCTTAAAAGAGTAGATTAGACATCATGACCATTTTCAGCTCAACAGAGGCCATCAAAAAGGGACGCATCGAAAGAATAAAACGCAAAAATATAGGTTTCCTCTAACAATTTGTGTTTGTTAATCAGTAAGTTCAATAATCCCAGAACGGTAAGCGTTAGACAATAATACCATTGCCTGACGCACTAAATTCATATGGTTGGCGAGCGAGCATTAATGAAAGACGTGGAAGTATCTTCTTCATAATGAAGACCTTACGGCATGACCCCGTCCAATTTCACTCCACTCTGCTCATCGCTTACTAATTCTTCCCCTCCTCCGTGCAAGAAAACGTCTTAATCCACTTTGAGCATACCATTCCACTCGCATACATTTGTTCCTTATCTAACATTCGCTCTTTACCAACATCCACCTCCTTCCATCACCCATCTCAACTCACAACACTCACACTCTTATTCTCCTTCCCTTCGCTTTGACACGGATTCACTAATGGATCTCTGACGCCTGAACCCGAGCCAAAGAGTCTCTTTTACATTATGCTGTGAGATTGGTAAAAGGAAAGAATTGGCGTATAGTAGTGGAAGCACATTCCGTTCAAAGAGCTCGACTCTCTCGCGTATACTATATGCATGCCTGCAGGTGAGAGAGGGCGATGCAGATGGAGTCGAGGAGAGAGACCTTCATGCCCCTTGATTCGAACTCCCGACTACTCATTCCATTTTCAATCCCATTTTCTCTCATTCCGCAGCGATCTGGACCCCACGCGTCCCACTTCTCTTAGAGTGCTCCATTAAATCGTCTAGGAAACTCTAAATACGCCTGTAATCCAGAAATAGTCCACTTCAAAGTGCCCCCGGATGAATTTAAGCGTGATCGTTAAAGTCACATCGTTACGGTTAGGGTGGTTGGAAGGAGTAATAAAATAACACGAAGGTGAGTTTCAAACTCTGCCCATCGAAAACTGAGTAGCAGCAGCAGCAGCTTTTGGGAGAAAGAGCAACAAATACACCGATTAATTAGTCCCCTTCCATTCCACACAATCTTGTCGGAGTTGGGAACATTTTCCGAAAGTGCTTAGCTTTCCACTTGGAGCCAATTGGATACGAGGGCTCAGCCCATTAGTTATGTTTTATTGTTGGAATCGTAAAACTTGTGAGGGCTTTTAACGTTTTCCGAAACAACTTGTCCTCCCTCGACTTTTTAAAATCCTTCTTTGATTTTCTTCCCCTCCTGCTGTCGTTTCCGCAAGCAATTAGCTTCCATTAGCATACCAGAGAGTAAATCATCCGTAATTTTTTTTTCCTCAGCCTGATCGATACATCTATTGCAAAATTGCTCAAATAAATAGCCGGCAACATTAAAATTCCTGAAAAGTCACTTTGAGCTTTCGCGTGAAAAAAACTAAATTTTGTTTCGGATTGCCCGAGCAGGTGCCATGGATAAAATTAACCGCCAGCGAGAATATTTCGATTTAATTTCGCTCGTAAACGCACTAACGATGATAATGACCAAAGATGTTGTCGCTTTAATTATAATTTTGATTGATATCCTCTCCTCATATATTTTGAAGTAACATCAGTTCTACATGAATGTTTGAATTTTTAAAAGGTAAAATGAATCCTTCGGTTTACAATTAGTATTTTGCTCTTACCAAGGCCCTTGTTTACAAGTTTCCAAAGCATTAAAGGTAAACATAAAGGAAATAACACGAATATTTTGTCTAATCATGCACTACCACATTTGATATATTTAATATTGTCCCAAATATGAAACTTACTGCGAGATATTCATTCTATTTCACATATAAGTTTTGGTGGCAGTATTTATGTAATATTTTAATATGCTTTTTCAAAATAGTTCAAATTATTAATCTTATTATGTAAAACGTGTTTTAGCGCTCTTCAAATTGAAGATAGAAGTAGGAAGCCATCATCATGTGCACCTGCTCGTGACAACCGACTTTATGTAATGTCAATTCACCGAAGAACAGAGACTCCAATGGAACCACTTATTCAACCACTGTCAGCAGGGGTGATTCAAGTATGTATTAGTTTATTCCTTACGCTAAAGTGAAATATGCACTATTTATTCCAAATTAAAACCACCAATTATTTAACAAATGACAAATAATGAGAGTGAAATGTAATAATTGTACTTATACACTCGTATTATTAGTTTTCTATGAGAAATAAGACAAACTGTAAAATTCACCAAAATTTTACTGATACTTTACTGCCGGTTTTATCTCATAGGTGACATCTTCAGGCACGGCAATTCACCTATGTGATGAAACTGGTTGTACCGTATTAATGAAATTTTGGTAAATTTTACAAAGTTTGTCTTATTCCTCAAGATAAAATTTATACAAGGTTGAGCCCGATAGCATTGAAATATTTTCCGATGTTGACTAAATGCTGCGATGGTAAATACATGAAACACATAAATTATTTCCCCTTGAAGCTCTTATCAACACTCGTATTTTATCATCATGATTCCTAACCGTATTTGGCCATGGGGGAAGCATGAATTGTTAGCAATAGCAGCATCAGAGGACATGTCACGGCTGCAACTTGAGGCTTTAACATACATTTTCAACTCCCCATCTAAATGTTTATTTTTAGGTAATCCGCCACAACAAAAGATGACGATGCATTGCAAAACTCAGTTAATATCTATCAATACTCTTCAAAATCTCCAATTACTTGTCTCTGGTGCTATTTGCATGCTGAGCCAATCTTAAATAAGTTGTAAAGAGTTTTTCTGATTAATTACAGTTTTTAAAATACCTACCAAATGTGTATCCACGTTTTACCTCTCTCAAATACTATTATTATTTTACAATTTGGAAGAAGTTTTGAGGCATTTAGTATATTTATTCATTATGTTCTAGTAACGTCATTTACCATTATGAGCGGGTTGAATTGAAACTATGTATCACGTACCGCACCGCAGGGCTAATTCAATATTTCAAGGTATTTCCTGTATACCATTCTCACGTTCATATAAGAGAACTACTTTGAGATATGCTAGACCTTAATCGAATGGTTTACATCCGGTTCCATTTCTGTCTCATAAACGGTCAAAGAGCATTAATCGCAAATCCGTATATGCTTACCATTGGCAGGTCATTGAGTTCTATTGGGAAGTAAATCCTCAAGTAGTAAAAATATAATGCCGCCCTCTGCGATGTCAATTGCTTTGGTGAAAGAAATTTCTCCGCGAAGCCATCCCAACGGCGAGAGCAGTCGGTCATTCGTGTACTTTTTTTGGCTACGGGAAGAGTACGCGCACCGAGATGATTCGAGTATGAAAAGAGAATGAAACGAAATGAGGATAATAGCATTCCATATACATCTATTTTAGGGGATTCTTTCAGCAAAAATAAAGGTTAGGTGTGTCCGACGGTGGAGAAGGGGAGGAGGAGGGTGGGGGTAAATACGTGTGCGCATGAATTTTTGGTAGGGCCGCGTTCCCACTTTGAATGAAAGCAAAAAAAAAAATGTTCCCCTATCAGTTTTTGCCTTTTGCATCATTAAATCGGGATTTCACATTGGGCTCGTTCTCTCCCCGATCCAAGCCTCTCCTCCCCCTTTTCAGTCCTCTTTTCCGCATTACTTCCACTCTCCATCCTCGCAATCCTCCCCTCCCCCACTTCTGACTCCCTCACACCGTTTTCCCACTCCCTGCGCAATAATCATCCCCACGAGCGCAAAACACCGCCGTCCTTTCAGACTCCCTGCTTTTGATTTTCGTTGGTGGGTGTAATTACTCGGTTTTTACGGAAATCTCAGCCTTTTTTCAGCTTTTTTTACCCCTTTAACTCCCCCTCATACACCCTCGACCATTTCGGTCCCCCTCATTCGAATCCTCAAAAATCAAAAGCCCACCAATCCAATGTGACCTCCGGCTATTCATTTTTCTCGTACACCACTGAGAGACGCCCTCCGCCACATAACTACGTGCCTCTCATTCCCTCCCTCGCTTTCTATCTCTCTCTCTCTCTCTCTCCAAGAATTTCTTCCTCTCCCTACCTCCAAAGCTCGCACATACACACTCACACATAACGGTTAATCCTTTTGTCTTGCATCACATAACAACCAATGATGGCGCACAAAGGAAGCCTAATTTCATCGAAACGTAAACTTTGGGCGCGCCACTTCTCCTCCTTTTACCCATTCCTCTGTAAACCTTCAGTTCCTCCCCGTTTTAACTCCGCTAAACCTTTTCTTTCCTTCCCTTCAATTAATTAATCGAATTCCCATTAATACTAGATCTATAGATACTAAAAATCTTCTAGTTCACAGAGAATAAGATAAATGTGAAAATAGGAATGATCTTTTACGTCACGGCTAATAATTTTTCTCTACACATCATTATTGTCTCCGCATTCCTTTCCCCTATCTGTCCCCATTCTGCAAGCATCTGTTAAGTATTTTTTCATGCCTTATCCGAAGTTTTTTATATTAATATTACTTGATACGAAAGTTTTAATTTCCCTGGCCTGTGGAAATTGCGTAAATTCATATTTTTTTAATGTTAGATATTTAATTCGGTGTCATACTATTGTGTAATAAGGAATATTGTATTACATTTTAATTTTTTTATAACAAAAAACTATATAGCTGCGGGTGTACCGTACCGTTGCTCAAAAGTTGAGGGTCAATTTTCATAATAAAACATATTGTTTGGAGTAAAGCTTCTCAACGTGAATTATAGGCCTTCCTTTTTCACAATTTTGTGAAGGTTTGTATCGCCACACCCCCAATCTTGTAATGTGCTTTTATGTAGTCTTCATGTTTTTCTCCTCTTAACTTCCAAAATCCTCTTCATCCCAGCCCTTGATATCCTCCCCACCCCCTTGTGCACCTCCAATCCCGTGTCCCTTTATTTACGTTCACCCCATCCTAAAACTCCAACCCCAGCGTTCTCGTCCTCCCCCCCCTCCCACACCGTTCCCAAACCCGTTGGCTCTCCCGATGGCGCCCCACTCTCTGACGAACTAGCTCCCCGCGCCCAGCAGTCCGTGGAAAGAGCCCTCTATACAGGGATGGCTGCGATAAAGAGCTTAAGTGATTTGCGTTACCATCCCATTCCCTTACTCTTAAACAAGAATACTCCCTCAAACTCCCACAGTACCCTGCTTTCCAAGCTTTGGTTCCTCTCACCCCTTGCCTTCCACCCGCAATTATTATTAGTCTTGGTCCTCTTTTCTCTCACTCATTGCCTACACGCTTCACATCACCCCGGTGGCAGAGCGAGAAATGCGAGTCGCTCGTCATCGATATCTCAAAGGAGGATTATGCGTTATTTAATCGTAATGAAGAACGAATGCTGATCGCTAGAAGACGTCAATGAGAATAAATCCATTCCTGTTCCGTATTCTCTATAGTTGGATATCGAATATCATTAAATAATTGATAGTTGTAAAAAAAAGTTACTTAGTGGTAGATAAATATATTTCTCCAAAAAGTTTATGTGTAGCTTCCCAGAAATTATAGAAATACTTCCCGAAGTTTATGCATGCGTGCTATTATAAATCGGCCGTAAAATTTTCCAGTTAGTTTTGGGAATAAAATGTCATAAATATTGGAAAGGTCGGTAGTACTTGAATAGACCTTTTTTGCGGGAAGTCCTGAATATTTTATACCTCATGCCAGGCACCTTTGTGCTGAATATTTAGGCAGAGCTTAAAATATGCAGGTACTAACATTGCTGCTGGCTCAAATTGTCGAAATAATACGAGTTAATACACTGACATGTAGTAAAGAGTCGGTTAGCTATTATATCATTCGATTTTACCACCCTTGGGAAAGTGGAACATGAAAACTACGCATCGTCACTGGCAAAACAGTATGCTCTCTCATATTTAATACTTACATTATTATTTATTTATATTTCTTTTATCCTATTGTTATTTATTCAGAAATTATGTTGGACTCAATGTGTGTAAAATATATACTACAAAAATAAATCATGAGGGGGCAAAGGGAGGATAATCTAAAGCAGCCAGATGGACGGATAATATCACAGTGGGTGATGCACGAATTTGGTGGGAATAAATCTCTAGGAACTATTTCATTTTACGATTGGTAATAAACTAAAGTGAATAATAGGAGCAGAATCGGTAAAAGGAAAAACTATATACTTCAAGGAAGAAGGCATTTTAATATAATTTATTAGCATACACTTTTACTACACGAAAAAAACAACAGCAGACACCGATTTCAATGAATTATCATATTTTTTGGGTATAGATAATGAGCATTCGTTAAAATCCGAGTCCTCAGTTTTATTTGTTTCATAGAACCGTTTAAGAAGTTGATACCAAATTATTTTGAGATGAAATGCCACAAAGTTACCAAAGAGTTAATGACACTCATTTTAAGCTGATGAAACTTAATACTAAGTCAGAAATTAAACGCTGTGCATATCAAAAGTATTGATACCAAAAAAGAGGGTGAGTGCAATCCGTATGCTGTCGATTTACAGGATATTAATGCGGGAGCATGCGTAGCAGCAAAAAAGAGAGAAAACGAATAAATTTTTCCCTCCCGAAATTTCTGTAACTTTACAAATACGGTCCTAGAAATATTTGAGCATTACTTTGGAGATAGCAGAATATTAATTAAGTGATAGCTTGAAGGTAATTAGAATGATAAAAGCTAGAAAGGGTAAGTCAATAGAGGGAATTCATCCGACAATACATTACTTTATACATTTTAAATGGCGCAACTCGGTTTCACTACTTGTGAATTACGTACGCATTCATAAATTATGTGGTAATACATAATATTCCTCCACCTCTTCTTAATTTGGTAGAATATATCTCTTTCACTGCATTTGATTTTAATGAGGACTGTTGAATTACGTGATACCGTTGACTTGTCAAAGTGATTTCATTATGTTATCATTTCTCGTATAAACTATTATCTGTCAAAAAATATAATGCCTTAACGTCTCAATTACAAAGATTAGCCATTGGAAAGTTAGATGACTTTGATGGTTTCATAATAAGCACCCGTCAAAGGATATTGATTTATTACAATTTTGCTCTAATTTTATTATTAATTACGCTAAACAGCTATTTTAAGTATACTTTATATTGATAGGGCTTAATTTTATCATCGAAAGCAGCATTTACGTACCAAAATAATTCCGGCGCTTTTAAGTCACCACTTCCCAAAAGAAATATGAAAAGAAATCCGGCCAAAGGTTGTCAACATCAGATGAACCTGTTTTAACCTTGTCTTTTCTTTTTAACTAATGTGCAAGTTTAACTAATAATATGGAGGAGAACGATTATACTAAGCATTAGTTGAATGGTGCAAAAACTAATCCAATGAGATGTGATAAAAGTATCGTTGTTGCGTCTACATATTTATAATTCTTTCACCAGAGAGGTTTGTCGCTTTGCATAGAATAAAGTAGAGTTTAATTACATTATGGTCATCAATCATCGTTTTCAGCCAAATTACTGCGAAGTCGCTTGATAGTAATTGTAGCAAAATATTGAAGCATATTGGCTTTTCACTACTTGCTTTACGGAAAGGAAACTGTAAGTATCCGCCAGGAGAGCGGGACGAGAGAGAGAGAAAGACATAAAAAGAGAACTGACATCGCTCCACTCGCGTTCCGCTGGAAATGAATAGGTACTTGCCATTCGCTCACTCCTCTTCTGTCTGCACTTTATCTGCCATTTTCCAGGAGAGAGCCGGGTTGATTTTAAGTCGTAATCTTTTTCGTTTCTCCGATCCCATTACAAAACGCAGCCATATTTATCTCTCCTGTTACTCTATTGGTACAGAGAATACCTGCTCCCCACCCCGTTTCCTTCGCCATAAAAATCCTCCCCTCCCCTCCCTCCTCTGCCATCGCGCTGCAGCAACCTATCTTCTTCTTCCGCCTGCTTCGTCCTTCCACCCCCTTCATCCCTACCCCCCATCCATTCCTTTTTGCGACCCTCCCCCTTCATCAACAATCCCCCCGGTCTTGCTCCAGCTCCAAATCCTACCCTCATAAGCCCACTCGCATTCCGCCGCTCATTTTTTTATTACCATCGGGCATGCGTCATTCCCTCTTATTTCCTTCATCCCCTCAATAAACCCTTTTCCTTCTTCTCCTCCCCTTTAAACATCCTTTCTCTTCGCTTGTCTACTTAGCCCCCCCCCCCAACACAGCTTCCTTCTACTCAAAGTTGGTTAATTGGAAATAATTAAAACCAATTAAATTTTGGCGTTTAATTAGTTTTACGCTCCCTCACTTTTCATCCCCTTTGCCTTCCGAATCCCTCCTCCTTTTCTTCGCCCGCCCTGCCCCGTCAGACTATGGACGACCCCTCTGCTTCCGCCCTCTTGGTACCTATCTCCCGAAGAAGAAGAAGGTTTGCGGCCCCCTTTCTTTGTCCAATCCGCCCATTTCACTGATACGCTATGTACCCCGTCGAACAGCCAAGTCTCTTTTTACTTCCAAATCGTCCTCCCCGTTTACTTCAATGGGTACTATTTCTCGTGAGTTTTCCTTTTTTTCTCTCAGCACCAAAATATGTATTGCCCACTTTTGTTGTCTTTGAAATTATTTGCGCTATGCTTACGCTCCATAGAAAATATTTTTCAGCTAAATTAGTGTTATCACTTGAGGCAAAATTAAAAGGCTTGCCCAAACTCATTGTAATTTAACTCACCTCCTCTAGAATCATCTCATTGCATATCGAAAAAATAAACTCACCGTTTTTCGCATCTTACTCATGCATTGCCGTGTTCTCTCTGATTGATTTTATTGCATACAACTGTTATCTTATTCTTGGCAATCTTCTAATATATTGGTGATTTAGAATGGAGCAAAATTGTTTCAATATTTTTAGCCCATATTTTAAGTTATCCTTCAGCCATATTACTCATTCTCCAAATGTTGACGGTCTCTTTCAAAATATTCCACATTTAGTGCAATAGGATCAATTTTTATAGTTTTTGAAGACAAGCTGGAAACCGGTTTTTGATAAGTCCTTCAAAGTTGCCTCAGCTGCCTCCACCATTGCCTCAGACGAAGATAATGGATTTCCATGAAAGCGTCTCAAGGAGCTAGGTCTGGGCTAGAGAAATGATAAGAAACAATTTTTACCTCGATTCTCACGAAGTATTCAGCGATAAAATTTGCGATATGCGGGTTTCCATTATCGTGGTGCAACATCTGGCAGCTTTTTGGATTTGAAATGAGGCCTCTAGCAATTGATATTGCTTCGGAGAATTTCCAGTAACCTTCCCAGCTAAAGAAGCCACTGATGCTTCTTAAGGTACAGGTGATGGTTTCATTGGTGACAGGTTTCCATTGAAAATTCTTTTTGTTTGCCCAAAAGGAACAAAATAAGGTAAACAAAAACTCTCTGCATCGATAACCTTTGAACGTAACTCCTTATCTTCCTATAACATTTCTTCACTTCAACAGAAAACTTGCACGCGTTCATATTGCTGTTAGGGTATGAGTCTCAGAAACCACCGTGCAATGTTACCGTTACAAACATGCGGGAGGCACCCAATGAAAATGGTAAATACTTTTGATACTACTCTTAATGTTATTCGATACTCTTATCTCAAAATGGCAGTGGCGATGTTAATGTTTAGGACTGTAAGATCAGTGACCGCAGCTCCGGGTTTACCTTCCGATGAAAATCGTTGTCTCCCTTCAAACATTTTAATTCATCGTCTAACTGTGATGTTCGCAAATACAGGCTCTTCATAAACCTCCTGTAGCGTTACATTGGTCTCGGCTGACTATTTATTCAGGTAAAAGGAAATATTTCTATGCAATGTAGCGTGTTATCTCCATCGCAGCGATAGGCGAACTGAACGTTTCGTTACGCAAGGGGTACCATTGTTTTATAATAGAGTCAAATCAACGATTCCTCTATTCCTATACATTATGAATTTAGTTATCAAATCAATATTAAATTTTTGTACGGTAAATTATTCAAGTCAAAATTTCTGATCAATATTTTCTTATTACCACCGCACGTAAAAACCAAGGTCTAAAAGGTTCATCCTACCACATCTACTTAAACTGGAATTTACTCGAAACTACCTTCTAATTGATTCATTATTTTCAACATTATCCACATAAGTTGTCGTGGATTATAAATTACAAATCGAGAAATTGATTATTGTAGATAAATGATTTGAAAACGCTTCGTATCCGTTTCAAGTCAGGTTAAATAAAAATCAAAGTTTTTACAAATATTGTATAAAAATCTATCCGAGAGCCTTTTTTCAGTGCATAGGAGTTTTTTTCGGTTTTAACATTTCTCGCTGAATGAGTTCAAATATCTTTTCCATTTGGTTTTTAAGTTTTCATCTCCCTCTTTTTGATCTTAATATCATTTCTAGTGTTATTTATCAGGCACTTTCCATTTTTCAATCGTACTCAATTTCTTACTCATTTTCTTCTGCCTCTCTTTGTTTCCAAGGTAACTTCACAAACGCAGTCATGTTTCTTTCAATGACGACAAAAAGCGTTTTCTCCTCGTTATTGCGAATTACGTCTGCGAACTCCAACTGGCTCAGCCTGCACTCGCGTGCATTAATTGATACTTGATTTTAATTTACCCTCGCTTATATAGGGAGCTACTAGTCTGCCAAGGGAATTAGTTAGATAGCATCTTAAGGGACATGAACGCTCCAGTGAGAGAGATCGAAAGAGCCTATTTAACTTAATGTCTCACTGTTAAACTGAGTTTGAAATATAATGTCTCTCGATTAAACGGCATGGAGCTATTGAACTACTTAGAATCACGTTCGTCACAGTCTATTAGAGATGTATTTAATGCTAAAACAGAGATGCAAGTTCAGAATTATGGCCGTGAATTGCGATGTGCTTTAATTACCTATTTATAAGAAAGTGAATGATAAGTCGTATCTTTAATTGCATTTGCTACTTCTTTACCTAGACTAAAAATATTACCTGTCATGCCAAATGTAATGATCTATGTCTTATATTGTGGTTATTTCTTGTTTATTTTAACAAAAAATATGAAAAGGGGAAATTGAGTAGTGTGCTGAACTAGTATTTCAATTATAAATTTTTATTTAGTAATATTGCATTATATACATGTATGATTGGTTAATATCATAACGGTACAAATTATCTTAGATACTATTTTAGATTAGCTTATTAATGAATCTTTATCTTGAACCTTATAATGGATCTATACCTCTTGAGTTTTCACCATCTTTCAAGTCGCGTTGGTGACTCTATCTTTTTCTATTTCTGACACATTCTATATGTATACAAAGCGATTGAATATGTTTCTTAGGGCGTTTTAATGAATAATGGTTGAGTCTTTTGGCGTAAGCGAACGGTGTGTACCTGTTTTTTTCCCTTTGGGGCTCCAAAATACTAATTTGCCCTCAATTAATGTCTCAACACAAGGGTTTGTATTTTATGTCAACTTATGTTCAAAAACTAAGGAGTTTATTTGATAACTCTCCCACCTATTTCTTGTCTAGGTATATTTAAACACAGCGGTCACCTTCTTTACATCAAGGATTCGACCATAGTCGACCTGTTCAAGATCTCAAAAACGTCCTCCCTTCCTACGTCCCTTTTACTCTTGGCCTTTTTTTTAGGAATACTGCCAGCAATCTGCATTTTAAGTTACATTTTGATTTCGCACATTCTTTTTCTGTATTATTTGGTCTTTTCATAAAAGGATTACATTTTCAATTATTACCTGATTTTGAAATGTTTCAATGCAAGTACAACATTTATTCCAATTAAAGAGGAAGAAATTTCAAAGTGCTAAAGGGATTTTTTTGTGAATCGTCCATATTCGTACATCTCCTCGTAGAGTAAATTTTTTATTATTTTTACGAAAAGATTTATATGGATGGTTCACAAAAATTTCCATTCAGATGCTTGAAATTTCTTCCTTTTAGATTTGGGTAAATATGTTACTTGTGCATAAGATTGTTCATTAGCGGTTGTACCATAAACTTTTAATGAGAGTATCCCTTCTAATTATGTTTCTTTTAGCGTTTATGATTGTCTCGCACTCGTTGATGGTTTAATATTCTGTACGATATGAAAACTGGAAGAGATATTTAATTCCAAATAATAAAAATTATAAATTTACAGTTTTATTTCCAACAGCTAATTTTCTCTTGTAATGTTTCTCGTGGGCTGCAATCCTCTTGCGTGGAGGGATAATAGGTGAACTGAGAATCTTCTAAATACCGCCGCCCGCGAATAGAGTAACAGTGAAGTCAAATCAATGAAATTTGATCACGTTTTCATTACACATTTAGCTAACGATATAATTTTAAATTAGAATTTTTACAATAAATTATGTGATTGAAAAATTAACGAAACTTTTTTTGAACAGTTTTCGTATTATAAAACGCATGCAGTGGTAAGCAATAATCTGTGATTACTTTTAAATAAAGACCTACTAATATCCCCGAACTACATCTGGTGATATTTACTAGTCATCTTCAAATTGAAGGACTTGGCTATCTTCCATAGATTTAATTCAATTTAATCAAATGGAGTTGCCTAAATATAGGAAAGAAGTAACAGACGAAGAAAATATTGTTGAATTTCGTAAAATATATATTTTTTAATGAGTAATCCATACATCTCTAAAGTGTTGATAAGTGAAAATTAACAAAATGTGTGGTTTCGCTTTTATAACGGATTTTATTTATGAATTATCAGTTTCTATTAATTTAATTTTACTCGTTCTATATTTAAGTCAGCATGGCAGTCCTGTGGATAATGTGATAGGCTGCTGACCTGATGATCCGCTGTTTATTCCGATTAATATAGATCCTTCAGTATCAGCCAAGTTTGGTGAATTTTTGGGTCCCAAATATCCCTGGAAAACCATAGGCAGCAAAGGCATAACTGGCCTCCCTAACTTAACGTTAGAATTTCTCTCACCGTTAGGCTAAGCACGAAGTGAGTCAAATCACGTTCATCAAACCAACATTAGGATTGATTATTGTGTACTTTGGCATTAATATACTTTCCATTCATTTACTAATTTATCCTCACATACAATTTCAACTAGAATAATTATCCATGTAATACCCGTTTTCTTTCACCGCATTATCAAATTACCCGCTCTCACGTCGATGCAAACAATATCCTCCCGTCCCTTCTCCTATAATGGATTAAAATCTTAAAACTTGTACCGGATGTAAACACTTTTATTCAAATAAAGGCGTCGGCAGGTCTGGCTGTGAATTCAGCCTCGTCACCTACCTCCATCTCCAAAGTTTCTACTCAGTATCTTAATGATAGCGTGACTGAGGGTCTGCATTAATTGGAGTGATGGAGCGGCGGAATAATTACGAAACCGCTTGCAAGAAGAATCCTCCGGGCGAGAGGGAGGAGGTACCGGGCCGTGGCGAAAGAAAGGGGGCGAAAGGCGACATGGGCGGTGGTGGCAAAAAGGGGCGGTCAATGGTGGAATAGGAAGGAGATAGTTAAGACGCTGGGAGCTTTCATAAGACCTCCAGCACTTCCTTTTTGGCATTTAGCATGTAACGCGACGCCTGGCAACGAACGAATCCCCGCGGAAATGTTAGGAAAACACTCTTTCAACTCCAGGCTCTTAATTTTTTTTTCGTAGATGACATAAATCTGTCGCCATTATAGTACAGGAACCCGAGTGCCTTTTCTCTTCCAGTCGTCCTTTTGCTCCCCTTTCTCTTTCAGCGCCTCTTATCACACTTTTTCTTGATTTCCTTCGACTGAGTCAACCATTTCCTAGAATGAATGCTCGCCTCAAGAGAACAGAATCATATAGGACGAATATATGTATTTCCCCATTTAAAAAAAATGCTTTGGATCTTCTGTTTGCTTATAAATAGTTACCGGGCAGATTTAAGAAAGAATGGTAAAAATATATATGTTGCTAATGAAGTAATGCAAATATGGAGGCGTGAAAAATTTATTTAGAACAAATTAAAAAATCTGCCCCAAAACTTATGTTTTGAACGTCACTTTCCTGGATGTAGCCAAATTTTATTTTAAGAATATGTGGAGGTATCATTAAATTGCAGTGGAAATGTTATGATTCGCAGTTAAAAAGATTAATGTCAAACAAGTAGATAACAACGCATGACAATTTTAGAATTTAAAAGCAAATTCTTAGCTGTGTTATGTTTCCTATATGCTCTACAATTAACCTCCTCATTTTTATACATCCATCAGAGAACGCGTCCAGATTGAAAATTTTGATTTCAATCTATTCCGAAATCCGTCTATTTCTCAAGACTTTTAGAATTTTTTAGTTACTATTTGATTTTCTTTCAATATTTTCGCTATTGCAAAGAAAGAATTCAAAATGAATGCATAGAATTATAAAATAATCGCCGAATTTATAAGCGGTCGTCGGATCACCATGGAGTTGCATTTAAATTTTAGAAATAGTTGCGTAGAGGAAAGAGTTCCACGAAAAAAACAGAAAGCATGCAATCACCGCCGGATGGTTCGTCGTATTCAAGCTGGAACATTCCGCTGGCCACTTGCCATTTTAAGGAAATATACATGTATTTGTCTCCGATGAGCACTTGCTAATGTCCTGATCTGTTTTAGTGGATTGGGAAGCAGTGCAGAGAGGTTAGCATTTTGCAATTCAAGTTTAATCATCGCACAACTATTCGCTTTAAGGCCATTGTTGGTGGTAGCGGCTCATTGAAACCTGATGGGTTTTCCTGTATCAATAGTCATTAATCCTATTGCAAACACGCCCAGTGTGGGTACAAGGGAGATGGAAAAAGAGATGGAGCGCATGATAAGGGTAGGAAGAGAAGTAAAACTATTTTGCCACTTTTATTCGAAAGCACAATGATCGTTTTCACGGATTTAATAGATTTGTTCGGATGGACAGTGAATAATTTAACCATTCCGAGATGGATGGAAGAACAAGGCATTATAGAGAGAGAGAGATAGTTGTTCAAAAAAAAGTTTTTAGTTTTAGAATTCCAAAAAACGTAAAATAATGTCTTGCGTCATAGATTCATTTGTCCTAACGAGACTTTTATTTAAATTTGATAATGTCTCCAGCAGCAAATATTTGAAGAATTTAAAAAAATTTTGTCTTTCAACTTTGTTGAAGATTCAAACTCAAAGGACTGTGTAAGATGCTGCGAGAGTTTTTTTAACGAAATCATCCGTTGATGTGCAACGAAATGAAGGCATTCTTAGTGTAACAATCACTTGCCTTTGCCGGGAATCGAACTCAGATTCCTCCCAGAAAACGAGGGTTCTGGGTTCGTATCCCTTCCAATTCGTTCTTATCCGTATTCAAATTCGTATCCCTTCCGTTCGTATTCCTTCTTGTAAATTCTTGCAAGAGAAATTCAAGGTCACATTTTATTTTACATCTTATAGTTTCTAACGACGCCTTTTTCATTGCCATATACGCAGAACCGTGGTTTTTCCTATTTAAACTTAGATTTTAAACAGAACCTATTTGATATTTCTATTTGAATTTTCAATAATTTTTCTCTAATTTTTTTTTAGAGTAATAGGTTACTTTACTTTTCTTTTTTTATTTAATGTTCTGCAAGTTGGGCAATACCTAGAGGAAATTTGACATAAAGCAATTTAATAAATGAAAATTATAATTAATTGACAGTTTGTATATTTAATAAATATTAAGTAATTATTTCAGGCAGGTTTTCAAAAGAATCTAAAAATGTTTTTGAACGTTTTCTGGGTAATTTACTTAGCTATAAACGTAACACTCCCCCAGCAGAGAGTCTTGTTTGTCCTACATTCACTTTTTCAATTCTTAATACTATCGAAATTACTATGTGTCCATAAAGTTTATTTAATTATCCTCTGTTACCAAATAGTTACCTTGATATTATTCCACTAGTACATTATGCCTACAGAATTCCACTAATTTTCAGCGTTTTTCTTTTATATATATATATATATATATATATATATATATATATATATATATATATATATATATATATATATATATATATCCGGAAAATAAGTGTACTGAGCTCAGGAAAAAAAAATTATTACACTTTTACATGTATTAAGCTAATATTCCTCAAAATAGGACCCTTGTGAGTCGATACACTTGTTCCAGCGGCGTTCCCATTCCTGGAACGCTCCCGCGAAGGCATCATTGGGGAACCTCTCGAAGACACGTCGTCACGGCCTCTTTGACGGCGTCCAAAGTCCCGTATCGCGTTCCTTTCAAACTCCTCTTTATCTTCGGGAACAGAAAGAAGTCCGGTGGGGCCAAGTCCGGGCTGTAGGGCGGATGCGGCAGCGTTGCCACGCCGTGCTTGGCCAAGAAATCCGACACGACAAGCGCGGTGTGAGACGGCGCATTGTCGTGATGCAGCCGCCAGATGTTTTTGATCGCTGGCCGGACGCGGGCGACTCGTTTTCGAAGCCTGTCGAGCACTTGGACGTAAAATGCAGTATTTACAGTTTGTCGTTCAGGTACAAATTCGTAGTGGACGACTCCCCTTTTGTCAAAAAAGACAAAAAAATCAGTACACTTATTTTCCGGACGAACCCTGTATATATAAATTTTGTATTACATCTTCCTCACGCACGTAATATTTTTTTCATTTTATATCTATGCATTCAACATGTTTTCTCCATTCTCCTCCTTACCCATATTTGAATATCCCGTAATCTATACTCATCGTCTTTCATCAAAGGTCTAGGTTCGAACCTACACTACTAAATCAGCGTACCCATTATCAATTCCCTACTTCATCCATTTTCTTTTCACAACATAACGCTTTTCTTTATGATACTGCTCTAACATCAATCAACTTATAAAATGTTCTACCTATATGTAAACCTCAATCTGCTATTGTTTATTCCCTATAACCTCATTGATTCACTTGGCTTTCATACTTGATAGTGTAATTGCTTTTGTTTTTTTAATTAATCAACACCCCACACTTAAAGCATCATTTCTGTGACAAACTCAGAACTTCAGTACAGTTGCTTGGCTGTCGGAAGAACTAATGATTAACTAAAGTTGGGTAACGTGCATTGGTCAGCTAACCGCCAACTTTGGCCCTGACTCATGCACCTCTCATACCGCTCCTAATAAATCTCCAGTATGTAGATTTAAAAGCATAGGCTGAATGAAAAATACCTCTCTTAATCCCCTTCACCGCATTCCACGTCTCGATTTCACATCCGATAACGTTAATTGACCTGAAGTCACTTCGGATTACAATTACTTTTCCCTCCTTGGAGTTCACTCCTGTCTTCTGCAATATTTTCGTTAAATTTTTCCATTCTAGTCTACACAAACAATCTTCCAAGCATACGAAATAAAAAATATAATGAAAGGTTCTTATTTTAATGATGGTCTTCGTAAAATTACTCATTTTAAATGCTTGTTAGAGAGTACAGTAATTGAAAACGCTTTACTGATGATCAGGATACAGTGTTAATATGTTTTAGTCGTTTCATCAACCCTCGTAAACTTTTAGCCATGCTTGGTGATGGGTAGTTGAAAAAATAATGCCTTCAATCAGCATCGGGAATTTTTAAATGAAGATACAAGCGATTCAGCAAATTTAAATAAATTGGTGTTTATTGTCAATATCATTACCGATTTAGGTTTCCTTAGACGTAGGCTCTTTAATACCACGTTCTATAATATCAAAATTTAAATTGATAACCTACTTGTATTTCAATTTATAAAAATTTTTTGACCATGGTGACATCTTCCGATATACTGAATGTATATGGTTGCGAGTCCTCTCTACGGAGGTCGAATTAAAAAAAAACAGTTACTAAACCTGAAGGCATGTTTCAAGGGTTAGGAAATAACATAACTTTGTACTTTTATAGCTCTTTGAGCGTGTGCTTATTAACGGAGAAAAGGCGAGGGCCTTTTTCAAGGTACGATATTTTTCCTCAATTTCTAGCAGTAGTAAAATCAGAGATCGAGTTTGAAGATCATTTAAAGGTATTCGAGACATGATTCACAAATTTTACAAGGTGTGGCTGAAATTGGCAAATAATAGGCCCGCTCCAGGCACTTTATAACGTTTCTCACATCAAATACGATTAAATTGGTTATACCATTTTGAAATCAATAACTTGAATTGCTTTTATTCATAATGAAAGCTGTAAGCTTTGAGGAGCGTAAAATTTAATGTACGGCTTGCAAATTATATATAAACTTCTTGCCGTAATCCCATGTGATATTCTGATGCCGTGCTCATTACCGAAGAGAAAAAAGATTTAGCCTGTCTCCATTGCATGTAATGACGTCGCTCTCAGAAACTTAATCTACAAAACACTTTTTTGAATAGTTTATTTTCTTAAGCTTGCAAAAATTTGTCCTTTAATAATAATTTCATAAATGTAGCTAATTATACTATCATAGTTAGTGAACATACTGCTAAAAATCAGCAGCTATCTGAGAGCAGCATTGTTTTCAAATTTTCTACATTCCTAGTGAAATTGATTACTTTATAAACCATTTTGTATCATTTTAGCTCATTTTACCATTGAGTTGGAGTTGGCCAACATTCTATTAGATATTAAAAATAACTAGATAGTTATATAACAGGGCTTTTCTTAGTCGACCAACTTACATATTTTGTAGAATATCCATAAAAGATTTAGTGAGAAAAAGCGTCGCAGTATCGTCCAATCCACACGGAAATTTCTAACTTCCCTGTTGATAACGATGCAAGGTGAAAAGAGTCCTCATGTCATTCGACTACTAATTATAATTGGTTAAAATAAGCTGTTATTTAATTTTAGTAATTTGGTGTATTTTATGAAAACTTTTTATGTGTACGCTGGCTGTTCTGAGTGATAAAATTGGTTATAAGACAGCTTTCTAATAAGATTTCAAGTCCATTCCTTTCATATTACCTTCTCAACCGAATGGCTTGTGTAATACGAATAATCACCAATTTTCCTTGAAACGATGAGCTCAGCAAGAACGACGATCTTGGAACACTAAACTGCTGTAGACCAAATGTTCTTAGTCACCCATGAAATTATTTCTTTTTCTAAGAAAGGACGTGAGAGCTGTATTAAAAAAGGGTAGCGGGATAGGGAGGTTAATTAGTAAAAGATGTGCGCCTGAGACCGAGGCTAGCATCCTGTTTATCGAGGGATAAAATCCGTTAGAAGGAACCCAGAGAAAGATGAGGAGGCAGACGATAGGGTAACGACGAAAGAGGGGGTTGTATACGAGACAAGGAGCCAAGAGGGAGAAAAAGCGTCTCAAAGAAAGAAATACATACTCAAATTTATAAAAGACATTTATGCGGCGACGAGAACGGTTAAACCGATATATATATATATATATATATATATATATATATATATATATATATATATATATATATATATATATATATGCAAGAAGTATTTGGTAAAGTACTCTAAGTTTGGCCCAACAATTCTTTTTACTTAAATTTTAACTTGTGTTTAACCTTTGGATCATGATTTACGATGGAAATCGTAATTCTCATGCTTATCAATTTTGCTCTATCGGAAAGCTTTTGGTGATTTCAATTGAAATCATGCATCAAATAATTACACTGTGCCTCATATCTTTCACTATCTATTATTCTTTTCACTCTAATATGTACCGAACTTGTGCGAAAATGAAAAAAAAAAACTCTTATTCACATGATTGACTCTTGTGTTACAGTAACGAAGCATAGGTAATTATCCCTAAAAAATATTGTGATTCAAGGTTCAGAAGAGTGAAATAGATTGGCAATTAAACAAAGAGGGCAGGTTAAGAGTTGAAAGCCAGATTTAAAAAGAACTTATAATTTCGGAAGGAGATGTTAAGTTTTCCAGAGAAACACGCATGCCTATATAATAAAAGTATATAAAGTGAAAACACTAGTGAAATACGATTTTAAGGGAATGCATTTGATTACAAACATGAAGTTTCGTTTAAGCTAAGTAAAGTAGTTAGGATTGTTAGGTTGGGAAGATGCAAAAAAGGCCATTGTAAATTCGCAGTAATTGGATTATAAAGTCAAATTCGTCGGATTCTTGATTATTCCTTTATATTTAATCACCAATTGAGCACAGCACCAAATTATAATATTGATGTAGGGATGAACCTCCATCATGATAATTAGGTCCTCCGACGGATTCAATGCTCAAACTTCAATCAGCAGGACTTTTCCGTCAGCCGGGTTGATTACTTAACTAGGAGCAGAAGAACATAAATTGAACACTAATTCTTAAAATCGTTTTGGTGCATAAAGGCAGTTACGTCCTGCTGAAACAAAAATCGTACATATATGAAGTTGGAATAATAGCCCAATTGGATCGTTTGCAGCGTAGAAATGCTGGATTTGTAAAACGTTGTTATGATAAATTTAGTAGCGTATCAAAATATTAGAGGAGCTAGGCTGGGAATCACTCACACAGCGGAGATTAAATCTCTTGCATTAATTGGAAGGATGTCTCAGGCAATGATGTTGAAAATGTACTATAACCCTCATCGTACTACGGTAGGTGAGATCATATCAATAAAATTTGAGAGAACAGATAGATTTAAGATTTTATTTTTTTCGCAAGCAATAAGGGATCATAATATCATTGTTTGACCGCGGTAGGGTCATGTAAAATTAAAATGTAAAATTCTTCTGGTGTATATTCACCCCCTACAGCTAACCCTAGCAGTGGCTTGCCGGGTACTACAGGCTCCTACCTATATGTAATTATAATTTAACTTTCTTTCTCAAGCATGTATATTTCGAAACCTCAGATTAATTGAAGACCAATTTCATCTTCAACAAAACTTAGGAAACGCATAAAATATGTTATGTGAAACAAGTATGAGAGACAAGTTATGGAGCAATGCTTTACCGGCTGCATTTAATGTCACTTTTGATCAGATTCCACTTTTATAATATATTAAGGCGCAAAGCGTCATAGTCTATGATAATTTCTTCAACGGGCATATGATAGGACACTTAATGAGAAGAGAATCACTTGAGTGTTTTTCAGAGTCGCTTAGGGGGTCATCTGCAATGGATTCTATGGAGTTCAGGTATTAAAGTATTATGAATAACTTATCAGGGGAGATGATCTGGTAGGGGTATGATGTGCAGGGAATGGAGGAAGAGTGGAGAAAAACCAGACGTCGGAATTATTCTGCTCTTAACGACTGGCACCAAGGTATCCTAAAATTTAACGTCCCATTCGATGGACGGTCTACTCTTCATACGCGCTCCACGTGCACACTCCATGTGGACGGTGTACTTCAAACACGTGCAGTACCCCAAATAGTGATCGGGATATTACTGAAAAATCCTACCACCACCAGGATTAGATCCCGAGCCCTCGGGGATGAGAAGCCAGTATATTAGTCACCCCATCATACCGTTCTCCTTCGGGTAATACAGTAACATGTATTATGAAGCATTCTAATGTCTTTTCAAAGCAAATACTATTAAATAATGTTGAAAGAAGTGTAGTCGCGACTAACTGGAAGACCTTTAATTACAGGTCCTTATCAAACTTAGCATTCTGAGCAAGAGATGTTCATGCAATGAACACACTTGAAAGGATGAAAACTATACTAACGAATGTACAGGTATCTTAGAAGCACAGAACAATAAATAAAAGTACTTCGTGATTACCAGATTTCTCTCGAACTAAAGATTTATTTAATGTTAAAAAATATTTTCTATATAAATTTAAAACTCTATAATCAAGTAGGAGATGATATGGTTAATTGCAAATACATGGATGACAAATGGTAAATATTCTACAGACCCAAGTTCGCTGTGAACGTTAAGGACGTTCGTGTACCTTTCGATTCATAGCGCTTGCTTAAAACCCAAATTGACTACGAAGTATTTAACAATAAAATTTGCACTTTTATGAAAGAAATAAAACTCATCTTTGCGTAGCCTATTATATAAAAATTGATATTTACAAAAACAGAATTCACTTCTCTAGTGAAATCTTCAATCGAAATTGAGCAAAGAAAACCTTGAATTTGCACTGAAAACCGTGTTGACAAATTTCCAGCGGTATTTAGTGAGCAGATTACCAATGAACTGAGTCTGGATGATATATATATATATATATATATATATATATATATATATATATATATATCATCATATATATATATATATATATCATCATATATATATATATATATATATATATATATATATATATATATATATATATATATATATATATATCTTCTTGAGTTTTGTTTAGCATAAACCACAAGAAACAATTTCAAAAATTCCTGTTTCGACCTACCACAGAAAAATTTCCCTAGAGTTCCTAGACTTCGCCAAAAAGAGCTGAGCCCATTTGAAAATAAGGGTTAAAAGAGATATGGAGAGGAAGAGGGGATAGAGAACGAATGAGGAGAGAGAGAAAGAGAGAAGGACGAAAACGAGGAATGAGGAGGAGATTAATGTCATGGATGGGAGTGGGGGTAGGGAAGGAGCAGAGGGGGAGGTGAGAGGATGGGGGTGGGATGGAGGAGTGAGTGAGTGGCTGCCTGTCTTCTCTCCTTAATGAGGGCGTCGTGGGTGGAATGGCCAAAGAGGGGGGCTGAGAGAGAGAGACGCGCACACACTCACACACACACTAACCCCGTGAGAAAGAGGCATGGAAAGAGAGGGGGAGAGAATTTGTGACTGACTACCTCCTTTCTCTTTCGGTGGGCAGAGGGCACTCCTGAGAGCTTTGGACCAGGCTTTTCGAAATGGACTGTTGGAAGTAAATGTTTTTGATATAACATTTTAGATATGCTGCAGGAGAAGTGTTTCCGATGGATATGAGCGGGAGAGGGTTGACAAGGTTTATGTGCAATTGAAGAAAAATTCTGTTTTCGACTTTTTCAATTGTGTTTTTTGCGTGCCACTCAAAATCTCTTTTTTGGTCAAACATAGGCTAAGAAGAGCTTGATATTATACCTTTCGCTCAGGAACCATGGTTGATTCTCTTTTTAAAAATATTTAATTATCTGTATTTTGCCCTTTTAGTAGGTAATTTCCAAGTTGGGATCACTCCTTAGACGTGTGCAATAAAACATTTCATTTATTTGCGTACTGAACAAAAGATCTTAATGTAGGCCGTGAAATGTGTAATATGTCCATGTATTTCTGGATATTTATGTTATTTGAAAAAGCTTTGAGCCTTCTAGAATCCTCTTTTTACTAAAATTATGTTGGTAAATCCACAGCATGGTCCAAGGAGAATTTTATTACACAACCGTTCTTCGAACACCCATCAGCTACCAGCCAATCAATATGGAACTACATTTCCTCTCATAAAGAATGTTACACGTTAACCTCTAGCAAGTCAAATTTCTTTTAAACGCAGCAAGGATGCTTTCCAATGGAGATGGTAGGTATAATGAAGCACAGCAGGGTTTTTCGTTGATTTTTTAATGAAGGTTCTAAAAACATATATCCGCGATATTTTAGATTTCAAAATAACACTTTATAATCATACAATCAAGTTTCACAGAAACATAAAACATATGGAATTCATGAAAAAGGTAAATTTTGTTATAATTTTTTTTGTGTTAACGAACATATTAATAATTCACCTATTCTTGTTCCCATTAATCTCAATGGTGATAATATGAAAATAACCTTTAGAAATCACCTGATTGACAATTCAAATGTAATTCATTCCTACGCGCGCCTTACTGCACAAAAAACTAATATGTATAGTGATTTAGTAGTTAGTTTCAGGAAAAGCAAATATAAATAATATTTCTCACATTCTAAGGTAACTGTAATGCATTAGGAAGGCCCAGAAGTACCCGGCCTGACCTATAGATGACGGTAGTTGTTTAAAAAATATCACTGTATTAGAATTTATGCAATCTGTAAAGCATATGCTTCAAGTTTGAAGACGCCACGTCGTTTAGTATTTGTTTGGCAGGCATCAATAATGATCGCTTTCAGTGACTTTGTGGTAATGAAAAAAATTGGTCATCGTTATGTGATACAATACTTTTATATAAAAGACCTCAGCCCAACCAATATGAAAGCTGAACTGGATTATACTCCAGGTGAGTCTGTTCCTTCGTTTAAACAGTCAAATATTAGGTAGCAGAGTTTAAACGAGGCCGTACGAGCTGTCAAGACGAGAATCGCATAACGAACAAATAAAGTGACGACTCCAGAAACGGTGAAGAAAATTCACAAATTGATACTTGATGATCGTTGACTGAACGTTTGTGAGCTAACAGACATAGTAAGCATTTTAAAAAGTGAGGTACATCGCATATTGACTGGATATTTGGACTTGAGAAAGCTGTGTGCAAGATGAGTGCCACGTTTGCTCATACTCGAGCAAAACCACAGTCGTGAAGATGTCTCAATTGAGTGTTTAGCAAAGTTTCACAGCAACAAAGAACTTCTGTGCCGTTTCATAACCATGGATGAATGGGTCCATTACTTCACACCCGAGACAAAAGAACAATCAAAACAATGGATTCACAATGGAGAATTGGATCTAAAGAAGGCGAAGACCGTTTCATCTGCAGGCAAGGTCATGACGTCGGTTTTTGGGATGCGCGAGGGATAATTTTCATTGACTATGTTGAAAAGGATAAAACTATCAACGGCGTGTGTTATGCGGACTCACTATTTCATTAAGACAATACACTAGCTCAAAAATCCGTTATTGCAATGACCAAATGCATGAATTAAAATTTGAATTTCTACCTCATGCATACTATTCGCCAAATTTAGCCCCCTAGGATTATTTTCTGTTTGCAAACTTGAAAAAATGGCTCCGTGGTCGAAGATTTTCCAACCGTGAGGAAGTGATGTTGGCAGTTAATAGCTATTTTGTGGAGCGAGACAGCTCTTATGGTATCGAACATCGAAAAAGGGTATCGAACTTATTCAACATCGCTGGGAAAAGTTTATAGAGCTGAAAAGAGATTATGTTCAAAAATAAATACATTTTTTATCAAAACTTTTGTGTTTTCTTTATTGGGTCGGGTACTTTTGGGATTGTCCATGTATTTAATATCGTTCCCTGTGAAAATAAAAGGATCTAGTGATGTGTGTTTACGGGTTAACTAGAGATGGCAATTTCCCTTTGTAGTTGATGCACTTTAATAGTAATCTCTACTATTACCTGTAACTGAATCTTATTTCCGTGATTTAAACATCTGCTGTATTCATTTCTTTCAATGTGTTTGTTTTCCGATGCGTAAAAGAAACCGGTCGAAATTATTATATATTTTCTGATTCATAATTCTCCTTCTTCGCACAAGTTATAAACCGTTCCGACGCATGCATGCAATACCATTGCCATTAACACTGATTGCAACATTTCTAAATGTTTGAACTCGAACACCATTAAGCGACCGCACATTTTACTGTAATTCAACCCATCCAACATAACCCAATTACCGCAACGAGCTATTTGACTTACGAGCATTCACCTCGTAAGCCATAAAAAGACTTGTATTTATTAAATCTATACAAGTGACTAAGGTTCAATGGAGCCATATTATACGCATCGTTTTCAATCGTGTGTTCATTTTTATTAAGAAAATCGGTAGACTTTCCAACTAGGCATTTCCTTAAACATTGAATTTCTCATTTTACGAGAATTGTTTAGTGCTGTTTTGCTCAGTATCATAAATCCGCTTCATCTGAATTATTATGCTTCAATGGCAAACTTCTTCATTCCTCCTTCATGTGTTCAATAATGAATTTGAAACAATTGAATGGAATTAATTGATATTATCTCCAAACGTAAGACAATTTTAAACATAGTCCATGCATAATTTTTTAATATTGGAGATGAAAATGACCAAATGTCATCTTAATGGCATTTTTGAAGTATTTTTTTATTATCATGATATTATTATTTTAAAAATACATTTATGACTATTTAAAATAAGGCCTCAGAACTGCACTAATTCTACTCTGTTCAATATCAAAATCTTCCTATTTGTTGAAAAAATATTTAATAACAAATAATCACATGAGGATAATAATTAGTCATTGCGCGTGGTTGCCGTCACATAAAGTTCATTAAAAATTATGCTAATTCATAAGCTGATGATTGGATTGTTCGAAAACCATAACGTATGTTACTCGACTAATCTTAACTATCGGTTCTGTTGTGTTTTGCACAATTCCTAGCTGATTCTCTCACTTAAATTGTAGATGGAAGTGTTCCATGCCATATTTTTCATGTTATTCTCACGGATCCTTTGGATTTCTGAAATATTTAAGTTTGCAACTCTCTTGCTTTAATAGGTTATTTACCGCTTGGCCTTTTTTCTTTTACCTTGCTCAATTATGCGTATTATTTAAAATAGTGGAAAATCATTTTTGCATTGATATTGGGCAATTAATATGGAAATTGTGACCCGTTCATTCTACTTTACATTAATTAAATGACGTCGGCCATCTCTTTATGATCAATTTTCAACATTGACGACCTTATACATGCATACTGGGAGAATTGGATAGAGTCCAACTGCTTTGGTATCTCCTTCCAAGGTGTTTCAGTATCCATACGATTAATTACCTACGGAAAATGTGAGCGGTATAACAATTTGGATGCATAATTGAGCGAATGGCTCAGCAAGCTAACTAATAGATCAATGCTTTATTTGATTAAAAGGGTTTGCCTCGGCGGAAAGCTTTACACAGTACCTACCTATCTGGTGCTTCTTCATTTGGATGAACGGAATTCCTCCGACATTTCTCGTTGCAGACAAACGCCATCCGTTCCTCGGCTATGACGGGATGAAGTGAGGTCCGAGCATGCCGCGCCACCGTCATTTGGCCCGACTCCTCCCTCCCTCCAACCCCCAGTATCTTTTAATTCCCCTACTCCTGCCCGGGCGATTGCCCCGCCGCACACGAGACACGAGCCGCCCCAACGCCGCGGAGATGAGGGAGGGTTCGCGGGCTGGGGAGCGGAAGCGTGTAAGGGGAGGAAGACGTTAGGGGGAGTGGGGGGTCGTAATTGATTGCCCGCGAATGGCGCTCCAAGAAGTCGACTGTTCTTACGCCTATTAATAGTGGCACGGTGGGGGAGAGAGAGAGAGAGAGCCTGGGGAAGGTGGGAGGGGGGGGGATGGAGGTTGGCTGGATGGTTGGAGGAATGAGGAGGGAGAGATGGAGAGGGAGAGAAGAACATCGACTGCGCCGGACTGAGTGGGGGTAATGGGGAAATGTCTCGCTTCAAAGGCTAGACCCAGAGAGCAACGTCGCAGTGTTATTTGAAGGTGGCACAGGCGTGGTTCAATTCCAAAGGGGAAAGGCCGATTTAGCTGGTGACTGATTAGCGTAACAGAACCATCCAATTTATCTCCCTGACCACGGAGTAATCATTTACATTAGAGATGAGATGATCTCAAAGTGGTGCTAAGCGCCCTCTTAACCTCTCCCCTCCGACTCTCTCCCTCCCTCTCGATTTTTTTTTACTGAAAGGAAGACCTTAACGTCTGATCTTCGCTAGACGTTAACCACACGAGACAACTCGAAATAGATATTAAAATTAAATATGACTTCCTTGGGAGTTTAGTAAAGAGTGATGTGAATAATTTTTTTTCCCTCGGCAATTTTTAGTTCACGTTAACGCTTGTGAGCCACTAACTGACTCCCCCCCCCCCCCAATGGGGGTCCCATCTTAATTAATACGTGAATTAATAGCTATTTATCCGCTTAGCGATTAGTTGCCCTTGATAAACTGAAGCGATTATTTAACTCGTATTTTCTACTTAAGACCCTCACGATTTACGTTCGTTTGGGAACACTACAAGTTTTGCTAGCGCAAATATAAATTTTGTTCACACGGTGGCAGATATGATCAATTTATTTACTTCAATTTTATGAAATTCCCTGTTATCTCACTGCGATTGGCTGCATTTATTATGTCTCGTAGGGTGGTGTTGTTGAAAGCAACATTTGTCGGAAAAATTACACCATAACATTAACAGTTCATTTCGAGACGTTCTTCATTTTTTGGCACATAATATCGAGGATAAACATTGCAATAAATTGAGAATAAATCACCATGAGTTATCTTCCAATTAGCAATCACTTATACGAGGGTGGTCTGAAAAGTTTCTGACATCAGAAAATTTCAGAAAAAATTTCTTGTATCTTTGTTAGGTAGGAAATTTTTCAGACCACTCTCGTTTTGGAAGTTTTTACATTTGCACGGCCAATTAGTTGGTGGAGATGAGTAATTAATATCATCTTTCTGCCGATTATGTAATTTCTATCATAAAATTGTTGAGAGTGAATTTGGATCAAATTATCCAAAGGCGATATCGAACATTCACAAGATTTCAGACCTCTCCACAAGGGTATCTTTTTAGCCGACAGCTTAAAACGTGAGAGCACCATGTAACATGAGAACAATTCCCTTTTCTCCACCTATTATTCCGCTCACACTACCATTGTCCACCATTGAAATGACTAAAACGGTATTAACTTCCCTTCATTAGTAGTCATTTAGAAGAGCGTTATCTTTTCACCGTTGTATGGGTAGGAAGACCCCGTGTCCTAATTTAAGAAAACCGGAAGGCAGCCGAGAAAAGGAGAGAACAGTTCGCCAGGGGCCCGTGCGTGGTGTGAGCGTGGCGCCTCCATGCCCCCATACCTACTCTGCCCACTCCACTCAAACCCTTCCCACGGAAGTTTTTGTGTAGATTAAACCTTTCAAACCTCGTTTCTCGGTCCGCTTCCTTTGATTTTTTTTCAGTCTCCTCTTTGAGAGGACCCATTTATGTGTACGAGGCATTATTTTTCTTTGTTTTCCTCATCCAGTGAAACAGATAAAAACAACTTTCCACAAGGCAACTACTCGGTCACTTTTTGAGTCCTTGTATACACAGACAGACGGTCGAGAGGAAACACGCTCGGCCCGACCACACCGACTTCAAATGGCTGCGAAAACCTTCCCAAGCCTTACCCTCTGCCTACCTAAAAGCCAAACCCACCCACACACACGGTGGTCGTTGTCAGAAATCTTTTTAAGAGACAATGGATTGCCAGGCACAAATGGTTACATTGCGGTAAACGACCAACTCCCAAGGGCGTAGGTTTGATTTGTGCTAAAGACGTGGGCATTGGGCATGTGCTATAAGTACTACACCTATAATAATCAGGGTATTAATTGCAGTGCAAAGTTTATTCTTCCAGTCTATAGCATCAAGTAAGCCGATGAGAGACGGTTTTTCGCTCAAGATTATATATATATATATATATATCCATCCATCCATTCCATCCCATAGTAAGGTGAAATGATAAATGCAGTGGATAAATGAAATCTAAATGTATTCGAATCGCTAAATTCGATGATATCGAAACACTCAATGTATTCATTTGGGAGTACTTATTTTTTTAAAAGTAAATTTTTAGAATAAAACTTTATTAATATACACATTCAAATTATCTGAGCCGTATTAAATTTCTTTGCGGGATAAACGTTGTTGTGCCAATGTTGCTCTTCAAAAGTCGATCACTATCCATCTTTGGCCTTACACTTTCAACGCGTGCAGACCATGTTGTAAACCATTGAAGGAATCAAATCAATTCAGTTCTCAACGGATAGTCCATTATTATTTTGAAAATTTTCAATCAAACACGCAACAAAATACATTAAAATATCAAATATGTTTATAATAATTATTGCCATAAGCGCTTAACAAAATCATATAGGTTAGATAGAGAAGCTAAAGTTAAACTTTATGTTTTTAGATCACATCAAAAATATTTTCTGCAAGATGACTAAATAAAAGAAGATTCACCGTAATATTAAGGTATTAAAATGCTACCCTCAAAGGTATTAACAAAATGAATTCTTTATTGACGTTATTTTGGATTGTTGCGGATTTAATCATCAATCAAATTTCTTGCATACTCTTTCAATGAAATCAGGAATAATATCGTGTACTTAGGCTGTCAATCAAAATATTTTGGGTTGAATATTTTACATATCACCACTCTGCTTATATGAGATGGAGCATGGGCGCGTTCTGCGAATGTATCGCTGGCGCCAGGTTTTCGCCCCACGCCCTTTCTTCCCTATCGCCGTTATTTTTACTAACACACTCTTCCTAAGCCCTAAAAGCGCTAATGACTTAAACTGGTGACGCGCCACTAAAGAGTGGAACACCAATACAAAATCCCCCAAAAAAAGTCTTTAGAAATGAAAAAGATATAGACGACGGGAAAGGCTTTGACTTTCTCATTCTCTTCCACTCCCGAAAGCAGGGAGCCAGCACAAACACAAACACGCACACACACACACAGACAGACAGACGCACAACAAGCCGACATATGCAAACACCTCTGAGAAGGGCACAAATAGGAAACGGCGGCGGTGGGTCCACGGCGTGCCTGCGGTGGCGATAGGTCGCGTGCTAATGACTGGGAGAGAGAGAGAGAGAGTTCGGTCGGAAGGGAATGGGATGGTAGTCAAGGCAGTCCACGGAGGGTGAGGTTGCCGAGAGGAAGAGGGGAGATGAAGGTGGGTGGAGGAATGGATATTGAGTGTGGGTTTTGGATAGAACCCGTGAGGAAGGAGATGGCAACGGAGAAGGGGAAGAGGTTTAGCCGAAGAGTTCATTTGTCTCTGTCCGTGAGGGGGAAGGAGGTGGATGCGGAAGAGAGAGGGGGAACGTGAGGTGGGGGGGAACTTGGTTACGGAGAGACATAGAGATCCATGAAGATGCTGATGAGTGGAAGAGAGGATGGAAGTTGGGGGAGATGCTGCCGGGTGAAGGAATCGGAGATGGGAAGGGTTGAATAGGGTAGGCGAGGAACGGGAGGGAGAGTTTTTCGCCACGACTACCACGTTCTCACACAGGCCTCTTCATCTCTGTCTCCGCCGCGACGTGTGTTTGGGTGTTCGCCTGTCTTCGGTCCGAGGACAGCGGCGTGGAAGGCGGAGTGGGAGCTGGGCGACTCGCGGTGTGGTATGGGAATGGGTCAGCCGCAAGTAGGAGGGTGGCAAGCAGGGATGAGGTATTAGGCTATGGGAGCTTAAGAAAAGCAAAGGTGGTGTGGAACCCCCTTTTTAAGGTACATTTGTTGTCATTATTTTGACATTGAGTTTACGTATGCTTGAGAGAGGAAAAATATGATCATAATACGAAAATATTATTTCAATATGACTTTTGACAATATGTTTGGTCAGATAACCCTCCAATGTCCTCAGCTCATATCTCTAATGCTCCTTCTGCATTAAATTAAAGACCCAGGAAGTGTCCAAACAGTATAAAATGTCTAATTAAATGTTAGTTCACAAAACACTTGGAAATTAATTCTGTGACCTGTGTAAGGTTGGCATGGCAGGAAATACACTTTTTTTCCATGATGATAGTTATGCGGAATGTTATTTTCTCAGATTCTAAAGAAAGTTAGAAAATAATACATTAATTTCAAATGGTATTGATCTGTACCTGCTTTTTAACTTATCTGTGAAATTTTCAGATCGCGAATCGTGATTAGCCTCTTGAAGCTAGAATTCTTACCAACATTCCCCGCCCCACCCCCACAGACTCCTGCTCATCCGCCTTATTTAAGGAATTAAACAAATGATTCCTTTGTCTAGAATATATACATGAATCTGTTTAACATTATCATGTGTCTTTGCGAGGCAGTATCCACAGCATTTCACTCATAATGTATCATATTTAATAAATTTCGTGGAGTAACATTGAAAAACTTTCAAAGATTTCACATTCTGCGGAATGATTTTAAAAAATATGCAATATATGTAAATAGATATCCCGGATATCAAAACAATATTTGTCGTAGGATTTGCGTTTTTACCCACTGCTGGGCTATATGCTGGGTATTGTTAAACTTGGTTGACTCTTCACCTAAGCCAGAGTTTAATTATTTCAGTGTATGCTCTTACATACAGGTTCATAGAATATTCATTGTCTTTGCTAAAGTGAAACTCTTCTTTAATTTTATTACATGTGGAGTTAAATTAAGTAACTAAATGCTAACCTCAAATTTTCTAGAAGTGGAAAAGACATCCGCAATTTCAATTCACTGTTTCAAGTTGTTTATGCGATATCTACGCCAGTAAATCACATCAGATGGCCTTCCTAAATTCCTTCTCATTTGCTAACGTGAAACAAGGTTCTCCATCATAGATCATCTTCAGAACATGACCATTAATTGTCTAGGTAAGGTTCATGTCACTTTAATTACCCCCATCCATACCCACCTTGTGGATCATTACCCGTTAATGCCATTTCTCCAACGTGCATTCAGAAGTGATTGCAATCAATTTGTAAATAGTGTTAGGCTAAGGGTTAACCTCTGCGATTTTTCCTATTAGATATTATTGAGTCAACGACGCTAATAAAAATTTTCATTGTTATTTGACAAAATTTATGAGTGCATTAGGTTAATATTCGTTGATTCGTTGTTGCGTCGAGGTTTATTTCTCCAATGCAATGAAATGCAGTAAATGGAATTCATATCACATTGGGAAGTAAATTGTAGCTCTGAATTTTGATTCTTGCTGAGTGAAATAAATGATCAGGACTAGTGTTTATTTCTAGCGAAGAGTCCTTATACGAAAGATCAAATAAGATTTTGTAAGATCCAATTTTCAACATTTTGACAATAGGGAAGTCTCTCAATGATGTATATTTAAACAAAGTTCATGCAAAATTAGGGAACGTCGTAGTCCCGTAGGTAGAGCGCTGGGTTGATGACCGAAGATACTGGGTTCAATTCCTGGGTACCCTCAGCTTCACCCAAACTGGGTAATATTTGAGGCACCAAATCTTCGTGGGAATCTATTTGAACCAAAAGAACAAAGTGAAATAGGAACAAAAATGAAATTTTTAAAATATTTATTATCACAATTTCGATAGTAGGCACAAATAAAATAACAATTGCGTTTATGCTGATGAGTGAATTTCGAGCATAGTACTTGGTTGAAGCTCTACCTTCACTTATCAAACCAACCTTCGGGTTCATAATTGTGGTTTGCAAGTAACATTCCATGATACCAGGGGTCATGCAATTAGCTTGAGGAGGAAAATGGAATGAATGCGTTATCTTACTCCAACTTGAACGGTAATATTTTTGAGATGCTAATTTGGATGATAGATTAATTATATACTACACAAATTTGGATAGTCTCCCTGTCAGTGAAAAATTTCCAGCATAAAATCGGTAAATTTATGAGTTTATTTGATATTAATTTCGAAATGTGGGCTAACTTGACTGCTTCAATACCAATGGATATCTGGAGCTAGGGTTATTGCTTAATACGTGAATACATTCGAATAAATGAAATTGCATGTTTATTTATAGTTGAATTTTTAGAGCATAGTTTTTCGTTTTTAATAGCAATAATTAGGAAAGCAACATCAAGGATAAAGGTAAATATTAATGCTGTGGTACCCTATAGCTCTTTATTTAAAGCATTACTTATTCGAAAGGGAAATAAATAGGTAACTCTTATGTCGGATATAATAATAGCTTTTTAAAAACTAGTACTGTATCTATAGAAAACGCAGTGTTTACGACATCCGTTTTCTTAATAATTCCAACCATTCATATTATATTAAATTGAATTTTTTAAGAATTTCATTGCTATATAAAATTGTTGCCTATTTAAGTATTTCTTTGTTAATAGAACAAGAACATACTGACATTTAGTACTCCGTGAGACTAAGATTGGTATCACTGAAGTATTATTTATCGAATAGCAAAAATAGTTCTCCCAGAGCAAGGCATGAACCTATAATCTAACTATTGTTTCAAGGAGCGAAAATAACCATTTAAGATTTATTTCTTGCCATCTGCCTATGCAAAGTAAAGCGTCAACCTTTCCTTCGTCTTACTCGTCGACTACCTGGGCTCCATTCCAAATGCTTGTCCGGTGGAATATCACAGCCATAACTTGTTGTGTGAGCCGTTCGTCTTCGTTGATTATCGGACCTCTTACTCAGTCCGTCGGGAAGCATTTATTAAAGGAATAACTGAACGTGATTGCTGATATAATACGGACTAACACAGGTTTTTGCCAAAAAGAGGTAATTATTTCAATGTTACGTTGCAACTGTGAGCGTAAATTGAAAACTTCTTCATTAACATGAAAACAAAGCCTGCAGAAAGGATAATGGCTCAAAAATAGTGAACGTCGTAATCAATCCTAAGTATACACCCTTTATTTTAAATTTTGTTGTTATATCACAAAAGAAATGAAATTTTTAATTGTTCCTAACAATAATTTCAATAAATATATATAATATAACAATTATGTATTTAGATTTTCAGACAAATAGAGTAAATTTCTCAGAAAATAGATTGTAGAAGCAAGTTTTTTGTGAAATTAAAATCCTACCTCATCAATTTCTGTTATATTTTAAATAACCATTAATGTGGCAAAATTTAGGAAACATAAAAATAATATCTTTTCCATATTAATGGTATATTTCAATTTAAATATTCAGTATATCATAGGCGGCCGAATTTCTCAGCACAATAGATGTTGGAAATCCCTCCGGAAGTCCACAATGTAATATTTTTAAATAATCCCTACGTAACTTTAAGAATTATTCAATCGCCCCTTTGCTGAAGACCCAAGGTCGTCCATGCATAAAATTAACGCCGGAAGTGCCAACCATTGACCAACTTTTACCTGAATAAACCACATATCCAATTTATTTAACATTTATATTGTAGCACTTCCGAATTTGAATGAATTTACTCCTTAATTTGTTAATCCTACGCTCGCATCATTTTCGTTGTATCTCCATCTTCCGGATAACATTCTTCGCTCATCAGCTCCCCCTTTCCATTCCCACCGTCTCGCTCCCGAGAAATAAGACTCCCCACGGCGCATCACGGGATGCTCATATTTTTCTCTGGGCCTTTTTTCCCCTCCGCTTTCCATCGTCACCCTCGAGACGAGGGAACGCCCGCGAGGGCGCGCGTGTGCTCGTCCTCCCGTCATTTTTCCTTTTTGGATTTTCTTCGGCTCCAATGCCGACGTCGTCTCTTCTTAGTATCCACCGTGATATCCTTGTGTTCCCTCCGCAACTCGACCTTTTCACTTCATCCCTCATCCCTTTCTGTGCGCCCTCCAGAGGTTGGCATGGGAAGGAGGGTGCTTACGTGACGCAGCGAAAGGGTTAAGAGGGCCTTCGAGGGCGCCGCGGTGTGCGGGCCGAGACAGTCATTTGTTTGGGCGGAAAGAATCTCTCTCTTTCTCTCCCTCCCTTTCTCCTCCCACCCTCGAGTGCGTTTATACTTTCCGCATAGCGGACGACACTAATGAGTAATAATTTATGACGTCGGGATCGGGCAACGATCGAATCCCGCTGTCCTCGAAGTTCACTTACAGCGTTTACCGTTCCCTAATTAACCAATTTGAAACGTGAATGTCCCCGCTTCTACGACAGTCCAAAGCATGTGGATATTAAGTAGTTTCGTCATTCTTAAAGTGATGGTAAAATGAGAGTCAATTCATTCCACCCATCATCCCCATTTCAGTTCACATTTCACCTTTGCTAGCGTGCAATTTCGGGCTTGGATGTAGTTTCATTACGATACCATTATTTTTCGATTTATGCAATGCCATTCAGAAATGTACTATGAATTGAGAGTTCCAAATAGCTACAGATAGTTGAGTATTAATTGATGTTAAAACATGGTTTTAAATATTTTTATGTATATCACTCAGCAAGCGACTACGGCATAAATTGACTTTTTTTATGACAATCATATGCGTAAACGTCGAATAAAATTTCCAAACCCATTAAGCTACCGATTTAATGCTAAACTTGATTTATTATGCCTACAAATTATAACGTTTTAGATTACATATTTCATTTTTAAGAACAAAAAACGGTAGCGCATCCAAGTATGATGTGTGTGTCTATATATATATATATATATATATATATATATATATATATATATATATATATATATATATATATTTGTAATCCATTTTATTAACTTAATGCGGAATATAAGTTTAACCAAATATTTTTTCCGTTGAAAGGTGCCAAGTCTAGCCCTATGCCTACAATGACATAACTATTTCGTTGTCTTTGATTTAGAGTGTAATAATCATGTACCCATGTGCCCATATTTCTATAAAGGTAATGATTAGTGCTGAGTAAATACATTTTATTTTGATACTCCATGTACAGGAAGTTAGTTATTGGCACAACCGACTATATCGCAATGAAATGAAAGGCGTTGCAAAATATCGATTTCCAAGAACTTCGCAGTTAGAAGTGCGTTAGGGTTTCTTAGAAAAGTGACTTCCGGTCCATTTCTTTGCTGTTACCTCCTTTGATATTTTAACTCGAAACATATTTTCATCAGTTGGTATCAATCACCACAGCTATAAGCTAGAAAGAATGTTTCCTCTTGCTCCTCCTAAGATCGTATTTTATGTTTTAAATCTTAAAACCATCACGGTTTTTGCAATTCAATTAAAGGAAGGCATTACAGTTGTTCCAACACACTTTTGTAAATTCAATGCTTTCTCTAATTGCAACACTTTTTACAGTAATTCAATTTGCAACAATGAATTGAAGTAATGCGCTTATGCCTATTTTTACAAGTTTGCCAAAAATTTCAGTTATTCCCTTATCTATCTTGTAAAAGGCTTTCTACATCATTTTTTGGAAAGATTCAATATATTACCAAAGAGGGTTATTTTATAGAACTTAATATTTACTCTTCTTTCTGGAAAAGTGTAACACTCTGACTTAGCGTGGGCACTAGTAATCCAATGGAAAATGTTTTAAAACTACTTATCTTACTTATCGTTCTATCAAAATGAAATGTCATTCATTATGCATTGACAATGCATGCTATTGCTATATAATAGGTTAATGGTCATGTGGTATGCCAATAGTTGTCCAGATTCCTGATTGAGTAGAGGTTAAAAATAAAAAAATGAAGCTAGGTTCAACCGCATTTAAGAGTCTTTATTTTAATTGTACGCCTCTTAATTTATAGCTATAAAACAGTCGTAATAAATTTCCCTTAATATATTCATTCGTTTTTCCTTGGTAAACCTTTTCTCAAATATTACCATTATGAAGGATGTGGCCGTTATACAGGTATATCTCCGCCTAGCGATTTGAAGTTAATGGATGCATTAATTCCAACTCTCGTGCCGTTGAAACAATTTTTACCTATTTAAGAGCGGAATGACGATTATGATATATATATATATATATTTATTTATTTATTTATTTATTTATATTTATAAATATTTCTATATATATATAAATATTTCCCCTACCCTTATGTGTGAATTTCACACGCCTTCCGGCTTAGTACTGGGTGAACTCTACCATCACCTACCAAACCAGCCTTCGGGTTGATTACTGTGTTTATGGTTGTGTATATATATATATATATATATATATATATATATATATATATATATATATATATATATAGAGAGAGAGAGAGAGAGAGAGAGAGAGAGAGAGAGAGAGAGAGAGAGAGAGAGAGAGAGGGGGAGAGATAATCACGTACAAATGAAACTCACACGTATTCCGAATTTTCGGTGGTCAAATCACCCTTCGGGATTTGTATGCGTTTTTTTCTCTAGCGCTCTATTCTTTCCCGTTAACATTATTATTTATCACCTATTCTCTGTTTAAATTATAAATCTTATCCGTGAGACTTTCATGTATAAATATACAAATATATAAACATATATTTGTATACATACGTAGGCATATATATAGATACACACACACACACACACACACACATATATATATATATATATATATATATATATATATCGATAAATTTTACGCCCCATTACACCTTCCCTCTTTGCTTTTTCGTGTCTCCAATGGTATGACCTTTTATGGAACAGACATTAGCCCAGATTTCCGTACCTTGCGATTCTGCACAGTGCCCACGGTTGGTGCATCATCCTATGCTCATGCACCCGTTACTCTTCCGCTCACCGTAGTAATACCTTGGTTATACGATGATGCTGAAACATCCGAAAACGGGAGGTTAGCGCCCAGCGGAGGCTCCCCACTGTGGCATCTGCTTCCATATCAGCTGCTCTCGCTCCATCGGCGGGGAACTAAAGCGAGGGAACGCTCGGATTTCCCGGCATCCATCAGCATCACACTCTTCAGGGACATTACAAGGCCTACAACCCTCCCCACCCCTTTCTCCTCTCACTCTCCTTGGAGGCCTCTGACTCCTCCCTTGCGTAGGTTACACATACATTATCGTTGTCGCTTATTTTACCTTCCTCCGTGGACTCGGAGGAAATATAGCTACCGCATTCGCTTGTACCGAATACCGAATCCCGTATGGATTACTCACGGAATATTAATTTCGGCATGAATATTTAATTTTATCACACCGAATGAACTATGTTTTGGAAAATAGTATCCGCAAGTTATCTCGCAGCAGCGTTCAAGTCGGTGATGCTGATTTCAACCCGTTGTTAAAGGATAATATTATTGGCAATATTTATTTTTGCATATATAAATATATATGTATATATATATATATTTGTATTAATTTGTGTCAATAATTATTATATCTTGAAATCGGTCGATAAGCGATGATTCTCTGAATAATGTCACGTAGTAATATGCGGTTCGCTAGGAATTGAATTCGTGAAGGTAATATATTCTCGGAATGATATAGGCTACATTTTTGTTTATTTATACACATTATTATTGCTCAGTCGTTGAATATGCCATAATTTCATCTAATTATGCATTCTCCACCTCTAGCATATTACATTGCTACTAGGATATATAAGGATTGTAACGGTTTTTATTTGAATGACGGCGATAAAAGATAAGATTTGTGGTATGTCTTTCCGCAATATCGTTTTAATCATCGCGCCAAATAATTTTTTAAACCATTAATCAGTCGATAAAATATGGTAACCAGGTAACAATGCATATTTTTCAATTAATTGAATTGATCTTTCAACTAATTTTAGAAAAATGAAAATATGGCAGTATCCATTTCATTAAACCCTGGGCTGGAGGCTAGAAGCTAGAAGGTGATTCCTAAAGAACACGAAGGACACTAACTCTCAAGAATCCAGGCATTTTCTTCCTAATTTACAGGTGTTGGCAGACTTAGGCCCTGGAAATCTTATTCTTCATGCATGCTTCACAATATTTTAGTGAGCAGAATAATTCATGAATAATGTAGTTGAAGAAGTTAGAAGATCACTTGAAGAAGGCCTCTGAGATGGCCGAAAGCTCGAACAATTTACCGTGTGAGTGTTCTTTTAAATGTTGCTATTCTTTTCTAATTGTGTTATATTGTGTCAGCCCATTATTTGGTCCCTCGTGTGAGTATATATATATATATATATATATATATATATATATATATATATATATATATATATATATATATAAATGTGTGTGTGTGTGTGTGTGTATATATATATATTTATTTATTTATATATTTATTTATTTATATGCCACGTCAGTATCATGTTAAAAATTATGATGGAGAAAAGGAGTAATTTAGAGAAGTTACTTGATGTTTTTATTTTAATTCAAAATAATATTTTAACTAATCCCTTGCAAGATGGCGTAATTGACATTTATTCATCAGGTAGAAATTTAGAGCGACAGTATTCACAAAATATACGAAAGCTAATGATGAAAGAAGACAATGTGACCAAAGAAACTTTTATCGTGAAAGAAAGTCAAGGCTTGTTCAATTGAAGTGTGGAAATTCCCTAAATTATTTTAAACTATTGATTTTTGCAGTTTCAAGCTGTGCCTCATAGTTACGGTTGTTCACTAAGTCTAAATTGCGCGTCAATTTTAACCATGGATTTTCATGCACTGCCGGTGTGCTACCGTATTATAAGCGTTTCCCCAGTTGGGGGTGGGCGGAGAACAGGTCGACAACTTTAGTAGCCATTGATAACGTTCGTTGGCGCGCCTGTCTGCCTTTCCCCTCCCGACGGGAAGGAAACGCGAGCGAGTTTGACGCGGCGCATGTCGGAGTCCGCATTGGAGCGTTCGGTTCGCGCCAGCGGCGGTGTTCACTCGATGATGACACATATATTCCGTGATCGCTAAACCCGGCGGCAATCCCGCATTTCATGTCTCTCGGCACATTGGCGTTTCCTGGAATAAGTGCGAGGTTGCGACCGGAGGCGTCGGAGCGCAAAGGATCATGGGTGAATGGCAGGAAGGATCGAGTGATTGGGCGTCTCGTGAACCGTGATCGGATGATGGATGGCGATGACTGCCTCGATGGGAGAGGTGTGTCGACGCCGTGTTAGGGCCGTTGGGGAGTGGGGACCGAGGGTCGAAGGGGGAGAAGGCTGTAAAGTTTGTGCCTGCCCCTAATTCAAACATGGTATCCGTAGATGTCCCCAGCCCACTAAACCAATCGAACGCAGCAAGCCAGTACCCTCCCCCCCCTCCCTATCACACCTCTCTCCTGCCCTCTTTACGATCCCCAAACCCAAATACCCCGCTATCTCCCTCCCGTGGACCGTCCCGTCAAGCCAAGGGTTTTATGTCGCTCAAAAGCGATCTTCACTCCAATTTCCAAAATCAGATTATTGCTCGCTAATACGACGTAATTTCCTGGAAATGGATAGAGAGGCGGTTTGCCGTTCCAATCCCACTTCCAATGCTCAAATACCCTGGCGTAGTAAACCATTCCAATGGCCATATCTATGGGGGCGATGGAGAGAGTTTTACAGTTGCGGGCGTCGCAATGACGCTGCATATTTTTTTAAAACATGCGTAAGTGCAGAAATCCTAATCAGGGGGTCTTGTGCAAGTCCTTAAAATTTCATTATAGGCATTTCACTGCCAAAATTTCAATCAACCTTATCGAATATCAAGACTTTCCAACCGTACACATGTCTATTAACCTATGTTTATGTGCCTACGGTTTACGAATGCCTCTTGCTTTATTAAGTCCTCTGCTACCTATTAAAATCCAAAGCCGCAGTATTATTTGCGAAGATTAATGGTATAGATGAGGTCGGAAATGATCTGGAATTTTAGTTCTTCGGCACGTTAAATTCACTAGTCCATGGTAAAGGTGTCAATTCCCTTGTTTATCCTTCCATTAAGAGTATTTCCCTCCCATTTAAGAGAAGGTACATGAATAAATCATCCTTTTCTTTGCTTTTGAAAGACCGGATCATCTGAATATGAACCTGAAGTATTTTTATAGTTAATTGGATTTTTTATTCTAAAACGACTTTCGACTCATTTATGTACATCACTGAATGAATAAAATTCATATTTATCCACAATATTTTTTATGCTTTAATCGATCGCCAAATGCGTAGTGTATAAAAGTAGTATTAGCATGATAAATTTTCCTGAAAAAAATATTAAGTTTATTTATTCAGAGACAATACATTTTCACAAAGCAGAGCCTGACTCAAAGTCATCATTTATGTATATTTTTAAATGATAATACTTTTTCTTAAGATCTCTTATTAGAATACATTGGTAGGGCATTTATATCAAGCAATGTCTTCAGACCCAAAACTATATACTTATGTGACTTTAGCAAAGAAAAATATTCCTGTTACATACAATACGTCCGAGCTGTTCAAATTTTCTTAAGTCAGTTACTGGGGAGTATTTTATATTTAAACTATCTTTTTTTTATTCAGATGCTTTTCCTAACTTCTACACATATGGATTATCTAAGTACTTACAGCTTTCGAAATCGATGCAACAAAAATTTCCGCAAAATTACAATAATTTCTTAAAGATTTTATTCCTCAACACGCAAAACACTCGATTGAATATAGCCTGAGTTATGCACAAGGAGTCAAAATGTATTTAATAAATTTTCCTGAGCTTTATAATTGTGAGACTCAGAATTTAGTGCTCGCAAATTGTTTAAACTCATGACACCGGCCTTCTGCTCTGTGTCCATCGAGCCGTTCAGAGAAGGTGATGGGGGAGTAATAAACACGACTATCGTATTTAATGGTCCATAGGAATCACATTGGCTCATTGATATGCCATGTAAATGGACCTGAATTAGCACCATTTCGTCCGTCAGAGCCAAAGACAAAACGACGAGTGTTGATCATCCGGCATCCATCTTCTGAATGAGCAGGAAGTGCATTGGGAAATTGGAGAGCGGACGCCCCACGAATAGATTCCACCGCAGAAGCTATTCGTTCCAAACGACATCGTTCAAATGTCCAGATCAACAATACTCCATCGGCATTAACTGAGTGCGGGGATGCACCCGGACCGAATAGAGAGTACATTGGCTAGAATGCGTAGATTGACCATTTGGGTGGAGTGAAGCCTGAAAAATGTTTACGAGATGCTGGAATGGTAGAGAAAACCAGAAAAGCCGAAAACTATGATTAATAGAGTTACAAATATTATTATATATTTTATTTATGGTGATCTAACAGTCAAGGAAGGACACTTCCTAGCAACCGCTAAAAAAGCGCATGAAACAATCGCGTATCGTGTAATCAGAATGTCTCACTGATGATAAAGAAAATACTTGTGCCTTTTTCTTAAATTATATTTTAAGTTTAAATATATTTTAACCATATTAACACCTCTTATTCCTCCTGTGCCCCACCGCTAAGCAATGAGTACATATTTTACTACATTTCCTCCTTGAAAATTCTCCCTGTCATTCATCTTCCAATCCGGAGATAGGAAAATTATTCATTAGGTAAACGTTCCATTGTAAAATTTACTTTTATTCGTAGATTTCTATATAACGCCTCAAATTTCAATTTTCGTTTGCTCTTAGTTATTTAATAATAATCATTTGTGTTCCTCTATGGGGTAAACACATTTAAAATAATATGCGGTTTAGCCTTGAAGAAGCTAAATTTCATATGACATGTTCGAGTAAAATTAAATGAAAAAGGAAGAGTTATTTTACTTTAGATAAGCAAATATTTGGATTCATGGAACAGAACTTTTTATAATAATTAGATAATGTTGAGAGAAAATATCCTAGACTTGTTTGAACTTGTTATGGAAATTGAGTAAGCGTTACAGGTATGCTGAAGAACTTGGGATGGAAGCTTCTTGACTCTGAAAGAGAGCAGACAGGGTTTTAGAAAAGTACTCGTTCAAGTTTTTTGTGGCACAGAGAATTATTATGGCACCTAATTACCATAGTGCGTACAACCACCGGCATAAAATAAAAGAGACAAGCACCGTCATAGACTGATTCAAGAAATCTTGATTCCCTCGCTCAATACGCGAACAGAGCAAAATTGAAGCCAAGAGCCCGGAAAAAATAAACTTTCCAGAATACTAATTTGATGGATTGGTATAGCGCAACAATAATTGCATGATATGTGTAGTCGTTTCTGTACACAAGAGTTATATATGAGCTAACGTGTATTCAAGTTTATGTATATGCTAATGCATGCATTATCTAAGCATGCATGATTGGTGCCTTCATCTACATCTACATGGTACCCCAAAGGTCGCTGTAAGGGCGAATTGCGGGGGATAGTAGGTCATCATCAATGACTGCACGATGGTAATCATTACCTTTCTGCACAAATATCAGTTTGATCATCCACTCAAAAGAAGTCAAACACCCCAAAGAAAGTAGTTACATGCAATAATATATTCAAATCATGCAGAAACAATACTATAAAGATGGTACATTCTAAATTAAGGCAGTATATCTAAAAAATATACACACTACCAATAGTCTAATAATAATCATCCCCTTAGCGCCTGCGATTATATCTATTTTGATTTTGAGTCGCACGAGTAAAAAACAATATTTTAAATCTATCTATTCTACTATATATCGCCCTGATTTTACGTACGTGATGTGATCTATCATAGTATGTCGGGGACTGTATGACGTCCTCACAATTATTATACACCACCTAAAAGCAGGTTTTCGGTTACTTTGTGATTAGGAGTACAAGTATATGATTCCGTCTCGGCTCAGTGTGGCTAAGGTTTTGAATAAGGTCACATCACGTTTTCACACACGTAATATTATGATAATGAAACTGAAACATGCTGTTTGTTGCTTGTTTTTGAAATGTCTGCTGAAAAAAGTTAAAAATGACGTTCATAGAAATCCTGGGATCATAAATTGGTCCATGAATATACTATTTAGAAACTTGGCTAATCAAAATAACAATTTAATTATTTCAGTGAATGTCTATGCATGGTTACTTTATTAGTCACATCGCACATTTTGATAATGAATGTACTAAAGTACTGGTAAAGAGTAAATTACGCTAAAGAACAGAGAAAAAGTGATTGTTTCGAACAAAACGTGGAAGTGTAGAATTATATTTAGGCAAACATTTGCGCCCTCTCCTGGCAACATTAAATATTACTGGTAAAGCAGAGTATCATTCGGATTTAAAATTTCGCCAGCATTTCAATCAGCCTTGTAAATAAGTTTACACAAATGTTTCAAATTTCATGAGTTCAAAGTCTCGTACGAATTTTATCAGTGCGTTTATTTTATATTTTTCATTACACCTTCCTTTGCATAGTATATCTCCTACCCATGGCATGCCAATAAGGTCTCCCCGGTGTGCCAACAATGACACGCGTGCCATAGGTTTGTCACCGCCGTGTTAGGGGAGAATGGGCGAGAGGGAATGATACCGAAGATAAAGGAGGAGAGAGAGGGAGGAAAGTAGAGGAGTGAAGGGTGGAAAGGGTGTGTTTTTGGGGGGTTGGGAGAGAAGAGAGGGGGACGGTTGGGTATGGGGGGGGGGGTGGCTGGGAGGGTGGAGCGAAGTGTAACGCAGGGGCCCGCTATCTCCGTTCTCCCCGCAACTTCCGGTCATGCCCCAACGAGCGGGTTAATTACGAGGAGGACAGGGGGCAGGGAAGGGGGGGTGGGCGGGGCGGCGGCCGACGCGACCGGGGTCGGGGGAAGCGGGAGACTCTCCACCCCCCATGGTGTATGCTTCTTTTCCCTTCGTCCTCTCTTAAAACGCCACCTCCCCCTCCTACACTCACCCTCCCCGCACTTCTCCCTTCGACTCATATATCCTCTCCTATAGCTCCCTCCTTCTCTCTCCCTCCAATCTCTGCGTCCCCCTCCACCCACACTCCTCTCATCCCCAAACCTCCCATCTTTTAACCCCCCCCCTTTCGCCCCGACGGTCACCTCCGCTACCCCTTCCACCATTAGCAGCAACAAACCACCCCTGCCCACGGGGATTACATTCACACAGACACACACACACAAACGCCCACACACACACACTCATACACGTACACATTGCTCACAATGCCTCCCGCCCGATATTAATTACCCACTTGGGTTCTCAGAAATTCTTCTCACAAAGAAGGCTGTAATTTGAGCTGGCAGGTATTTTTAGTAGCTCTCCCCTTCGCCCTTAAAACCCCCATAGAGAACCTGTCTTTTTTTGTCCCCTCCGACCCTTGCTTCTCGCTTCCCACCCTTCCTCCCCGTCAATCCCTACTATACACGAAGAGGAAGGTAATCTGGTCAAACTAGAGTTCCTGCCGCTAACTTTGTTAATTGAATCGATACCCTAGCCTACCACCCGTCTCACTGTCAAACTACCAGACACCCCCTGAAAGACCCTTCTATTCACATTGCGCAAACTTTATAAATCGCAGTGCCACAGGCCAACTTAAATTTTATTTAAAGAGTTGGAGTTACGGTAGAGTATTGAACTTAACGCGGCTGCTCTTTTGAAATGCTTCAACCGAGTCTTTGCTCAAGGCACTCACCTTTAGCACATCAAGATTTGTGGGGAACGTTTGCAATGAACTCCTAGGAGAGAACTCCTAGGTGATAATATGAGAAATGGAAGGCATACTATATGATTCTTTATGATGAGTCGGGCGTTGCAACCAAAAACATTCTATTATTAGCAATCCATCACCTTGCTCTTTCGTTCGGTATCAAAGTTCCTAGCACTAGGAAAAGGTTGTCATCGTGACGAGACAATTTCATCTCATCATGAATAACAGTAAAGAGTTCAGCTTTTATATATATATATATATAAGCATATATACAGAAACAGATATAAGGAAAAGGGATAGGAACACATATAAAGGACGAACACAATAAAGGTGGGGAAGGCGGAATCGAACGGATCACAAGAGTAAAAATATTTCCTTGACCGGGACTCGAACCTCGGATCTTTCCACTTGCCGGGTGGATGCTCTTAACCACTTGAGCTATCGAGGAAACGTAATTTACTCTGAGATCCGTGGGTCTAATATGTCGCCAAGCGCCCCGATTCTTTAGCCAAGAGATGGCGTCAGGAGACTGTTTCACCCGCCAAAGGAGAAATAGACAATACACAAGAGGAAAGGACAGTGGTTTAGAATTCATACAACATCATACAGGAAAGGAACAGTGCGTTTCGTGGCACGCATAGCCAGAAGAAAGAGATGAGCCACATTGGCCAAATACACATTCAAACATGAAATCCCGCCAAACGGCGAATAAATACTCATATATACAGAAACAGATATAAGGAAAAGGGATAGGAACACATATAAAGGACGATGGGTATATATAACGATTGTACGGAAAAACTCACACGAGCGGCACAATAATGGGCTGACACAATATAACACAAATAGAATAGAATAGCAACATTTATAAGGACACTCACACGGATAATTGTTCGAGCTTTCGGCCCTCTCAGAGGCCTTCTTCAAGAGAGACTGAAAATATGCTGTTGCTTTGGAGAGGGGAAAGAAGTATGGGCGGGGAGTATATATATATATATATATATATATATATATATATATATATATATATATATATATATATATATATATTGGCCTGATTTGTGCATGAGGCAAAGGTATACCTACATGCATATGGTTTCGAAAGCACAGTAGTAATTTTGAATACTCCAACATTCTTGTACAAGAATTGAAATAGTTTTATCTACATTTATTTGTAAAATCCATGAATTTCACTTAAAAAAGTATCCTGAATGAACTGATTTTGATCAAATTAATACTTGTAGCATTGTTATTGGCTATGTTTTATTTTTTGTAATATTACTTACAATTTATGATAGCCATTACAAACATTAATTTTCGATGAATAACTTAAGAATAAAAATTAATGGCAGAATAATAGATTGAAAACAGTTTTTCTTCTTTTTTCTTCTCTGTAAATTTATTTGGTGTTCATTACTCACCTGGGGATTCCGAAAAACCGCTCGCTCTTGGTCCGTCATTAAATTTCCTACCAACCAAACGCAAACGAGTTTACTCAAAGCTAGAGCGAGAGCTCAAATCAGTGCTTTTTGGGCTAACATGAGGGCACACTGTTGATGTGACTAACCCGTCCGATAATCACTTTTGAATTTACTCCACCAATCTTATTAATCCATTATTATCACGTTCCAGTTAGCATTCATATATAGTTCAATTTTTCGTACAATGCAATAAAAATTAAATAAAATGAGTTTCCAGGGCAATTTTTGGCGTGAAAATTAGTGTATTTCCGGTTTTGAGATACCTCGAATTTATTTCCTTAAATATACTAGTAGTTCAACACAGGAGCCAGAAAAAACTATTTGAAACGTACTAAAGTTCACATGCATAATGTTTCCCTTAATTGTGCGATGGAGTATCATAATGCAAAGTGAATATGCAAACAATAAATGTAAGGCAAGCCCTCGATCCTTCGATATTCTGTGCACTAGATTGATCGGTAGTGTTTGCACGGAGAGGCACATCTTATTTTGTTATTTTTCAGTACGCTTCTTTTAACATTTCTTATGAGTGAGTTTCGAAGTAAGCCATGCTTTGCTTGGACAAGACGCAAGTGATTGTCCCACTCATCACCGCATATCCCTCGTATATTGTACAATATACTTTTAACACCCGATGCATGGTTCCGAGTTGTAACTGCGCGAGTCTCGTATTTTTTTTACTTTCTCTTTTATAGTCCCTGGTGCCCTATAAGTGTCTTGACATTACACAAGTGTACTTTACAAATTAATCTTGATCCAAAACATTTTTCACCTTGCATTATATTACTATGACATCTGTCATGCCGTTTTAAATAACATATAGAGAAGTGAATGAATATAATGTATCAATTTTGATCTCAGTATTATTTACTGTGCTTTGTAATTATGTGTTCAGAAAAATATTATTCGAGACGTTATTCGGATTTTTATTAGGATTTTGTAGTCACTCAAATTCAGAAAAATAAGCCTTCAAAACTTCGGAATCGAGGATATATGAGGAATAGGTGTGTATAACATGCATATGTAAAAGCATATATATATATATATATATATATATATATATATATATATATATATATATATATATATATACATATATATATATATATATATATATATATATATATATATATATATATATATATATATATATATATATAAAAGTTGCAAAAGATGACAATCGCATTTTTAATTGATTTTCTCGCAACTAGTAAACTGGTAATAATTCGGACATTCAAAAAAATCTGGAAATATCCGGTGAATTGGTCAACAGTGGTGAGTTATGTACGAGGGTCATCCGGAAAGTAGTACCCGTTCGTGAAATAAAGACACAAAAGTAAATATTAACAAACATAAAAAATTTTATTTGAAAGAGGATACTTTAAACTACTTCTCAACATAATCTCCAAGCAAATTAAGGCATTTGTCATAACGTGTGACAAGTTTCTGTATTCCTGCTGCATAGTCCTTCGCCGCCAGCTCATTGAGATACGCGAGGGACCCATCTTGCACAAATTTTTGCATAATGCAGATGGTGTTTAACAATTTCATGAACAATTGTTCGAGAAACATTGGGAAAATGCTCACAGATGTCATCAATTGTGACGCGCCGATCGTTCCTCACGAATTCGTCAACTGAGCTCACCAGTTGGTCTGTAATGACAGACGGTCTTCCCGAACGCTCATCGTCGTGTGTGTTCCCCCTCCCCATGTTGAAGTTGCGACACCACCGCCGAACAGACGACTCGTCCATTACATTGTCTCCATACACCTCCTTTAATTGGCGATGAATATCACATGGGCGAACGTTTCTTGCATTGAGGAATTTAATCACTGCCCTCACTTCACAACTGGCGGCGTTCTCAATTTTTTTAAACATTGTAAACAATCACAGAAACAACACAGGCAATGCTAGCGTCACGCAACTTGGCTCAGAGAAGGCAGACAAGCCACTGAAGCTATCTGACCTCGTCCAGCGGCTACTCGCGTCGTCAGCACTTCATGCGGCACGAACGGGTACTACTTTCCGGATGACCCTCGTAAATTTTGCCATAGGTCAGGAAGTGAACTTCACATTTCTTTCGTAAATAATTTTGATGCCTTAACACCACTGGTGACATTGTCATCCATTCCCATAATAGTTCTCATTCAATGCGTTCATGGTTCCCCTGATTAGAAAACGGATGTATCCTGGTTCGAATTTACCAAAGGCGACTGGTTAAGAAACACAACATCAAGCCTGCTCGGGTTTTTCTTTAATATCTCTCTTCCCCAATTACGCTGCCCTTCACTCACTCCAAAAGTATGACTTCCCGGGGGTATGTAAACGCAGTTGATTTCGATTATAGTAACAGTCAGCTTTTACTATATCGGATGTCATTGTACTCTCTTCGTACTTATTTGGGATATTCCCAACTTTCCGTTTAGTTTGATAAAAAGTGTTTATCTATCATCTACATAATGGCCCGTAAGCTGCTGCAAGGGCGTGTGGTGGGGGGGGGGGTGTCAGAAGTACCAACCACGCGTGCACAATCCTAATAATGGCACCTCAACACAAATTTGAATTTGATCATGCAGTGGAACGAAATTCCCCAACAAGTCTATTGAATAAGGAAGATGCAGAATATCGACAAACTATAAACATAGTGCCAATGTTAATTTTCTCCTTTGCGCCTGCTGTCATGTCTCGTGTTGAATTGTATCTGCTCAATTGTCTCCACCGACAACTCGCGACTTCTCCCTCCGCAAGTTGACGTTTGAAGGTATAGGAAAAAGGAAAAAAACACCCTCTCAAAATCCCTGCCAATACATATATACATGTTAGCGAAAACTTAGTTTAAAAGAAATCTTAATTTCACCCACAACAGAAGCTCTCGGGTATATTGAAAAGGAGGGAACAAACTTGAACCACAACCATTTATACAATAGACCACCGATATAACAATAAAATCACGGCGTTCATGTCTAGAGAAAGGGCCAAGGTAAAGCTTTCTTGATACTAAATTAATAATTAATCTCTAAGGCTATGCAGTGAGAAGGCATTGCATTTGCTTTTTGTGCCAAATTTTTCGATGCTCCTTACGAGTTCTCTATGTGTTAGTCATACGGTCGTGTGGAGCGTTATCCTCGTTAAAATTTGTACAGAGGACCAACGCAGCAGGTGCGTATGTAATAGTGCGAGTGCGTGCATTCAGTCGCAGTTAGACAATCTCAAATCAATTGATTTGGCACTAGGTGTTCCCTTCTTGGCGATAGCAAATCTCGCATATAGACTGAAAATCATGTGAACGTTGTCAAAATCAAGTTTCAAATGTAACATATTACCCGACCCGACACTAACAATTTCTCTCTCACCCTTCCCACCCCTCCTCATCCCATTTTCCGTCAGATCGCTCCCACGCGAAAACTTTACCTAGTGAATCATATCGATATTCGAGATTCATTCATTTTCCGTGACTGGAAAATTGTACCTGATAGATAAACTTTGACGAATGAGATATTCTGTAGGTACATCACTGTTTTTAATGCAACGCATAAAAAATCCCTCAGCCTACTCTCCCTCCTGGTCTCCTTGCTCTCAAAAATGTGAAATTTTGTTTGATGTTTTTCCGTCATATGCAACGTCAATTAAATTTTAGAATTTCGTATTTTAAATAAAGGAATGAGAGGTGTATTGTTTATCTACTGAGGCATCATCTTAATATTTGTTAATCATAATGTACATGCAAAAGCTTTTCCCCACATTAACTTATTGGTTCACAAACGCGGGGAGAGTTTGTTGAAACGTGAAACACAAACGCTACTACGTATTGCGAGAAGCGTTCCTTTTCCGGACGAACTGACAGATGTACGTGAAATGGGATGCGAACAACCTTGATCTTTCGTCAACTAATCTCCGTAATGTCAGAAATTTTAAGAATCAGAAATGAGTGGTGTCATCCAGTAAGCCCGAGTAAAAAATTATGAATAAGGAGACATGTGTCGAGGCAAACATGCGTACGAATCACGAGGGTACGGAAAAAGTACATCCCTACGAGAGTAAATTTTAATGTGCGCGCTTTAGGGGGTTAAAATTAGCCCACCCCTATGTTGGTGCACCCGAGTGGCTTTTATTCTTCCCATCCAAGACATTTCCACGCGTGCCCTTCGCGCAGTGCCCTCGCCCGTCCTCCCTCCCATCCTCTACTCCATCTCCGCTCCTTTTATCACCCCTTGGCGATCTGGGCGCCGGGTACGCACGCACAAGGCGGCCTCCTTGTCTCCGTGCCATCTCCTGGCTCCCGTCTGCTCTCCTTCGAAGCGCGCAATCACCCGACGCGCCCGTTGGAACAGAGGCGGCGGGTTGGGCTGGACCTCGCCGTCGTCCCCGCTCCTCCTCAATTCCCCGCTCCACTGCACTCCTCCCTACCCTTCCGAAGACCGTTGCGGCGGCGACCCCAGCCGATCTTATCCTTTTCGACGACGCAGTATTTCGCGACCCATTTTCCGCCACTGGTAAAGGGTGTTCACTCCCTTGAACAAGACGCTCCTTTCACCCTATCTGTCCCAGACCCTCGGTTGATCCTCAGATGGGGTACACGATTTTCCTAAAAGCGTGCCAATACAAAACGTGTGGAAATGAGAATGCAGTGCACTCAAAACATCCTATTATACTTTTATTCTTTTTTATACAGGGATTTCATCATTTATCGAGAATTTGCTGTCTGATTTTGTATCCGAGGAATGTACTTCATCTGAATGGGTCTGAGGAGCTGAGTTCTCTCTGTATATTTCATAAATTTGACCGAATGAATCAAAGGGTAATGTGGATATATATCTGATTTTGATAGGTGTAGTAGAATGTAAGCGTTCAACTTTATATTTGTTGTGTACAGGCTAACATTTAGATGGCACCTCCTGCCAACTCCCGCTAAACTCTGGGCGAAATCACTTCTCTAGATTTCGCAGCTTTGTATTCGACGTCCCGCAGTGACGCTTCTATGATATGGAGCATTAAATTATGCAACGTTGTAATATTCATAAAAAATATCGAATGTTATCGAACAAAATGACTTCTCTGTGGGTAAAGCAGTAGGAGCCGTTAACATCCGTCCATATTTCAATGGGAAGCAAGGTGTCTATATTTGAAAACTAGTTAACGGTGACTTATTATTCATTTAATTCTATCCCATAATTTTTAATTCAATGAGCAAACACCTTCTTCTGCTAGGTGAAAATTTTTTAGCTTTCTTTTTCAAAGTCATTATGTAGCAAGGAAAATGTATCTGAATCAGCCTATCACCTAAATCAACCCCTAGGATGGATGTTAGTTTTAATAGGCAATGGAAGAGCTCGCATCGTTCCTAAAACATGATAAAATCACACATTTTTGATGAGACGTGGGGTAGCTATATACATCTGGATTTTTAATGCCGAGTAATCATTGTTCCCTCTATATCACCGTTGAAATTCATTGCTTTATAATTATCCAAATGTTTGTTAGCCATTGTGAATTTACTTCCTTCCAATCGAGGCCACCCAGTCCTGTGATGCTTTCAGTTTCTTTATAGCGAATTCACAAAGTGGACATTTTTCCTATGCATTCTATAATGACTCCACGGTTGGGCGTTTCCTCTAGGTCTCTCTGGCGCCATTTCAAAATTTCATGGAGATTTCATCTAGTAACTCATCTAGTAACTCTAGTAACTCAATTGTCATCATAGCATGGAAAATTTTATATTTGTAATACCAAAGCTTGTTCAAACTCTAGCATCATTTCATTCATAAATCATTTATATAAATGAAAATAACTGCCAAGCTGAGCTTACGGGTTGTTCTTAAATGAATTCTATTAAAATTAAATTTTAATGCTTGATATTTTGGGTAAAATCGAAATATTTCGTCAAAAATAGCCCCGCGATCACAATTAGTGGCCACATTGCTTTTTATTTCATTCCAAATCATATAGAATAGCCTCTGTTGGCTGTGGCACTCCATTATTGATCCAATTGAAAAGTGTGAGATACATTCTATAATTTTTTAATAAAAATATAAATCTTGAAGAAAAATCTTGGACTCTCATCTGAAGATGAAATCATTTTCCACAAAACAAGCGATGTTCCGAATTTCATCCACTCAGTAAATAAACTGGCAAATAGCTCTCATTAAAATGGCTATTCAACTTCTTGGGATTAATAGGCTATTAAACAGCTGTAAAACAAAATTGCGGGACACCAGTTGTTGGCAGTAAAGATTCGTTAAAATTTTTTACCATTATTTTGAAAATTTAACCTTCGTTTTTTTACAAGAAAACCTTGAGTACCGAAAATTTTGGCAGTAGAAGTATTCCAATTTACTGAATCTGGCTCGATCGGTGGGCAAGTTTTAATTTAAAAGAAATCGGTGTAAAAGAACCGTTGACAACGATCAAGTCAAGCAAGCAAGTAAACACTGACTCTATCTCTTTTTAACTTTTTTTATATTTTAAAGATATTCGTCGACCAATAGGAGTAACAGATGAACATGAGAGTCAATTTTCTTACTGAATACATTATCGTTGTCGTTCCACAGCTTCCTCACAAAAACCGATTCACTTTTTATAGGAGCTTTATATATTTATACACAAAAATCTGTTCCCTGTTATTCAAAGTCTACCTCTCCACGCTAAAGGAGCCCTTCAGTTTCATTCCCAGGTCGTAAAACCAAAGAATTCATTAGCATACTTCTTTTTACACCCACCTTCCATTTCCTCTTCTTCCCACTGTCTCCAGGTTTTCTTCTCCCTTCCCTTTAGTCCCATCTCTATCTATTTAAACATATTCCAAGTGTTCTTATGTTTGAATACAAAAACGACGGAAGGAACTTTTTTCAGGTCCCCGAAATCGGTTTGTGGTAAGGGGGCGGGTGATGAGCCGAAAGCCAAAAGAAGAGAGGGAGAGAGAGAAAAGGACGTGTAAAGGATTGTGAAGTGTGCTTTGGGAGAAGAGTTTTAATCAAGGGAGAACAGCAAAGAGCAATGGATGGGTTTGAGATCGTAGGAAAAGAAGAGTTGCTTAGGTTTTAACATTCTACGAGCGAGGACACGTGTATTATTTAGTATCTAAATATTCCAAAATCGAAGAAAAATAAGTTATTATATAGCGATAAGCAGGTATTCCTTTTCGCCCTTAACTTCATGAGGTCGTCAAGCCCGTTCTAGCCTGAGATATAATTTTTTGGAAGAATGTAAATGTGTTTAAATGGTTTTTGGCTAGAACACGTAAGAATCAAACGTGAACGTTGCAGGTAACATGGGGATGGAATCTTTTCCTAATTCATCCATTATTTTAATTTAAACAAATTCGCGAAAAAATTTTCGATTCTTCCAGGCTTGAGAGATAACGTTATTTCTTGAGATCAATGGCCAGAATATTTGAAAATAAATCATTTACTGCCAAAATAGTAAGTTTTCGTAAGGAGAGCGGGGAGATGAAAAGGGAAGATGTCACCAAAAAAATGCGAAAAAGAAAAACTATAGAGTTTGAAGAATATGGCAAAACTTGAGCCGTCGCAAGCTCGACAACCGTCAGATAAGGTATATTAATTTCTAAATATGAGGATTTTTCCGTTCAAATTTACGTAGAACCAAAAGAACGCAACCAAGAGTTACTTTGCGATTGACTTGGAGAAAATAAAAATCCTGGATTTGACAGAAGTTAATGGCTGTACACGTTAGGTACACTTTGTAATAAATTAATTTCAACATCAAAAAGACTCTGGTCATTCTATTTTTCTACAGCTCAATTTGTTGCTATGAGAGAAACGCCATTTTCCACCCCCTAGAGAATGAACTCAAACAAACAGCCGAAAAATCCTACGGCGACTCTGAAGAGAAAGTGATGGAGGGCTCTGAAGTGAAGATTCGGGATAAAAAAACGAAGAGGATGGAGGAGAAGAGGAAATAAGACAGAGGGAAAGTGGATCCAGGTGGGTGGGTGGCCAAGGAATTCAGGAATAACAATAATAAATTGGGAGTCAAGTCACGAGGAAAAGGCTTAATTTGAGTGGGGCATTGATAACCCTATCTGCTCCCCTCATGGTAGAGAGGGAAGACTAAAGGCGTCTTATCTCACAATCTCTGATACAACTGCTTCCTCCCCCGTCCTCCCTCCGCCCTCTCTCCTTCCATCCCTCTGTTGCCTCCGTAACAACGTACAGGTCCTCTCTCATTCATTCCTTCCCCACGCCAAGCCATGTAGGAATACAAAACTCCCGATTTTTCACAACCCATCCTGCCTGCCTACCATGCCCTCTCGATCTTACATTCTACTCGTTCCCACTTTCCCCAAAATACTTTTTTATTTGCGTCCAGCGACTCTCTCTAGAAAATGTCTATTTGCCCTTATGGGCTTTCGAACAGTTAGTCCACTTAATTTCCAATGAAATATATCAGAAAGTTTGAGTGGGCAAAAGTGAAATTCATAATATTTACTCATTTTCTCCACTTTTCTTCCTAATATTTTAATTTTTTCAGAGTCTCTCACCTGAGTAATCGTAATGAAGGAGAGCTAAGTTTTTGAATATACCTGCAGATTTAAATTTAGCGTACGTTAATGCAACGACCCAACTTCCTAGCAAATAGAAAATAAATAAAATTTTCCTTTAATCCTTCATCTACTCGATTCAATATTTAATATTTAATTCATTGTAATTTTATATCTATTTTTATGCCTAATGTAATTTCTTTTTATTAATACGCTTACCCTAATCATTTACCTCTTCTGCATCGCCATAAAGAACTGTTTTATTTATAATTGAGTTATATGAGTATTGACTTGGAAATTATTGGTCTCGAGTCAAATTAAATTTAATTAATGGGTAAAAACGATTTACCGTTTCATTTAATACGCTAATAAGTATTTCTCTGTTATCCATTCGTCCAGGAGATCAGAGAATCTGTATTTTGTCTACCTCTATGAACCCATTTGTGACTATCGCAATTGCTGCATGGTATAAAATAATGACGATTTGCATCAAGTTTTGGACTCGCATAATAGTACAAGCACGACCCAACTCGCATTAATTTTTCTATGAAACATGAAAAGAGGAGAAAAACAAGAAAAATCTAAATAAATGGTGCATAGTCCAAATTAATATCAGCATACTGCTGGTTTAGCCGTTTCAAGAACCGACGATCGTCTTTTGACAACGACAAACATTCCAATCTTCCTCAATCGGTACATCAGCATCAACGTGATGCCATCTTAAATCCATTCAACAATTACCCAAAATCCTCTTTGTAGTGATTGCTAGTGATGGAATATGGCCTTACCCATACTTCCAGGAAATAAAATAACGTTTACCTCAATGGGATTTCTCAGCGACCCGAAAAAGGAATTGTGGTGTGGGTAACTACAGGAAGTCTATGGTCATTTTTCTTTTGGGTATAGTTTGAATTTTTCGTAAGGTTTTACTCCTTCTGGATAGACCGTTGGAATTTTTACCTTGGACTTCCGAAGCAGTTGAAGGAAGACGTGAAATGGAACGGCTATAATATTTTATCTCAAACTACTCGGAGTTCCACTGCATCCACTACATCCCAACCCAAGAATACCCAAGATAAAAATGAAGTTTGAGGAAAGAAGGTTTGACATGGGATGGGAGGTTCAAAGGGATGTATGACCAAAGTAGCTGTTAGCACTGGGCAAGAAATACTTACAGGACGCCCTTCAAAAAGAGCATACCTGTTCGATCCGATTAGTAAATCCCAAATAAGGCTATTTTGTTGGTCACCACTAACCCTTCGCCGTGAAACTAGCACACTTAAATCACTGTGGTAGCAAACTCCTTTAGAATAAACTTATGTATTCCAAAGTATTCGGTTAAACTGAGCTCTGATTGGATGCGCATCTTGTCAAATACATAGTCGACATATAATGGTTAGTTTTTGGTATTGACGGCAAAGAAATCTGGTTCAAATAAATGAAAACTGGTATCTGGCAGGTAGCTGTCATAATTCACATAGCTGAAAAAAAATTATGTAGCAATGAATCTTCATACAAGCCGAGGACATTGTATGGGACTGCACATGCTCTTAGTTTGTAAGACGCTTGTTTTCTTTCCCTCCCTGTTCCTAACATATTCGTTTTCACTGGATTTCCTTCCCTTTCAAGTATCAATCTTCATCCTCTTCTGCCTCTCTTTCTCCTGTCCTGCCTTCGCTCGACCACCTCCTTCGCGTCCGCAAGCCCTCCCTGCCTCCTCTTTCCCGCCACACCCCTCGTTGGGTTGGGCGCATTAGTCCAGCATTCCTGCCTCTCCTCCTAATGACCTCCCACTCCTCGGCGGACCCCCACCACCCTCCACTTCGTCCTCATTAAGCATGTGACTCGTATGGCTGCAAGGAAGCCCCAGTAGAGATGACCGCTCCTTCTCTTCCATCTCCCCCACCTCCTCTCAGTCCTGACAGTCCCACTATAAACTCCTCCTTTCCACCTTCCCCCCCCCACACTCAGTCCACTGAGCCTCCCCGTTCCCAGCCTCCCCCTTGTACCCTCCCCCGATATCTCCCTCTCTTCCCTTCCCGTTCCTCTACTTTGTGATGGCTAAGCTCCTGGAATTGTGTGGTGGTGGTCGCTCACATCCCTGGTTGTGTCCCCACCGAGAATGGATGGGCGCCCACCTTGTAAAATAAGGTGGTCCAAATTTAACTGCACGGTCCCCATGCAAAAATTATCTAAATTAAAAGAAAAAGGGAGGTATAATTCTTTTGTGGCATGCGTGGAGTTGGGGTAGAGCATTCGTTCCCATGTCTTCACCAATAAGACAAAGTTGGCAGTTTATTTTCACGTTTTCATCGTGCACAATATCAGGTAATAAAAATCACCTGAGTATTATTACACTGCCCAAGGGTATATAAAGTACCGATGGTTGTAATCCAACTAAATTTTCCTCCCCTACAGCTGAGTATGTTTAGGTATCGCAGAGGGAGATGGGAATAGAATATATCAAAGTTTAGTGATTAATATACTTACATGTATTTATACGAGCACGTGAATTACGTAGTAACTTGGAATGTAGAATGAATAGTGAACAATCTTAAGGAGTTGAAAAATCAATATCCGTCTTGAGGATCGTGTTCCTCAAGGAATTGAAAACCGATGGGAATACAAATATACTTCACTGATTAATTTTTTTTTTGCTCTTTATGTTTCATTTAAATTGAATCTAACTAAACGTCCCCGAGAGCGACGGGATAATGTTGTCTGCCAACCGAGGGGCCACGGGTTCGATTCCCATCTTGTAGAGGAAAATCCATCTAGGGCTTGAATCCAAATAGTGGAGGAAGTTTTTAATTAACAAAAGTTTACTCCTTTGATTTGAATTTAATAAAATTATGCATGAAAATGAATGTTCGAAAATATTCACGGTGAATTATTACTCGTTAAGTGCTTTAACAGTATTAAATAAATGCTAACAAGCAATCCCAGTTCTATTTTGTGTCCCAAATAAATATACATTCTGATCCAATTTGCACAGAGTGCTTGTCTTCAAAACCTGTTCACTCGGATGCCTTCAAGACTAAAAAATGAATTTTCATCAAAACTTTTGTTATCATAATGGTTCCCATGTTTAAGGCCCTGATCTCTGAACTTCTTCGAATTCTATTGACTCTCCCCAAGGAAAAGAGTCACCAACGTGTTAAACCTTCACGATATGGAAATGTGCTACCCAATTACCCATTTGGTGAGTTTGGTTTCGTTCACGTAACATGTATGCGGATGCCTGGGGAATGGAAGTTTATTTAGACCGAACAGTAGCCCTTCGCCCGATGCTCCCAGAAAATCACCTGTTTAGGAAGTGTGAGGGAGACGAAACGAGGAATCTTGAAGGTGGAAGGATTTCGGTGGCGAGGGCACTTCCTTCCTGTCAATAAGGAAAAAAATAACACTTATTCCCGGACACCCATTGCGTTTCTCCTTCCACACGCACCTCTTGCCACCTGCCACAGCAAACCCCTCACCCATTCCCACCCTCACCCCCTAACCCTCTCTTCAACGCCTCAAATGTGTCGATTTCTCTCCCCTCAGGTCCCATCTACCACCCTCCTGACTCCGCGATCGCCACCTCCCTCTCCCTTCAACCCCCACCCTCCCAACGCTCCCACTCTTTTTTTTTTTAAAACGACCCCATTCACGCCTCTTCGCGTTTAATTTCGGGTGACCCAACGGAGCCAGTTGTGTTCTCCTCCCAGCCAGCCCTATCGACACCACCACCTTTTCTCACAACCTCCCCCCCCCCCAAATCCTCCTCATCTACGTCCTCAAAAAACCAACCCCTTATGCAAACCGTGGTGTCAATTAGACTTAATTTGGAAATATATGTGCCTCGTAGTCGAACAGAGATTGTTACCTGGTCTTCTGACAGCATAAAATCTTAAGTTTTATGAGATTCGAGTGGGACGGAGTAGTTCCCCCCTCCCCCTTTATCTCTCTCTCTCACTCCCTGAATCTCCTGGACGCTGGACGGACTGCGTACATTTCGGACCTCCCCGTCTGCCAAAGTTCGAGAGGAACAAGCGATTGCGAATTGCCTTAGGTTTTGTTAAGACATTTCTTGTTTACCTATAGGAAAGCGTGTTTACGTTCCCTCCATATTATGGATGCAAAGCATGCGTTCAAATGACTTAAACAACTTAGGTGAAAGCAATAGAGTCTCACTTGCAATAGCGATAGCAAATACCAATGAGAAATCACGGAAATGTGTTGTGTGAGAGTATTCCTCGGTTTGAATTTTTGCTTTCTCCTTCAGTTACTTAGATAGATTACGTTCGAAGTGACTGGACCTCCTTTTGATTCGTAATCTGTTTTTAGTTATATTCTCAAAATATAATTGAGCGGAATAATAAATGTACGTGTATTCAATTTGAAATTCATATTTTCAGTAAAATATTTGTGCAATATCATCCAGGATTTTGTTGCTGAATATTCGTTCTCCGGCTGATAGAGCGGAACTAAACGCATCAAGGGGATCGAGATGGTGCGGGGGCTAACGTACTGGCTTCCCACCATGAGGTCGCGGGTTTATTTCCCGGCGGTGTTGAATATTTTTCAGAGGTATCTCGATCCCTACTTGAGGTGCTTTGTGGAGGGCACTTTGAGTGAGTACGCCGTCCGTCGGATGGGACGTTAAACTGCGGACCCCTTGGCGCCTTTCGTAAAGAGTAGGCTAATGCCGACGCCGGGTTTCTCTCCACCCTTCATCCTTTCCTATCCATCCCCTATGGCGCAAATGACCTTAGCTGTCGGTCGCCTCCCCTCAAAACTACTACTACTAAACGCATCAATTTTTTTTAAAAGCGCTTATTTCTAATACCTTCGCCATTCAACTGCCAAAAGGCGTCCCTGTTTTTTAGAGTGCAATAGATAGATATTAAAACTTCTTCGTCATGGTAGTATTTTCTATACGAATAAATACCCAAGATATCGGAATCATGATTGCTTAACAATGCATTTACCAAATAGGACGTCTTTATAAAAAATATTTTGAAGCTTTACAGATATCTTAGTTGTATTTTATGTAATTTAGACTGGAAACAATAAAAGAAAATAAAAAAACAACAATCATATTAAATTTCATATCAAATAAAGGTGTCGAACATTTGTATGAAGGTATTATTCATTAAATACACCTATTGTATATGTATTTCAAAAGTGTAAGAAAATGTTATTCTCTTCAAATTCGCCATTATCAACAACGCTAGGCTTTTAAAAGTTGAATAAGTGCATAGGAAGTTTAATGAGTGCGGCGTTCATTATAAAATGACAAATCATTCAAAGCAATCATGGCACTTCACATGATTGATCATAATGCTTTAGCGACAAGGTCCACAACTTTATTTGGTTGCATTGTGACGTGTTTTGCCATTCGCACTTATGCCACGGCAAAATACTTTGGTACATTTATAAGCATATATTACATCGAGGTGAAACCATTCACTCGTACCTAACGTTAATTAGTTAAAGCAAATATGGAGATTTATGTAGGATTTGAATAGAGGATTGAATGTAATGCCGTTGAATTAGTGTACAATTCTGCGTCTGCCTTCAAATGATTTGAATAAATAATCGCTATTAGAGGCATGACGTAAACCGTAATTAGTTTTATAAACGGGCTAGTTTGATCAAGAGCCGTGAACCTTTATTATAAGTAATTAAATCTATTGCTACAAGTTTGATTACATTATTACCCCGAGCATTGAATTGTTTAGAGTTGTATAGGAATTTCAATTGCTCTTAGCCTTAAAACCGTGTGTATTTAATCCTTTAAAGTTATAGACAGTTTTGACATTAGAGCAAGGGATACCAGTTTCATTTAACGAACTGGTATTGATTTAATTTTTTTATCAGGCTAAAACTCAAATTAATCCAATTAAATGCTTTTATTCCTTTTTATCTCTCAATAATATGCACGCTGAGACACATCAAGGTTCAATTCCATTGAGCGCAAGACGCATAGCATGGAAACCCATGTTTAGTGTTTCGATATATCCTTGTTAGCTGCTACATATTTCACTCCCGATAGCAATCAAGATATCAATTCCGTGCGTCAAAAAATACTCGGGAGCGATTCGAATTTTTTTCCTTTCTCCCCATTCCCTGAACGACCCACCACGAGGGACAATTTTTTTGTTGGCTCATTAGGCAAACCAAAACATACTGCGTCAAACGAACCTCCTCCTATTTCCCTCTCTCCCCCGTCCTCTCTCCCCGGCCCCCGATACACTCTCCACCTTTCACCGCGCTGTTTTATTTGGACTATTTTATTTCTTCCCAAAGTATCCTTTTTATATAAAGGACGGAGCTGAATAAAGATGAGATGCTTCGTTATAAGGGAGGCGAGGTAGGGGATAAGGAGGACGGGACGTAGCAGAAGGGCCATAGGAGGTATGGGGAGGGACGTCAGTATTGGAGGGAGAAAAAATTTATTTGGAAGATAAATCCGAAAGAGAGATGCCCGAGACAGTCGATTGAAACGAGGAGGGAAGAGTGTGCGTGTGTGTGTGTTTGTATGGGGTATTTATGGTCCTTCGTGAAAGGGTACTAGTCGTTTCCAGGCAAAGACAACGCCCTTTGCTAATTCAACTTCATTTCTTATTCTGTCTCCTTGCCCTATTACCCGCGGTCCTTTTCGTTTTATTTTTTTGCCTTCTTTCCGTCTCTTTCTCCCTCTTTCCCTTTTCATCTCCCCACTTCTCTAAATTGTTCTATTCTTCGTGTTTTAAACTTATTTATATTTTTTTATCTTCAAAATTCTCTCTTTGGGATATTTTGCCAACTTCTTTTTGCTTATGTTTTCCTTTTATTTGAAATTCTAGATATATTTAATGCAAACATTTATTTTCTTAACATAAAGTAATTTGTCTTAGCTCATCTCTCTATCTGTTCGCTTTTTCTGTAATTTATACCAAAATGATGCAATATCTGATCTACTAAATATTATAGCGGTGATAATGGTCTGAATCTAGTGACTATACACATGATTTCTGCTTTCTGGCTGAAAAAATGAGGTAGGATTACTAATAAATGGAAAGAGCTCCAAAGCCTATTATTATAAAAAATTGTTATTTATATATTTACTACGAAATATGAATAAGTTATTTCAGCAAATCCGAATTACATCTTGTCTTACAGACCAAGGAACTTACTCAAAATATATATTTGCAGTCAGAATATTCTGAGGCTATCATGGTTTAAAGAAGAAATTATTTGAAAATTTGGCGAATGAAAGAAATAGACAAAATTAAACATAGAATTAGGAAGGGTAGAGTACAAAGAGCTGAGTAATAAACGAAGGTGGGAAACTATTAGGCCGAAAGAAACGTTGTGTAAGATGGGAGATGATAAATTGAGAGTTCACAAAGAAAAGGTGAAATGGGTGAACTGTTCAGGGAGGTGAAAGTGCTGTCAAGAAGCTATAATGGAAAAAGAAAGGAGAAAATTTGTTTTTTCAGTACTTATGCACACCCCATAGAAAGGGAAAAGCAATTGTACGTGAGTATTATTGAACCATAAGCTTGACTTCTCTACCAGCAAATGCAGTGTTTAGAACCATCAACAGAAGGATGAAGAAAACACTTAGGGATTGAATTGAATAAATGAAAACCTCCAATAGCTGTAAACAGTTTACCTTTCAAAACAAAATACAAATGAGATTATTTGCCTAACACCACAAGTCAAAGGATGGGGCAAATGGTAAATAAGGAAAGGGATAAGAAAGGTGAATACGAATACGCGTATTTCGGCCACAAAGTAGCCCTCCTCAGCGTCCTGAAGGTGAATCATCACGAAAACACAAGTTGAAGGGTATAACTGCTAACACTGGATTTCGAGGAGGCGTTGGACTAAGCGAATTGGATGCAATGATGAATAAATTTCAAAGAGTATGAGCAGACTGGAGGAATACACTGCCCGTAATTAATGTGGGTCTTTGACTGCACAGTGGTAGTAAATGTGAGGGGAATCATGAGTAGTACTAGGCAGGATAAAATGACAGTACTGCCCATCATCACCAATGAGTTTCGAAGAGGAAATATCAAGAGAGGCATTGGAAGAGCTGGAGGTAACAATGAAAGTAGGGTGGGGATCCATACAATAAGATTTTTGCTTGATCAAACTTAAGTCAAGTAGGATGCAAATATATTGTATTTATTACAGGGGACTCTGCAGAACCATTACAGTTGTTAAAGTATTGGAATAAATCATAAGAGAATAAATGTAATGATATCCTGGATGCATTGGAAGGCTAGAATAAACATTAAATTTGAGCTGCATGAAATAGAGAGATGGAATGGTTTTTCCATCAAGGTGTCCTTACGAAAGCAATTCAAAAATAAGATGTCAGTATTCGATGGAAGAGAACTGAAAATTGAAATAACAGAAAATTTTCAAAAGGTAGGAGGTTACAAAGGGAGATAAAAGAGAAGTTAAAAAAATAAATAAAATGAACAAAAGGCCTACGGGATTTTAGCTTGCCTAATAGTTATAGCATGCAGTAGCATGAGGACACCCATCGCTCTCCCAACCGTGGAGAATTGTATTTTCTGCTTCCAGTGCTCTCATTCCAATCGACAAACCCTCTTTGCTGCCTCCACTTTTCCGTCTCCCTCACCCACTTTCTTTGCCTCTCCCACTCTTTTGAATCTATAAGCAGACTACCCACGAGAGGACGCCATCTTTTAACCATCACGCCATTCCGCCTGGAAATGGAAGCTGTTTCGAGCAATGTATGCAAATGGTTAACAGCCTTTAACGATCTCGCAAGGAGTGCGAAACTTAATGTGACCGCTCACACAAGCCTTACATTCACTAAATGGAATTAGGCTTCTCTCCCATTCGCATGTCCTTCCTCTCCAACTCTACATAGAGATAATAATGGCAATTGCAAATTATGGTTTCCATCGCTTCAACAAGCGTGGGAAGATATTTTATGTTCAGAGAGGGAGAGACGGGAAAAATTAGAGCACATATTATGCGACTGCACATATTATGAGTCAAGTGTATGCTCTGTATCTTGACAGCTTTTTCCGATATGAATCACGATGTGTAAACTGTGAAGTGAACATTAATAGGGTGTAGACTGAGCTATTAAGGAAAAAGGCTTTCGATTAATTCATTAAGTACAAACATGGTTTGCATAAAAATTATCAGGAAAAATAGATTTATTTGAGATATTGCTACAACGCCTCAAAATCCTTCCAACTACATTTCTTGAGCATCAACATACCTTTACCAGAGGTTTTCACACGACTCGAAGGCTCCCTGGTAGTCGAATTCTGGAAGACCCTTGAAGGTAGACATGCCAGCTTCTTTGACGGCGTACCAGCTTCTTCATTATGGTATCCTTTGAGATAGGATTTCACTTTTGGGAGTAGGAAATTAATGGTCTGCTGGTTGCAAAGCGGGACTGTAAGGCAGTTGGGGACTCACCGCGATGTCGTCTTCGAAGGTCTTCGCAAGCAGACACTTGACTCTACTTTTGGTCGTCCGTAGAGATGTTCGGGACGAGTTTAGCACAACACTTTCACATTGCCAAATTTTCAGTAAAAAAAAAGGCGTGCACTGTTATCTTATTAATGGCAATGCCATCTGTGATCATGCTCACACTTAATCGACGGTCTCAATTCAGCACTTCACGCACACATTGGGAAAAAATTGTTGCCCATACGTTTTACACAAACCTTGTAAATTTGTGCATACCAAAGTGGAGAAGTGCCCACAGCGGTAGACTGGATCATCGGAAGGAAACAGGCCCGGTCCGTGGGATTTAACGAATGTCAATTTCAAAGATATATAGTATAGGTCGTTCGATAAATCTATAGCAAAAAATAGTAAAACAAATTATTTTGGGTGGATTTTTTTATTATTCAACATAATCTTCTCTCCAAATTTTATTTCGTCCAAAAGGTAGGATTTTGGAAGGTCCTCAAAATAGGCATCTATGTTGGCGATGACTTCCGCGGTCGACGTGAATATTTTTTGCCAAGTCATTTTTTTCAACTTTAGAAATATAAAATGTGACTAGGACCAAATCTGGTGAACATGGTGGATGTTTTAATAATTCGAAATTCAATTCCATAATTTTCACCTTTGAAACTGCGCAGGTGTGCATTCATTCATTTTCTTGATGGAGGAGAATTGTTTCTTCGACAAAGGAGGACGTATTTTCTTCATTTTTTTGCTCAACCGGCGCAAAACACTCTCCACTTATCGTTTGTCCTTTTTGCTAGCAATCCATGCAGATGATTCCCTATGCATCCCAAAAACCGTGGCCATCACTTTGTTGGTTAATATCACCGTCTTCCGAGCCGGATTACCTTTAGAAATCCGCTGTTTTGGCCGTCCCTTTATTTATGGAGAGTAGTAGTGTATCCATGTTTTGTCCAAAGTTATTTTATTTTTATTTCATTTATATATATACCCTGCAAGCCACCGCCATGGTGTGTGGCAGTGAGTGAATACACACCAGAAGAATTTTAACCGAGCATGACCCTACCGCTGTCAAAAAATGTTGTTATGGTCCTCTATCGTGCGTGGAGAAAATGACCTCTTAAATCTATCTGTTCTACACTTGATCTCTCTAATTTTACTAACACGATATATCCTACCGTAGTACGATGGGGGTAAATAATATATTGTCAACATCACTGCTGTAAAAAGAGACCTTCCAATTTTTGCAAGAGCTTCAATTTGTAACTTAACTTTCGCTCCGTAAGTGATTCCCAACCTAGCTGCTCTTATATTTTGGATACGCGCTTAAGTTTATCACAACAACGTTTTACGAATCTATCTCCTCTACGCTGCACGCGATCCAATTCGGTAAATAATCCAACTTCGTGAGGATCCCAGATCCATGCAGCATATTCCAAATGAGGCCTAACCAACGACAGAAACGATAGCATTTCTCTTTGACTAATCATCACATTCACCAAGTACTCTTCTAATAAATCCTAATTATTTGTTAGCTTGTCCACATATTCCCCATACATGTTTCTCCCAGGAGAGATCGTGAGTGAGGGTAACGCCTAGGTTTCATTTCATCGATTCTACACATTCCATTTCGGTATTCCCAATACAGCAGGCGTTCGGGTGGGAATTGCTCTTTTCCAATAACGTACGGCAAAGCACTTTTTTAAATTTAATTCTAATTGCCAAGCGTCGCCCCAGCATTGTATAGCATTAAGATCATCTGACAAAGCTGCTGTGTCCTCAGGATCATGGAAATCACGGTAAACCCCTGAATCGTCGGCAAATAAACGTATCTCACTAGTGACTCCGGATTCAATATCGTTAACGTAAAGTAGGAGTAAACGAGGTCCGATGATACTTCCCTGGGGACACCTTAAGTCACTTCTATTGCATTTGAGCTAACTCCACCTCTCACTACTCATTGGGCCCGACCTTTGACAGTCTTTAATCCAATTCCGGATATTTTTATTTATGCCATATGTTGCTAGCTTTACGAGTAGTTTACTATGAGGTATTTTGTTGAAAACTTTCTTAAAATCTAGAGTAATCGAGTCCACTGAAACATTGATCTCTCCCTAAATAAGAATATCATGAAAAAAAGCGCAAGTTGTGTCCCACAGGGTCTACCTTTTTGGAAATCATGCTGATTTTTCATTAATAACTTCTGATTATCGAGGTTTCTTACCATCGAACTAGCAACTATATTTTCCATAGCCTCGCACGAAAAGGATGTGAGGGAAATAGGTTTGTAATTACTCGGTTCCTTCTGGTCTCCGTTTTTAAATATTGGTGTTACTTTAGCCGTTTTCCAATCTATGGGAACCTTGTGATCTTCAAACGACTTCTTAAATATTATTTCTAGATTGGGCGCAATTTCCGAAGCTAGATCCCTCGTGATTTCATCGGGCCCGTTGGATTTATTAGGCTTGATATTTTTCAACAAACGATCAACTCCATTAAATGGTATTTCAATTTTGGGCATCAGGTAACCTAGCTATAGACTTAGTAAGCTATCGGAGGAATTTGGTGAAGATGCATTGAAAGAAAAATTTAATAATTTAGTCTTTTCCAAACTGCTGGTTACTCTTTCACCTTTATCATATTTGAGTAAATTAAGATTAAGAATTATTTCCCTGAACTTCTCTGACGTATGGCCAAAATACTTTCGGATACTCTTTCAAAATATTCCGCTTAACCTTTTCCTTTTGATTTTGCTTAACGCTTTCAGAAAAACATTCTTGTCATTAGCCCTAGATATCTTTTAATCATAAGTGATCTCATTCTTTTTGTTGCTAGAGATATCATCCGTAATACTCCGTCGCAAGACCTTTATAACATCCGTGTTGTACCGTCTAGGTTCCGTGTTATATTTTATGAAATTACTCGGAATAAATTTGTTGACTGCTGAGCAGGTGATCTATAGGAAATGATTCCACATATAATAAATATTTCGCTGAATTCTTAAAACTTGCAAATCGATTCTGTAATATGCATTTTAGGCCATCGTAGTTCCCGTCTTTAAACAAGTAAATTTTCCTTCAAGTCTTATTTCGGACCCTATGAAGCGAAAAATTAGCATTTACAGCCCTGGGGTCATTAATTCCTTTTTTATTGTCTATAGTTAACACTTTTTCGGGAATATTCGTTGATAACAAATCAAGCATATTATCGCCCCTAGTTGGTGGAGTGACATGTTGATTCAACGAGAACGACGTAAAAGAATTCAATCGTGATTTGCAGATATCTTTGTCTTTACCGCCCGTTTTAAAACTATATATTATCCAGTCAATAGATGGGGAATTGAAATCTCCACTGATTATAACGATGCGGTCATTAAGTTGAGATAAAAAACCTTTGATTTGCTGATCTAATTCTAGTATTGAATTGTATCTGTCAACTGGCGGTCTGTTAAATGCGCATGTATAAATTCTTTTGGATTGCGGACTTTTAATTCAGCACCAAACGCTTTCCAAACTATTACCTGGAATTACCTCAGCCATGCTGACGTAAGAATTTTTAACTGCAATAAAGACGCCACCCCTGATTCTATTTGTTCTGTCATTTCTTTGAATGGAATAGGACTTTGGGAAAATTTCACCGTCGGTAATATCAGTGGATAACCAGCTTTCTGTCCAGAAGTTCTTAATTACCGCAAGAAACTCATTTTGCTCTCCTTTTCTAAGTAAACAAAAGTTTATTGCTTCAATCGACTGTGTAAACGAAAGCGTGCAATGGATATAGCTGGAACTTTACCAGCAGTCTTAGTGAAATATTAGCCTTCCTGAAACCAAACCTTTTCCAATTCCTCATCTCTTGAATTTTCTGAGGAATTATTGAATGACTCACGTGTATAAGAAACTTATTGCCCGTTTAAAATGAAATTGATACTTATGGTATCATTTCAGGGTAGATAGAACTTTATTGCACCTCTTGCGAAAGATACGCGAAATTCAAAGGCTATTACTTATAAAGAAAATACGTACTAATGAATGAACTGTCAATGCTGATGTCGTTAATTTATTGTCGCCATTGGGAGCATTGTTAAAGGATAACCTTATATAATTTCATCAACGAACTTTTTCAATAAGTAGTCTAATTCGAAAAACCAAAAAACACGCATTAACTGGTGTAACTTCTCTAGATCAAATTTAAACAAATTCTTAAGGTTAATTCTTGGAAACGAATTATTTAGGACTAAAGATGATTGGTTAGAAAAAGGTTTTTCGTGTCCATTCGCTTTGTAATAGTAATCATTATTATATAAATGCTGTTTGCATAGCAAGTCATTGGAATAGGCAAATAAAATGAGGAGTTTTAGCAAAAATTTACGTGGAAAATGTAAGGCAATGATGATCACAGAGATGATAAAATTAATACCATATTAAAATGTGATTTTCTAACGGTTCTGGGAAAATCAATTGCTTAATTCATAAATTCCCTCTAATTCCCATTTGTAATTTATTTTCGGAATGAATGTAGCAAGAGAAACTACTTTAAAACTCATAATAACTATAATTATCACCTAAACATTTTGCAGCTAAAGAAACTTCATGAACATACATATTTTTTACAAAGTTTGTGTCATTTACGGAAAACTCAAAGACTGGTGAGATCTTAGAGAAAATTAAATTTACGCTATTGCTACTTGAAACTTTTTATAAGTAATATTGCATTGAAATTATCAGTATTGCATTAAAATGCCCATATTATCAGAACAAATGTTATAAAAATAATAAACGAGTTATTTAAAAGTATTAATAATTCGATTTGCATTTTAAAAATTAAGGTAAACCATTTTTCAATGCAAATGCTGATGGAATAAGATTATCGAGTGGATTCTGTCCGTTTATTCGCTTATAAATGTAATATTAATATCTTCAATCTTCATAAATATTATTATTTTCCATTAATATATTTTTATAATTTCAAACCTTGATTTTGAATCCGGAAGAATTTTTGAAGGTTTAAGAACTTAAGTACGTTCACGATAAAAGGATCAATATTTTTATTTATTTCCAACTTAACTACTAAATAATTGGCTAATTTTCCAGGATTTTTATTAACATATACTTAACGTCAGACCCTTCAAAGTATGCAAAAATGGAAGGTCATTTTTAAGGACAACCATAGTTGCACTTATTGCATTCCTGTGGTTAATATAATCATCGCCTGAATTCTAGAGTATATATAACAAAACAATAATAAAATTATTTGCTAATTTGATGTTGTTAAATTCATCCTTGCAAAATAAAAAGTAAGCTCATTTATGACAAATAACCGTTTGGCTGCCAAATGGGACAAAGAGCAGAGATTTCTTTTCAATTACAGCGAAAGCAATGTGAGTATTCCTCGTGCTGAAACTGGGGTGGTCTGCGCTTTGTAGCCATGATTGAATGGATAACGATCCCGATAACTTTCACGTGGTTAACGATTCGATCCTGTCTTCCGTCACTCCGTCCTGCCCTGACTAGCTGTCACTTAAGTAGACTGCATTTGAAATTCCATTTGTCTGTCAACATCAGGATTGACAGAGGGAAGAAAAAAAATCTTGCAATTTCAGAAGTGGGGAGACCCCATGCGTTTATCTGTCAAAATGAGGCGCACCCTTATCCATTCCCATCAATCCCATTTGCGACCTGCGTTCCTCGTTTTTTTTCCACACCCACACACACTTGTGCACCTCTCCGGTGTTCAAAGTATTTCCTTGCGTCAGCCATCGTCTCGGCTACTGCAAACTTTCCCGTATCTTGGAAGGAATGGCTCATTGGAATGGAATCATTTCCTCAATCCTCTCGTATCACCATTCGTTTAACCTCTTGAACATTTAGGTACTCTTCTCGGGCGCATCCTCTGCATAGGTCATAGATATCAACGATAAATAATTTAAGCTTGGCCAAGAGTTTTCTGCAATCGAATGATATACATGAACTTATTGTGGCAGTTGTTTAAGCCATAGGATGGAGCAAAAATTAATGTGATGCAAACTTTTTAAGTCGATGTTCAAAGTATATACTTATGACATGAAATACTTATCATTGTGTCGTCATCGCTTTGTTTTTTTCATTGAAAGCGAGCTTTATGTGTAATATAATATTTGTTAATCCATGCCACAATTCAGCAGTAATGGCGGACCAATATTCGGCCTAAGAGCATTATTCTGCTGACCAGTGAATTATAACACACACTCACTTTGTTAATCTGCATGCCCTGAGACACCTTTCCGGTTGGTCTTCACACATCAGGGAAGAGGAGGCTGTTTTCTTGAGTCATTCATAACTTTCTGGTATGTTTAAGGGTGCATAAATTTAGCATGTATTTGATAGGCTAGAGTTAGTTTTTTGCTCGACATTATCGATAAAATAATAGTCAGCAGTTTCATGTTTATAAGCATAACAAGCGTGTAAGCATGTTTATAAACAGAACCTTTCAGCAAAATTGATCTCTCTAGGCTGGGAAAAATAATGGGATTAAAGGTTCAGATCTGATATTGTAGTGGAGAACTTTCACTCCTCATGGCACTTCACATCCATAAGTTCCGAAGATGCCAACACGGAATATTTGAATGAACCCCAGTTAAGCACATTCTACGTTATCCATTCTGGAAGCCGTGGAAAAACAGAATACAACGTTACGGTGTGATGATGCTTAGCAATTACTAAGATGGAATCATTAGAATATTACTAAAACAGTGAATAGGACTAAATTTTATAAAATAGCCGTAAGGTATGCACCGTCAAAAAATATTCCCTTTAAACAAAGAAAAGAAATAAATTCTTCGTTCCGTTTATTTTTAATCACGAAGAGGAAGTTAAATGGTGACAATGCTATATTTGAGCGAAATAGATTTTTTTAAATGTACAAAGAATTAAAGAGACCGTGATATATATAGTATATCATACTTTCTCCATCAATATGACAATACTCGCAAAACTCGTTAAAAGAGTCCACTTTCCTCCATCAGTCAAAAATTCCTTCCTTACCTAGTTGCATGTGGTAAACGACCACTGATTCACAATTGAAAACAATATTTCCTAATTTGACAAACTTAAGCATAAACTTCTACTACTGCTAAATATCTGAAAACAAGTATCGTGAGTTGATGGCCCCAGAATTGCGAATTCCTACATGATAATCTCAGTTTAAAGACGACTTGTAGTCCATCTTTACTTGCAATTTCTGATTAATCAAAGAAGTCAAAGTTACCCAAATAAATTTCAACTCAGTTAACCAAAAATTTGGCTGAGCGACAGCTATTAATTTTTCATGCATTCGACCGCGAAGTTTCGTGGTGTTCTGAATCCTGTCCAGGCATAGAAACGCGCTGCATCAGGGATGTTCTCAGTTAACGATGAGGAATTTTTTTCACTGGGACGTTTTCCTTTGCACTGTTCATTGGTGGTAGTTAAAGCGGGAATAATTTAATTTCATTCGCATTAATTTTTATCCCTCCAGAAATTCCTTTCTTCTTTTGACCCTCAATCTCTCTTCCCCAAACGACTCTCAAAGGGCGGCGGCTTGACATTTTTAGTCGTACGTTGAGTCGTTATGAGCACGGCAGGACTACGGTTTGTTAATCTCTTGGGTTTGGCATATAAATTGACGGAATTTGAGAGGTAGAGCATTGGACGAGGAGGAGGGATATTTCGAAGTTTTCCAAGGGAAAGCAGACAGGCATAAACAAAAAGAGAAAAAGAAGGAGCGCATGCCGTAGAAAATGGCCTCGTTATCCCATTTAATGTGAATATCCCCTCTCAATCCCTTCCTAATAAGATTTTTCCCCTCTCGCTCTCTCTCCATCCATCTCTCTCTCTCCCTAAACCTTTCTATTTCCATCCCTCCCATTTAACTGGGGAAATTTCAAATTTTTGCCGTCCTTTACTTAGGTTAGGTCTACATAGGAATGACAAAGGTGGTGCGGACGAATTGGTTTCTGAAGGAAAAGAATTCGTTGGAAAATGAGTGAATGGTGGGGAATTAGATCCTATAGCAAGGGGGAAAATTCTGCATTCAACCACATTCAACAATTACAATTTCGAACCTTTCTCATTCTTAGGATTAATGAAGCGGAATCCGTGCTCATGAAAAAATAGATATACGAATAAGTCTCCTAACCCTTCGGTTTATCCTCTATTTGTTACTGAGGAAACCGATATTACAAATATTTTTTAGATTTTTATTTGAACGTTCAAGTACGTTGAAACTACTTTCATGATGTATCACGTTATTCCTCGGCTATGAATAATGAGTATCAAAAAGGGCCTTATAAATGATGGGAATGAGTTGCAAACACATTACCATCGGTTGTTGTTTTTTAAAACATAATTATTATTTTCTTGGAAGGTAAATGTCTTTTAGAGACAGGGTCACAAACCTTATGCATTTATTACCATCTTTTTACATATATGCGTGCAATTATGCATACACTAATGGGAGAGTTCGTGAGACAAACATTTTAAAGGTGACTGACACAGTCGTGATACACACAAGAAATAAGATTAGAGAAAAAAAAAATAGAGTATTTCGCACCAGAATACTTGAATTCACCAAGGCACTACCTTTATCAACGGATGGAACATGGTTCACTCTTTCTACCGTTGTACACCTTTATGGGCTGTACCACCAAAATATTCAATCTTGAGGGTATTCCTTTTGGTGTTTCATCAACATCACACCTGTGGCTATACTTATATGTGTGTGTGTGCGTATGTATAAATATATATATATATATATATATATATATATATATATATATATATATAATATATATGCAAATATATGTATATATATACAAACATATGTATTTTTTCTATATGTATATATATATATATATATATATATATATATATATATATATGTATACATATGTATGCATGTATGCATACATGCATGTATACATACATGCATATGTATATACATATGAGGGTGAATTTTTTTAATCAAATACTTAGACATTTCTGTTAGGAAAAGCTTATTTCTTCATTGGAATAAACCTTTTCCTCAGGGGATTTTTTCACATCTAAGTAAGCTAAAAAGGAATGAATACGAGCATAAAAATTTGACAAACGTTATTTCTCTAGTACGAATCATATTCTTTTATGAGTATCTGACCATAAATATTTATCCCACTATAAAAATCCTGCGTTCACTATTTGGGTAAACATTTTAGAAAAAACTTCCCACTTTCTTAGCCTACGTTTTACGGTCAATCATTCTCAGACTAGAAAGAATTACATTTCTCGTAAACACAAGATATGTCCTATTATATTTCAGAAAAGAACTTCTACATTGTTAGCTCTGTTGTTAGAACCGTATTTTACCAGGCGACTTTTTCCTCGTCATTTCTAAGAGGAAACCCAATTACCGCAATGCTTGGCTGTTGCCAATCGTACGTTTCTTTATTGGACCAAACGAAAAGGCGGAATCAGAAAGCGAAATCCTCTTTGCAAAAATCCGGAAAGAACGATTCTTCTGATTGGATAGGATTTTGGACGAAAGCAATTATCCAACGTCGGGAACAAATTCCGGCAAGGCCCAGTGAAGGGCTCCTGCTCCTCTTTGTCCCTTTCTCCTTCTCAGTTGTAAGGGGGAAAAAATGATGGGGGCGAAGAGAAAAACGAACTGGAAAGTGCGCCATTATTTCTCCCCAATCGAAGGGAACTCTGCGGAAAGGGGCTAAAAAAACGAGAAAAGGGGGGGGGATGCACGATAATACTTGCTGAATACGCAGGAAAATATTCACTCAAAACAAAGCGAAAGACGACGGAACGAACAAATCGCCCGCGCACATAAACCACTATGATCATTTATTAAAAGAGAGCATTCTTTTTGCCGGGGTAAGATGCGAAAGAAACGTATTCTTTTGATTTTATGAGATTTGGCTGGAAATCAAAATGGCACGCTGAGGGATTGGTTGATGGGGCTAGGGCAGAAGGGAGAGGGCGGGGGAGTGGTGCTTGTGCCGAGACGGGTCCGGAGGGAGGGCGTTCCGAAGGGTAGGGCGAAACGATGGGAGTGAGCGGGGAGGGAGGGGCTGGGTTTGTGGCGGGGGTATGGAGGAAGACGGGGAAGCTGCGGGGAAGGGGAGGCAGGAGGAGACAGAAGGGAATGTACGGATGAGTTGGTGGTGGAGATGGGTTTTTTCCTCGCCCGGGAGAGGAGATGTTGAGGCCCGCCGCAGAAGCCGCGAAGGGGATGCCGGAGCGGGGGAGGGTCGGGGAGAGGTTTGCGGGGAGGAGGAGAATGAAGGAGCGGGGGAAGCAGGTAGCTCCTTTCCCCCAATTAACCAGACTGCAAAGACAATTTAAAATAACGAGCTGTGATACCATCGCTCTCCTCCTCTCCCCCCCTTCTTCCTACCTCCCTCCCGCCCAACTGGAGACCACACACAACATCGGCTGCCATGCTACGTGGGCCTGCCACCATCCCTCCCCGCCCTCCCAAAGTCTTCCTCTCCCCCGCTCATCCGATTGCATTGCTCCCCCACCCCCACGCATCCTCTTTCTGCCACCCTCCTCCCCCGATTGGTATGAATAAACTTGAGGAGTGGGTCGTGCGAGGGGTAAGGCTGGGGACACGGTCTGCCGTGGGGAGGACGACGGCGATGGCGGTCAGTGGCGGTGTGGGGTAGGCGACTATACATATAAGGGTATGGAAGTGAAGGATTTCGCGAAGCGTTCGAGGATGACATTGGAATTTCTTGATGAAGTGGAAACGGCTTTGCGAAGGGGAGGGAGGAGGGAGAGAAGGGGTGGGAAAGAGAAACGCTTTAGTGAACGTGAGAAAGGGGTACGCGAGTAAATCATTCTTCGTACAAGCGGCCGTCTAGTGCATAACTATACGCGATCGAGGCGGTTGCTCGCTCAACGTTGACAAATGGGGTACATCTCACGCAGCGAATGCATGCTGACGGAGGCGGGGATATCGAAACGATCTCGTGAAATATGCCGGTGGTGCACGTGATTGAAAGTTCCTTAGTGGAGGTACTGAAGTGCAACTATTTATTTGTTACAATGGACTCCACCAAGTAGAAGGAATCGTAAGCACTTTACACCCCCTAGAATAAGAAGATAGCACTTGTAGGATAAACATGTACCTACATTCACCATGCCTACGAATGCTTGAGGTCCTATTCATTGTTTTGTCACTTTTATTTACTTGGTAGAAACAATCGGATAACTCAACACAGAATAATTCGAAAAATGAATGTTAGTAGTAGTAGTTTTGAGGGGAGGCGACCGACAGCTAAGGTCATTTGCGCCATAGGGGATGGATAGGAAAGGATGAAGGGTGGAGAGAAACCCGGCGTCGGCATTAGCCTACTCTTTACGAAAGGCGCCAAGGGGTCCGCAGTTTAACGTCCCATCCGACGGACGGCGTACTCACTCAAAATGCCCTCCACAAAGCACCTCAAGTAGGGATCGAGATACCTCTGAAAAATATTCAACACCGCCGGGATTTGAACCCGCGCCCTCATGGTGGGAAGCCAGTACGTTAGCCTCCGCACCATCTCGATCCCCTTATTTTTCAATATACTATATTTCAATCGCAGTGGCGATATCGTAACCAATGAGATGAATGTTAGTATATCTGGATATTGCCATAGTGGTATTTGACAATATCTTTGAAAATGTCATGGACTGTTGAAACATCAAATTGATTAAACCTTAAACGCCTACATTTATGAGCAACAAAATACATTCTTTTGCAGCTTATTATTATTTGGTTATTCTTTCAACTTTGTTAATTTTATGCTGTAAAATCTGATTGTGCTTCATATTGATTGGCACAAATACCCCGGGAGTGTTGTGTAAAAACGCTGTTAACTATTCTGACTCGACGCCAGCCGGTAACGATAGACCCTACACAAGAAAATAAGTGTCAATAACTACTAATTAAACTAACTACTAGCTAACTAACTTCAAAGGAAACTTTTTAAGTATTGCTGTAGGCCTATGAAATACACCACAAATCTTCTGAAGTAATATAGTGTGCAAAATTGCAAAATATCCGTGAATGATATAGATCAAAGACCCATAGTACTTTTGATTGGTTCCTGCAAAACAGCTCAACTTTAATGAGACAGAAAGCTGTTGTGATAACTGAAGTCAAGAATACTTATTTAAAAGAAGTTAGATTATTCATTCAGAAGAATCATGCTTCTGAATGACTTATCGAACTGGTACTTCTGTAATTTTTTCGCGAATTCAGGACAGGTGAAACCCTCTTGGTAAAACATCATTACCTACCACAGGAAGTATTTCGTTACGAGGAAATAGTTTTGAAAATGTGGTTTTGTTGACATAAATTTACTATTTGAATGGCCAATGTGCATTTGTGAAATAATGTAACCAGTACCAATATCGCGGAATACAAGCATCTCCTAGTTCGTCTACTTGAGCTAGTGTCTGAAAGGTTCACCTCATCCAACTGAAGAGTGATGTATTCTGAAGATATCAAAAAGACTACTAGGAAATTCCTTTGTTTACTCATATACGTGGCAAAGGATTTCATTGCAGGGAAAAGTAAGAGGATGATATTTTACAAGTATTTCCGTGTTTCAACAATATTCTTAACTTTCAGTCGAATGCTCGATTTGGATTTTTAGATTTTCGACGATAGATTAGAACATTCGAAGGAATAAAACATCAAATAAAAATGCTTTCAATAAAAATTTCGTCACAATTGGTTAGGTTGACAAACCATAGTAGAAAAGATAAATATTTGAACTAACAGGATAATATTTTGGGATCATAATGTTATAGTTTATGAATTAGTAAATATGGCCATGTATGTTCAGAACGGCTGTGTGTGACGATTATCAGAATACGTGAAATCAAGCCGTGAAAATAAGGAGTATATCCTTCATGTTTAATGAATTTTGTTTATAAGATGAAACTAATATCCATCAAACTTGATCAATGTCGTATCCATTTGGATACTGACTACATGCAGTGAAAGCGGATAAAATACTCGGGAAGTGAGGTAGAAGAATGAAATGAATAGGGATTTTGGTTGAAATTTAGGGAGATAGAGGCTATGAAGAACCAAGGATGAGCACACCATAGTATCAAGGCTCATCAAGTATTTACAGAAAAACCTGGTAGAATACCGTTTGTATCCTCGAATCGCCACAGTGACGTGTGAAATTGAGCAAGGGCCAGGCACTAATTGTGTAAAAGTTGCGAATGAACAGAAACTTCAAAGAAATAAAGTAAATTCTTGATGTAATCACGGTATTTTATTGAACTTGTTGCATAGTCTATTGGGAAAGAACAGTTACATAAACCTAACGCTGCAAGAGCACATTTCTTTTGTGTTATCAACATTAACCTGATTTCTCGTTGTGATATTAGACTTTTGTTATATCCTCGTATTCTAAATTACATGTTTATACGTTTGTAATTGCTTTAAATAGACCAACAAGGTTATAGCCTGGTGGAGGAAGAAATAGAATCTCCGGAATTCTATTTCTTCCTCCACCCCCATTTGTCTGTGCTCTCTTCACTCTAATACTCGCTTTTTTTTAAGTCCTAAACAATTTCAATGTTTACTAGTTAATCTGTCATATTGCAATGCATAATTGTTGAGTTAATAATGTATCAAAAAATGACTAAATGTCAAATAATACGTCTTTTCTAAATATTTCATCAAATATAACTCAACCCGACTGCTACGTGGAAAGGCGCATTCTAATCATTGTTCCCTCATTGGATAGAGTAGGATAGGTATAGGAGTAGGGTAGGATGGTACCTACTACATCGGTGTGTTTCACGTTAATCAATTCAATTATTTCTAATTCTAATGCATAATTTTTATGACTAATGGTAAATACGGGAGCCGTCAAGAAATTAACTTACGTTTCGAGTAAGCGTGGCGATGGATAGGGCTAGAGGCACCATCTTTTGTGCTACACTCAGTACGCATCATGCTGTGGTATGTTGCAGACTGTGCTTTTGCTGCTTTGCTCGATGCGAATTTTTAAAATTTGCGCTGCAATAGAAAATGCAGCGAGTTGTCAGTTCGCCCTTACGCGGATTAACGAACAAATTCAAGGATGCTTGAATATTTTCGGGACCAAGAGCTTACATGGCGGCCCGTCGAACACCGGCGAACCATAGGTTCTTCTGGCGAAGCAGTTTTTATGCCATAATAACAATCTCCCGGGAATGATGAACGAAAATATCATAAAAGATTTCTTGTTAACAAAAATATAGTGTTTTCACCAATTGGGAAAACTTTTGAATCGACCCTTGTGTGTGTCAGATAGTATCAGGAAATATTTATAAGCCTATTACTGAAAATCTATGTCCGTTAGGTACCTTCCTTTCAGAAAATGTACTCAAAAACTCGCCATAATAATCCAAATGAGAAGATACGTATACCACATTATTCCGCAGGTATTTATTCTTCTAGAAATATTGCTATCCTTGGATTTAGTCACGCCATCTATGTATTACTTTTTGAAGCTTTAAAAAAAATAACTGTGGCATCTGGAGTCTAAATTTCATTTTGAAATTAATATTAGCTTAATTTTCGTGGGTATTTGTTGGAAAATATTGTTGTGCATGCACCTACCTGAATATTTCATGTTGGACGTATTTTATGTTGAATTCATGTTCATGAAATTGGGAGTGGTTTTCATCATTTTTTTTTAAATTACGTTTCGTGGCCTCGGTTTATTCGCTATATTCAACAAGTTGTTCTGTGCGATATTTTTTGACTTTCAGTTAAATTTTGTTCTACGGCACGATTTGCGTGTGAATAAATCGAAAACGGTGCGTGGGAAGGAAGCTCATGTCACAACCCTTTGCATTCAGTACCTACTTTTTGAGCAGGGATGGCGACGGTGAATGGGGCAGGTATAATAGCCAGTCGGCGGGAGAGTACACTTCCACCCGCTCGTCGCTGCATTGCGAGACCGAGCTGCACGTTCGCCACCCCCGCAATCCCCGCCAGTGGGAAAGGAGGGCGAGGCCTCCTCCTCCACTCGCCCACGAGTCTGTTGTCCGTCTGTATGTGTGCCTTGACTTGGTTACCGCGATGGTGCGCTGATTGTTCCAGCCAATGGGGACTTGGGACCCGGGACATGGATTGACGCGATTGCAGGGAGGAGCAAAGACGATGAGGGGGAGAGAGAGGGCATTTGCACGGAAGGGGGTTTGGGAGGAGTGAAGAAACTATTTCTTGCACGTACTCAGCCAATTAGAGGCGAGGGCGGGGGTGGTGGTCGCGAGTGACAGGGGGGTGGTTGGTCCCGGGCGGGCGCGGCTGCGATAGGGGAAGAGACATTTGAATATGTATGTGTTTGTGAGACCGTGTTGGAACAAGGGAGAAATGGGAGTGCATGCACTGCGAAATGAGTCCACAATGGAGCCCGGAATGAAGTCCGGCAGAAACCTGCCCCCAACCCAGCGAGCGGCGGGATCACCCGTGACTTGACTAAGTGCTCTGGAGAAATAAACTTGATTCTACCGCATGTTCTTATCACATGGTGAATTTGTGCACATTATAAAGTTTTATCTAAACTTTCACGTGGGAAAAAACCTTCTCACATACATACACTGTTTAAGTGAAAAAAAAACAACAAAATTTTGGAAATGTTGGCAGAATTCAATCCGTCAATGCTTACATGCAAGCCATTGGGATTCGAATTTTCAAAAAATAATTTTCTCGGCCATTTCAGGCTGTTGGGCCTAAGAGATTTAACTTGGAGGAATTTGTAGATCGATCCCAAGACTCGAAGAGCAATTTTTGGTATGTATGTACTATAATGGACGGACGAGAAATATATGAAAAGAACCATAAACACAGTAACCAACCCGAAGGTCGGTTTTAAATGTGATGGCAGAGTTCACACGGTACTAATCCCGATGGCGAGTGAAATTCACACATCAGAGTAGGGGGGCCAGTTCCTTTCCCTGTGCCGGTTATGGTTTCTCAGGAAGATCAGGTACCCGAAAAATCACATAGCTTGGATGGAGCTGGTAGGTGCCCAGAGTGCCTTGCCCGGGGATCGAACCCGGGCCCTTCCGGTCAGTAGTCTAAAAAATCTGTCTAAAAAATCTGTCTAAAAGTAATCTGTAAAAAGTCTGTCTAAAAAATAATTAGTTCTACTTAAATGCATGCTCCTCCACTAACCTTATGTGTTTTGTTATAATAACCCATTCTTTCCGCATGATATCATTCGTGTTCTGTTCATCTGTTTTTAAGTTTCCCTTTCAGTCCCTCTTCCCTCCCGGCGGGGAAAAATTCCTGCTACCTGCAACGTTGGGTCGAATTCCCTTCCTTTTACTGTCTCTTTGGGGGGTTGAGTGTTTTGTGGTGCATTTTCATGTGGTAGTGATGTTTCACATTCTTGCTTGTTGTGTCCTGGCTTGCGTGTTTTAGGATGGCTTTCGTGCTGTATCCTGGGGTGCAGTTTTTTGTTGTTTTGCGGTGTATGTGTTTGCATGAGTATTGGATGGAGGGAGTTTTGCATGAGTGTGTGCGCTGCTGGGGTGTAATTTTCCGTGTTGTTTTTTGCATGTGGTATTTTTCGTTTTTACGGTTGGTGACCTAACACCCCCCGCCACACGCCCTTGCGGCGGCTTGCGGGGTATTATGTAGATGTAGATGTAGATGTAGTCCAACGCTCTTGAAAGCCCTTTTCTTAGAAGCGGTATCTCAGGTAGCTACTATGTGAAGGATTCCTGGAGAATTTCTACGAACCATTCGGCATATGTATTAGATTTACTCGGTCATTTTATAGAAATTATTGGAATAAACATGTGTATTGCTTTGCTTTCAAAGAAAATCTCCGGGAAACCTTGTTTTTTCGTCCCATTGGGCTAACGATGTACTTCACTTGAATAAGTATGTGTACTGGTTAACTAAACACAGCACATGAATTAGACAATTATCAGGTAAATGTTTACTTTGTCGGGGCATACAAAGTCTATTACTCAATACCATTTAATAATATAAAACCTTGAATGTGATTCGCCTAACCTGTTTTATGTAAATCATCACTGGGAATTACCTCGTATGGCGAATTCATAAAATAAGTAACTGGATGATACAGGAGATTAAAATTGAGTCGGACACAGTTCGTAGTAGCTTCCATTTTTATACGGTTCACCATGCGTATAATAGAAAAAATATTCTGTTTTAAAGATATTACTTCGTTTTTCCCAGTTAGTTTAATTTACTCATTGAAATACGTAGTGTGAAATAGGCATTCAAAAGTAACCGCCAAATTAAATTAAATTTATGTGAGTATATCCCAAATTCCAATAAAACCATAATAAGAAATAATATTCGCTCTTGAATTGATTATTTCAATGAATTTTCATTGTCTCATAGGACTTAATTTCTGATATCAAATTGTAAATATCAAAATATTAGTATAGCATTACCATTAAGATCAAAAAGATGATTCAAACATATCAAATAATGCATGAGAAAGTAATGATCAATTTCATTAACTTCTTATTTAGAAATGTAAAAGTGTTTTTGATAGCTATCAATGTTTTTTTCTGAAATCTATAAAATTAATCATAGACAATATTATTTAATTTTATGTATTATTAGGTAGTCTACCGCTTACGATAGATTTGATGGACGCAAATTTAACATCCCTACACTTCTTAGCCCCTCCCAAGATATAACGTCACCCACATTAAATTAAACTCAACTACAGTTCCAAATAAAATTATAAATGATTAAATCAAAATTTAGAATGTATCAGCAATTTTAGTGTTAAAAAACGAATAAAAAGTGCAATAAAATACCATGGTTGAGTACAACTATAAAATTACATAAATATTAACTGATTAATGAATAATCAACTTCGGAAATACCAACGGATTTGGATAAATATTAAACAGAGGATTCAATAAGACATGATTGAAACAGAAATCGCAAAAATAATGCCTCACATATTTTTAATGAAACGAAAAAATCAGGAGGAGTTAATGAATATTATAAAGATAATATACATGATAACTTCTAAATTGCATAGCTGAAGTGCGTTTGGAGGGAAGGCCGGTTTCAACCCGAAGGTCGGTTTGGAATGTGATGGCAGAGTTCACACGGTACTAAGCCCGACGGCGTGTGAAATTCACACATCAGAGTAGAGGGGCCAGTTCCTTTCCCTGTGCCGGTTGTGGTTTCCCAGGAAGATCTGGTACCCGAAAAATTACATAGCTTGGATGGAGCTGGCAGGTGCCCAGAGTGCCTTGCCCGGGGATCGAACCCGGCCCTTCCGGTCAGTAGTCCAACGCTCTTGAAAGCCCTTTTATTAGAAGCGGTATCTCAGGTAGCTACTATGTGAAGGATTCCTGGAGAATTTCTACGAACCATTCAGCATATGTATTAGATTTACTCGGTCATTTTATAGAAATTATTGGAATAAATGGTATTGCTGTACTTTCATAATTGCTGCACCAACGAATTAAACCCTAAAGCTGAAACTTATGATTCAGGGAAATTCCTTGTTAGATTGGTCTATGTAACCGAATAATAAAACGATGCGGTTTACTTGATATTTGGCAAAAGGCTACGGTAGATTTTTTCATTATGATTTACCCCAAACTCTTGCTGCGATAGAAATTTCTGTGGAACTATTTTTTTTAGAAACCACTTAGTACCCAGACTCTTGAGGCTGTCGTCAACGGAATTGGGTGTGTACGTACAATAAAATGATGGTCTATGGATGATCAAGATGTCTATGCTTAGGTCCCAGGTTGATGGACAGTCTACAAAAGCAGAAATGCATTCGCAACTAAACGATGGAGAGGATATACCAACTTTAGGGTAGTTCATAAGAGGTAGACGTGCCATTATGTTCTCAATAAAAGAGATGACTCACGTTTCGTAGTTATCATATGTAATTTTAATACTTCTGGAACATTATTTACGTTCAGTATTATACTCGTCGAAGTAAGGACTGCCTCACACATCAAAAGATGAATTATAAATAAATCAGTTGTCTGTTTTGGTTGGTACACTTAAAATCATTTAGCGTGGATTTTGTGATGAGATTTTGGTAACTCGAGATTACAAATGTGACCAATAATTTTCAAATTCATACAATTTGTGAAAGATTTAACGTCCAAGCCAATGCGTATATTTCGATAGGGTACGGTAGTGATTGTAGTTAAGGTACACTAGGGTTTTATTCCATTGAACAACCTGCGTATCGTAATAAAATATGCCACTGTAGTACTCAACTTTGATGCTCTCTTTCATTTTCTTATAAGTTTACTTCAGGGCCTGACGTAAACTGGTCATGATTTTAAATTGATATTATCGATTTAGATTTTTCCACCATCTACGTTGTCTTTTGTGATAAATGTATATCCAAGTACTGTCTAAAGCCTCACCGGATTCCCGAATCCTTGTAATGAATTTGGAATGTTACTCATGTATTTACTCATGTTAAGAGTTAAAGATTTTGAGAAAAAAATTTGTGTTATGACATCAAAATTTAGAGGAAAAGTTAAAGTGGAGGAACGTTTTAAAGAGGAGGAAAAACCATTGAAACAAACAAATTAGTATGAAAAACCCCAGGCTAGAATCAACATTTTTAACATTTTTCCGATTATTATATTCAGTTATTATCATATTTATTTTAAATGACCCTTTCATTAAAGCAAGTCAGTTATTTATTCTTACGTCATTAATCGAAGTAATGTGAGAATGTAAAAATGGTTTGGACTTAAATGAGGTCGGCTTGGGTATGGAAGATAAAATAGCTGTAAGATGACAAACGGTGGTATTTATGAATGAAACTCACTTATGGCATCACGCAGTATCATAAATTGAAAATCAGAAGGAAAATAATTTCAGACCAAAGAGTTCCGAGAAATGTAATACATTTCTTGCGATTGGAAATGATAAAATTTAGATGAAAAGAATCTAGGCGCACAGAGAAAACTACTGTAAGAACATGACTCACTCGTTGCCATCGTCTTTAACTGGCAAAGATTTTTAGTTGAGAATAAAAAAAAATCCAACCACAAGAGAGTAGATTTGAATTTCGAACCGGTTTCATTAGCAAGTCTGAATTTAGAAGTGCACACAGCAGTCTTGAGTCGGTCGGTGCCACAAAGCGTACGTTAATGGGGCTGCCATCTCACTCAATCTTCTTAAAACTCCTGCCCCATTCCGCTCCACGTTGCCTACCTTAAGGAATTCTCCCTATTTGGAAACCCAAGTGTGTTCTTTACGCAAAGACTGTTGGGATTTCCTTTTGAGAACAACATCTCTACGACTTTGTGCTGTTAATATAGGATAGACTCGTTTTAACCAGGCGTCGTCTCCATTCCAGAAGCTGTCTCCTTTCCACATACGACGTCTCCATACAAGAACGGATCGGGGTAAACTAATGTTGAGGAGTGTCGGTTAGTTTTCTCATCTCATTGGCTGTTTATTCACCCCCAAGTCTAAATGAAAACCCCCCAAATTTTCCATGGTTATTTTGTTTTTAATTTCTAGAATGCTCCTTTCTAATATTTCTCCAATATTCTCATTTTATTTAAAAATTTAATCGGTTATTAAAAATCAATTTAGTCTAATATTTTGGTAGTCTAGTTGGTACAATACATTTTATTGGGCATAAAATTTTTAGATTGAAAAGAAAAAATAATTATTACAACAAAACACTGTAATTCCAGACCATCAATGGTAAGAAAAGCAAATAATCAATGTTGAACATTTTGGTTATGCAAGAACATAAGGTCTTTAAAACCTGGCCAACATTCAGCCACTGTGAAATACTGCAATAAAGCTAATCCTTTGTGATTTAGTAGACATTGACCTAAGTACTCAAACAAGAAAAGTTTAAATGTACTTCACCATCAAAGGTCACAAATCCGAGAATTGGTTTGCTGCAGCACTCTAAGCTACCCCGTTACCTTTCAGCCTGCCTTCATTCCTTCATCGTTATTAGCACTGGTATCTTCTGTCACCTGCTTTTAGTGATAAAATGGGACTTTATTCTTTGTAAGTGCCTAAGTAAAATCAAACACTTGGAAAACTTTGTTATATTATAATGTTAAATATGTTCTTGATTTTATTGTTTTTCGGATGAAAATCGTTATATTTTCATATTTTATGAATTTAATTCAAATACATACTTGTTTAACTTTAAATTAAATAGTTCATATTCTTATTCCGTTTTTAATGTTTAAAAATATTTGGTGCGCCAATTTAATGGGAATGAAATTGCATATTTAAAACTTTAGTAAAACTCGAAGAATTTTTCAAACTTTTAGGTCTTTTAGAGACATGACTCGGACGAATTTTATTCGGAGTTATTTTAATTTATATTTATTGATATTTGGAAAATGTCGAATACTCACCCCAAAGTATTAAATGCAAATTTGAATTAAAACATTACATGAGGTTTACAAATAATTTAATACGCTCCTATTTAATGATGTTTGTGGGCATATCGAAATTTACTATGTCGCCCTTCCCGAATAATTAGTACGAGAATTTATTTTTCAATGGTTATTAATTCATTTCGTACCTATATTGTATTTTTAAGTCCATTCACGGGTAACCTTTTCATGTTTGCCAAATTATGTTTAATTACTTTGCATGCAGTAAGCGTTGAAATTTCCTAAGAGCGTGTGTCATTTTACATATGTATAATAATATTGAACCCAAATTACTAGTTAACAGAAAGAGATATTTAAATTACGATCTATTATGACTTACTATTTCTGGAGGTCATAATTATTTTAATATGAGAAAAAATAAACGATTTTCGATTCTCGCCATGATTATTCGTAATGATGAAATCCAAGTAGGGAAGAATATGCCACCTTCAGTTATCTGTAATCACCTAATAAAAGGTGGAAAAGCATCGAGATACTCAGGATGTATTAAATACTAAAAGACAAAGTATGCATTGTGAGTGGGACCATTCTAATTTAGTAATCCTTTTCTGAGGGAATTTGGGAGAAACAGATAGTGACAAAATGAAATTATAGTTTGACCTTAGAAATCTATTTGAAATTATCAATCAAGTTATCGGAAAAAATCTCCAATTGCAATAAAATTTTCAACTATCAAAAACTTTCATCTATCATCAGTATTAACAATATATTAGCAATAATATGCGATCAGTTACGCAAAATATATTTTAAACTGACTGTATGATATTTCTACACCATAATATGCTAGGAAATAACTAATATTTTAAGCTAATTACTTGGAAAAACCAACCAAAATGGTATTTTCTGAATAACTAAGAAGCTTCTTTCATAAAAATAATTTTTTAATACCCTCAATACTTTCAGTATTTGAAGCGACATATTATTATGGATGCATTTGTTGTTTCTTTGCCATATCGTACGGTTTTAACTTCCTTCATTTATGCATTTATGAATTTCATAAATCGTGGTAATCAACGAAGATGGCTACCTATTCTAGCGCTGCCACGCTCAGATTTTTAGTTTATCGTGCTATGAATATCTTCTATAAAATGCATATTTAGCACCACATTTTTGTGATTACTTTACTCACATCTGTAATTGGTAATTTATTATCCTTCATTGCATTTTAGGGCGAAGAGTGAAGCATTAAGTTTTGTTTGATGAAAATTGAGGACAAAAATAATGAGCACCCTTTGGCACTTCATGGTGACCCTTAGTCCGGTTGGAATGAATGCAAGGTGAGTGCTTAGTTATAAGTGTAGGAATGATTCAATCAGCAAGTCGATTCATATTTTGGTGATTTATGGGCGAGTTTTAATTTACTCTCAAGAACAAGGAAGCCTCTTAGTGAATCACTTCCTTTGGCTTATGTCTATTTTTTCGTGTTATTTGGTAAAAGAGTATTATTCATCAGTGAATGTGAACACACCTTATTTAATTGCCTTTTAATTCCAGTTAAAAAGTAATGTACATTATTGTTAGCAAAACTCCGCGGAATAAATGTTAGTAATTTTTCCGCAGCATTGAATATTACCTGCTTCTTAATAGAGATATAGTTCAATAACTTGAGGGCTTCAAAAAAGATTTTTAAACACAGCATGAGGTAATGGTAATGGCTGTGTATCATTAAATTAAACTAAGAGCCCAGTATATCCACTCGAAGTCAATATTCCTCCTGAAATTGCGAAGAAATGTCGAGCAAACATAAAACTCCAAAATTCTCCCGTTCAAAATCATGAGTCAAATAAAATGTCTTTTCTGTGTCCGTCGTTTGGCTGGTAATAGGATTATGACATGTGAAGGAAATGTTATCTTATACTACTTATATTTAGGAAAAGAGTGATGAAGTTATGGGAAGTAGGCAAGGTAGAATCTGAAAACCTACTAAGGGAGGCATTTGTAGACTTTAGCTGAGATCCATCGTGAAGTAGTCCCTTCGTTGGAAATTGAATGTTATCTTTAATTTCCTATAATCAAAATTAAGATATGAAATAGAAATATGACCTTATGAGATTGCATATTTTTATCCAATTATAATAATTGTCATTGTTTCATGATATGACAAATTCATGGGTAAGTTTTTACTTATGAACAACTTTGATTCGCTGAATGATATCATACTTGTGCACAGTATACCATACCTGCATACCCCAGTAAATAGCTGTATTTTTTAATTTATATTTATTTTATTCTATTTTTGGAATTTTTTGTACGCAATCGCATGATCAGGGTTTATGTTCTTGCTCACGGATACAAGCAAAATGTGGCAGAATGTATTCCGTTCCCTTTGAATGGAATTGGTATGGAGGGAGGATCACTATAGAAGAGTTATCCACATTTTTGGCTTTTGAGGGGCAGGACAAAAACCTACGTATATTGGACGCCTGCTTTAAACTCTGTCTCCCTAAACATTTTTCATTAATAGAGGTTGCTTCTCAAATGACAGCTCTATTGAGTATGCTGGTTGTTGTATTAGCTTTTTGGTATTCCGGAAGACAGTGCGCTGAGATCCTGACCAAAAAGTTGTATAATTGACGATTCTACATTTGTGCATGCTCTCATTGAAAAATCCTCATCAGGAAAGAATTACGACAAGGAAAAATATACTTTAACAAGGTTGCGACCAATACTTTTCCAGTTCATGGTATTAACATAGAAATTTTTCTCTGTAAATGTTATTATAATCACTATATAATTTTTTTCTAATTTTTTTTAATCAGATGGATTGATTTGTTAGATAAGTAAGAAGTTAGATTTTGTTTTTATCTTCGCTGGAAAAAGCAGGTTTTTTGCTAAAATATTTCGATGTTATTTCATACTTAATACATATCACTTTGAGTATAAAGAAATATCTCAAAAAAGATGGAAGAAACTATCGCTAAAAATACTCGGACAAGAATTGGGAACGTTGTTTAATAACAGGAGATATTGGTGCTCGTACTTTCCCAATATCACATGTCATTAGAGGATTTCGGCTATTCTGTATTTTATAATTTTTTAGCTTCACCTACTGTTTGTTAAATTCAAATAAAAAATTATTTTAATTGATTCTTTCAATAGGATTCAGTTTTCTTGACTTAAGATTATTTTTCGGGCTTGGCAAATAAATGAATGTGTTATTATTTATTCCAATTTTGAATACAAAATATATTGGTACAATGCTTGTAGGAAAATTCTACCCTAATTGAATTTTTTGGAATGCATATTCATTATATCTCCACCGCTGAATTAAGATATTGATGAACGATCAGAGAATGAGGAGTAATATTTAGATTGGAAAAAGGTTAACTTTATGGGGGTGGGAAAAAACAATTGGGAAATGTTTCAGAAAAAAACTCCAGAAATCCTACTACTTAATGAGTAACGCACTGATTCTGTCTCCCTCTAAACACTTCTTTGTCCCATCATTTACTCATATTGATTGAAAACAAAAAATATATCGACGTATGATTCTACTGATCTCAAATTGACGATATATATTTCAGAAAAAGATTCACATTTTCAATTTAAAGAAGACTAGAGCTTTGCACTTCTTACATTTGAAATGAAAACGTAATCATCTACATCACTCAAATAGGATCCGTAAAACACCGTCCGTGTAAGTGGAATTTTTCTGGTAATTTCCGTGTTTGAGTTGCTGAAGCGAATCTGTAGATGTCTAAGAGTGCTTATACGTGCGGATATTGAATAGGGAGTCGGGATGGGCAGTTCTCGACAGGGAAGTAGGACAGATGTGCCCACTATCAACTATTCTTTTCAATAAATGTATTTACAGAGGAAATACTTAAGGGAGGCATGGGAGGGACTGAGGGCTATGTAAAAGGGGGTGGGTAACTCATCAATTAGATTGGAGGATGATCAAATATTGATTAGCAAGTAAACTTAAAGTTTGAGGTCATTACTTTGAGGGTTGTGGAACCAGTGTGATAGATATAAGGTACGAATAAGCCATCAAAAAACACAGGTGATTAGATTCTCAGGTGATAGGAAGTGTAAGCACGCATCTGCTTTGGTGGGCATAGACTAGACAAGTAGAGAAGTTCATCTATTTAAGAAGTATTTAGAAGAAAGTGGGTTATGTGAAAAGACATTAAAAGACGTATTTGCTTACGAAAAGAAGCTATTACTAGGCCACCCTAAGTAAAAAACCAACGTAAACTTTAATATGGAGCGTAGTTTAATGCGTCTCATTTACTTCATTTTTAGGGTAAGGGAATAAGCGCAGATTGGATAATTTTGAGATTTTTATGTGAGGAATAAAGAACAAATAAATGGACGAAAGGAAAATAAAACGATGAAGTTCTAGGCACGGTAGGGAAAGAGAGATATTTGTGGGGAGAAATTTGAAGAAAAAAGAACAAATAATTGAGAGAGGCGTTGAGAGGAAAATGGTTGCTGAATATGTAATCGAGGAGAGAATTCTGGGAAACCAAGGTAGATTTAGGAAAAGGATAAACAGTTGGGATTTAATTTTGGGAGGAAAAAAGTACCCAGAGCTAAATAATGACTTATTGTAAAAATTAGAATGGGGTTTAAGTGTCTTTTGGTCATGCTAGTTAAGGCTTATGAGTAATGTAGTGTGTAGTTCTATGGTCCATTAAAAGCCTACCCAAACCCGGCAGACTACTTAAAGCAATAACGATATCTCATTCCCATTTGTTTTTGTATGCATATAGCTCTCAATTTCCTTTTGTGTATGAAGAAGTCAGTTACATGGCACCTGCTGCGGTCTTTTGAATTCACATCAACACAGTCTTTAGCTTTGGCTAGTTCCTGAATTATTTTTGAGGTTTTCCTCATCTATGCGATTATATTCCATCTACAGAATATTTACCTCTTCCATTTGATTTTATTTTAATTGTATCCGCGACATATGTCGATGCTATTGACAACGGTGTCCTTTTCTGTCGCAATTTTTGTTGCGTCCATCTCCTATCAGTGAGCAGTCCTCTCTATGTTGGGGCTGCATATGTGAATACAGACCACACCATAGGTTTATATAATTATATTTTAAAATACTTTTACATATATTTTGATTTTAGCATAGGCTCATCCTGCGCTTGAAATCTTTCTGATGACATATACGACGTGTTTGTCCGTAGCCAAGATGTTATTATCATGGTTGACGCCTTCCTTGGTGTTTCGCACTTGCAAAGCAGTCAATCATGGTGCTATTTAAAATTATTTTTACTGGTGCCTCTAGAGAAAGAGGTTTTCGGGAAGATTATGCTTTGTTTGCTTACTCACTTATGAGAAGGTGCCAATTTTTGCGCCACTTCTTGGTATCGTGCAGGATTTTTTTCACATGTTCTACAGCTTGGTAGGGATAAATATTCTTTGTCAGAGAAGCCACGCTGTGTGCGAATGTTGCCATCATTGAGTTCAACTCCCGATCTGGGAAGGTAAAATACGTATGTGTTAAAGAGAGTTGGTTCAAGGACCGACAGTAAGGGTACTCCTATCCATAAATCTTTCTGCGTAAAGAGTGAATGTTTCCACGAAAATGAAAACTTTCGTTTAGTAAGGTATGAGGCTCTCTATTTTATTAGCCGAGTATACGCCATCGTATATGTCTCTATTTTATCAATAAGCTCCGCATGCCGTGCCTTGTCAACAGCTCTTGAAATATCATATAAGATCCCCAGTATGTTTTTTTCCTGCTTCTTGTGGGAGCAATGACTTCGAAAACCCTGGTAATTTAATTAGTGGTGGTCAATTGGTTTCTAGAACCAAATTGATCGCTATATATATTATCTTTCTCTCTTTTTAGGTTTTACTTACGTGGCGCTAATACTTGTAGAAGCTCTCAAACAATATTTTCTGGTTTAGGAAGAAGTGAGAAAGGTCCAAAGGTAAAAAGAAACTTTTACCAATCCAAACTCCACAATTTATTATTACTGGTTACCAATGGTTACGCCGCCTTGCAGTATCATCAGGTTGCGCCTTCTCAGTCGATGCAGCTTCACTTGATGATGTTTTACGGTTACGAAGTCGTTGTGGTAATACATTTTAAAGAGTGGGATTTCAGAGTTTCTTTTTAAACTTCCTTGGAATTTGGAGGAATTCCACATACCGTGGGACAATATTCCGCATAAATACCAGTTAAGAAGCGTGGTAACTTATTTTTTTCTTTTAATTTACATCGGGTGTCATTTAGTTCTCTGAAATTCGTGCTAAGACATCTCTGCATTTACTAGAGGAAGGGCAAAATGTATAATGGACTATTATCTTTCACTTTTTGTACCTAGCTCGGTATAGCTACCTACCCTGAGGACTCGGGTTCGAATCCCTGAGGTAGTAGGATTTATCAGTGGTATCCCGATCCCTATTTGAGGTACTTTGTAGGGAGCACTTCAATTGGAGTACACCATTCGTCAGATGGGACCCCTTGACCCCCGTCACCCCTTGGTGCCTTTCTTTAAGGGTAGCCTAATGCCGACGCCGTGTTTTCTCCACCCTTCCTCCATTTCCTGAACATCCTACCCCTACCAAATTACTCACCTATCCCTAATGGCGCAAATATCCTCAGCTGTCAGTTACCTCCCGTAATTACAAATACTATTCAATATAACTACGACAGGTATCAAGCTTTCCTGCCAATTCTTCTCTTCCCCCCCGTGGAGAGCAAGCGTAATCGTGTAATAAAGACAAGTCATTCGGTCGAGGTAGTCATCCAGACTGGAACATCACGGATCCATGGCCTCAAGCACCATCCCACACCCTACCGCAGCGCCACGGCCTTTCCATCCGCTTCTGCCTCCGCAGTACCCCACATAGGAAACTCCCGCACCTCGGCTCAATCCATCCCATACTCAATCAATCCATCTGTGACTCCATTTGCCCTTGTTTTTCCACCTCAGCGACTCTATCCCTCTCCGTTTTCGTCCTCGATTTTTTTCTCTCCATCTCCGCTCTCCCTGCCCCCTCTATTCCCGCCGCAATTAATGCATCCCCTTCTTCCTCCCGACCTTATCTCCCCGCCGCATCTGCATTCCCTCTGTTCTCCAGGCTTCCCGGACCCCCCTTCATGGTCCTCCCACCCGGCCCGGCGCCTCGCCCCGCCACTCCCTCCCCTCCGCTCCGGCCCTCCCTCGGTCCCGTCCTCCTGCTTCCAGCCCCTCCCCGCGCCGTCTCCGTCCCTCCTTCCCCTTGACTATCCTTTGCTCATTTTCCAGCTAAATTGCCGTAAAGAGCGATGCCTGAGGAGATAGCCCCCCCGGGGGAGGGAGGGCGAGTGGGAGGAAGCTCCTTCACGGAGTGAGAGTGAAAGAGAAGGGAAGGGGAGTCGAGGAAAGTGGGCGGGCGGGGGAGGAAAAAGGGGAAGGTGGGTGGCAGTGTGTTTTTGAGGAGGAAGGATGCGTATAAATAAGGAGACGGCGTTGTTAGGGACCGAGGGGGACGCGCGAGGGGGGTGGGGTATATAGTTTCGCTCCCGTTTGAGTTCCTCGCGTTCAATGGTACGTGGAAAGGAGGGAATGCTCGATGGGAGGGTCTGTGCTGACGCGGGTGGTGGGAATGACCAAATTGTGGGCGGGGTGAGGAGTTCTCTTGTGAGAAATGGGTGGCCTGGCTTAGCTCCTCTCACAGCTGTGCCTTAATCCGCCACACTGCTATTGGTATCGGAATGTTGGCTGATAGCCTAGAGGTTTTGACCACGGCAAACAATTTGTGGTTCTGAATGAAAATCTAAATAATTGTTAGCTTAGTTAATACCTTTGCACAAAGAGAAATGCCTGTTTAAAAATAAGCAATGTTTACCCTAAATAATCTTTCATATAAATTTTACATGGAAATCGCTTGATTTGCCCCATCAATCTTATCGAAAAATACTTAAATTGAATGTTTATGAGCTTGTCTGTTTTTACGTATCCATATCTTAAGGTCTAACATTTAAATAGATGCATAGAATGTAAGGGGGCTTCGTTTTCCTTCGAGAGGTTTCCGTTTACAGGTTGTTTTGTAGATAACAGTCATGAATCCATCCCCAGGACTAGAAGGAAAACAGTTGTCTGGTAAGCAATCTTTGCGATGGAAACTGCCGGAAGAAACATGAATCTTTCACAAGCTAGAAGCCAAGAAAACCTCAAGGATAAGAATTAATATGAGGTTTATTTTGACTTTGATATTTACTTTTTGCAAATATTTGCTTATTTTTATATGCCTTAGATTGATTTTAAAACACCAAAAAATAATGAGAATCAATACTGAATCGTCTTAATCAATTATGTGAATTATGTGAGCTAATATTTTAATGCATCGTGATTCTGATAAAACTCTCAAAGCTTTTTATGAATAATATGTAATAGGCAATTTCAACATGCTAAATCAGACCAAATTATATTGATGCCTACTTGAATGCAGTTTAGGCTCTTTAGTATGCATGAAAGTTGTAGAAAACACGATGCAGGACTGTCTGACATAAGTCAGGTCAAAAGCCAAAGATTTGATCAAATTGACCACCATGCTCATGGAAAATTTCAACTCTAATTTTATCATTATTTTATTGTTATAAAATATTGAGTATGAATACGTTAATCACTCAGTATTACTGATAAAATTCTGCTCAATGTTTTACTTTAACTATTACATTGTTTTGTATTGCATTGCGTCAGCTGGTCTTTCAAATAAAAATTAAGAGACGAAGTTGTTTTTTTCAACACTACTGATTTCAATTTTGAAATACCTTTCATGATTAGTCTCTCCAATTTTTTTTCGAACTCTTAGAAGTTTTTCAGGGGCAAAAAGATAGCTTACTAAATAATGCATAAAAGTCATTCATGGAAAGATGTCAATACCTCGTATTGATCTGCCTACCGCGATTAAAGTATATCAGTGAATTCTCAAATTTGCTTTGATGACACCAGCATTAATAATAACATAAGAAATTAGGGATGATATATAGAATTTCATTTGTTATTCGAAGGAGAATGTATGCAAAAATATTTCACTATTCCAAAAAAAGGGTCATTAATGATTCCCCTTAGATAAACCCTTGGATAAGGAAAGTAGGATTTGCGGTCTTGCCTCAGCGTCTTCAGTCTTCACGGAGGTGAATAAAATACTTATGCACATATTTTAACTTGGAATGACTTTGCCCTTGCTCTGTCCACATCGCATATGTATGCACGATCCGATAGAGTGAGAAGGCGACAATGAAGAACGCCGGAGAGGGAGCGACCAGGAGGAGGAGGAGGCATTGCCTCGAGAAAAAAATACGCCCCTCTTGTCGGACCACCCTTGACTGTTTATTTTGGACGGTCTGCTCCCTTCTTAAAGTCTCTTCAGACCTCAATCGTCACTAATGTCTCTTTCAGCGTTTGTTTCTCTCTCGTTTGTCATTTCCCTTAACGGCAATGAGTTATTTTTGTTACAGTTCCCTTCGATTCCTTACATCGATTGTTTAATATATCTTAGAGATTCTGGGATTCGATATCCGCTGGTAGCGGGCGCAAAGAGTTATTATGGTTATCTTGCATAGTTGTCTATCAATCTTTTGAGGTAGACTTATGAATCAGAAACTTCACTATCATGATTCCAATAATATTTTTGAAGAATAAGAATTCATTAAATATGCTAACATGCTAGAAGAAACAGGATAAAAATATTCACAAAATCATTATTTTCTCCGTGGTGTTAGAAGTAATCACAGAAACTCAAAGGTGTTTAAGTCGATGAAACTTTGAAATGTGATAAAATTCCAAGCCTCTGCCATACTATTGAAAAAAATTAAATATTGAACTGTTTGTGTACTGAAGAATGGAGTAGTTACAATAAAATGAATTCGTAAATTTTTGGAAAACAATTAAAAACCCTGAAATAAAAATTAATATTGTTAATGAAATCAAGGGTATAAACGTAGTTTCAGTGTTTCAAAGGTTATTTTGTCGCTTGAAATTGGTTCAAGCCATAATTATTTTTCATCTTGTGCATGCATAGTAGTATTATATATTCAATTTCATAAAGCATTCTTTGCAAAGTTTTAATTTAACGAGTATGCAGTTTTCACATCATCAAGACATACTATACTTTTAGGTGTCGACAGATTTCAACTATATTCTATTATTTATGCTATGATCTTCTAAATGATTTAAAATTTAAAGCCCTTATTTAAGTCGAGTACGAGATGTATTGTATTTGATATATGTCGGCAATAAAAATTTATTTAAGAATGTCCTCAGCTGATGTTTGAGGCACTGTAAACAGTAAGTGCACGTAATCTACTCAATATTGACGTGGCATCAAATGAAATTCCTCAGGCGATACTTGGTGGAACCATAAGCTTCTGCTCTGCTTGGTAGAACTGCAGACTCAGACATAGGCGGAAAATTCAGAGAGCATTTATGCTCATAGTTATAATAAACATGCTTACTCTCATCAAACCTCTACATGTTTCTTAAAATAACACCAGTTCTTCAAATCGTCAATTGAACTGATTGTTAGGGCCAAAAATCTTTTTAGACATCATCGATTTGACAACCAAATACTTCCCAATTCAATCTAATTAAATACCATGTTACTTGCTGGAGGTATGCCATATACATGGTTTTGGTTCCTTTTTATTTCCTCATTTTTCACATGATAAAGAATTATTTTATTGGATGAAACTATCAATTCTTTTGAAGCCTTCCGCTTGCATGTATATAAATTTGTACGTTTTTTGAGGTTTTTAATGAATACTTTTTTCCCTTTTTCCTGCATCTCTCTTACCCTTCCTATCCCTTACCCACCAGATGCTTACACCCCCTGCCACACACCTTTTAAGTGGATCGCGGGGTATTTATGTAGAAGAAGATGCTCCTAAATGGTTGAATTTCAAAGGCTTCACTTGATTTCTAAATTGAACCTATTATCCAGAAAATGTTTACTCTAAAAAATAGAGAGTAAATTGTTTGCTAATGGGAATTTAATCATTGAATCGCCATGTTAATGCTTTGATAATTTTTCTAAACTTTGATTTTTTCGTTTGATTGATTTGAGATTTTTTTACTTCATTACAAATCATTGGTTCCGCGGAAAATACGAAAAGAATATTCTCGCGTGATATAGTAGGGAAGTCTATCACTTCCTTGGATTCTATTTCATTGCGCATTCTCCTTTTTGAGTTATTTGTTTTTTCTTCTCCTTTCATTGGATACTTCACCGTTTTGGAGCAATTTAACTCATTGAATCACTTACCATCCAAACGCCATCATTCTTCTCCTCTCAGAACCATCCCTCTGCAGGCAGGACACTTCCGAATTCATTCTTCACCTTTCCTCACTTTATGGCAAACAAACGCCAGTATCACTTAGAGTCATTTCGATTTTCTTCACCCTTTACGGAGTCAGGCTCGATCCATGAGTTATTTCCCCCCAAAATGTATCGTGAGCTAGGAGACCTACGATAAGGTACCGATGCGGCTGAAAATCTCAATACTTCATTCAAAATTTAATGCCTCGCCGCCTCTCCCATTTCCATTAAAAATTATCAAAGAAAATTATAAAATTTCCTCACAAGCGAGAAAATATAAAACTTTTCCTCAGAAGATTTAAAATGTATCCCTTAAGAAAGAATGTACTGTAGGTCAATGCATCACTTCAGCATGTCTGAAGTCTATCCCTCAAAGCAACTTATCTATCCCCCAACTTTGTCCATTAGGATTACTTGATCGAAGATAGTTCAACTTTAAATGAATATGCTCTAAGATACCACATGCAGTCAGCAGTATAGTTTTTTTTTTAATTTCATTTTACCGCTACAACTGTGGTTCGATGTTTATTGTCCATTAGCTATGAGAAGTAGGTTCGTCGTATTATAATTGAAGAACGGAAGATGAGAATAGAAAAAGTTTGATATCACAACAATTTTGACACTATAGCATTGCACCATGTTTGCTGAAAATCCATTGTACAAATGAATGTTATAAGCTTTTTCTTCAAAAGGCAAGAGTTTTAAATTGATATTATCACATGTGCTTCACCAAGCCCTTGGAGGAATATGAAAGGGTTTCACTCCATCTTGTAACTTAGAAATAGGTCCGCAAAAAAACTACAAAAAAATTTTTCTTACAATGTTTAAGATTTTTATTACAAAGGTTTATTTTGAAGTGTTAGAGATATGGAGTTATACCGTCAAATTCAGTATGTTAGTGACACTTGGTGTTAGAAACAGGTACACTCGAGGGGTCTCTGAGTAATTTTTTCTCACCAGTGGTACAATTTTCGGACGCCTTCTCGGCAAGAATTCATTTCTCAGTAAAACTCATCTCTTCCAAGAGCCTTCCAAACAACTGCCCAAACATCAATAGTTATTATTCGAGAACAACTGCGCTTTAAATGGGGTATTTTGAGACTCAGTATCACTTAGTAAAGCAGTAGATAGACTAATGGGTCTTTGATATTTTGTCCATGCACGATTTTTACCTCAACTTATTCGCTAGGTTCATTCGTAAAATGGTATCAGTATCATTAATAAAGTATATTTGAATGCGGTATGCTCTTCCACATTCCCGATTTATCCACCGTCGATCTCCTCCGATCTCATTCTCACCCCCCTCATTGAACAATACAGCCGCACGCGCGTGCTCCGAACCCACCAGCTCCCCTCCGCCGTCAACCCCTATTTGAGACTCGCCCGCCCACCACGACTTCGAGAACCAGCACAGCATTTTTCAGCCCCCTACCCTCGAAAAGCCAATTATATGGACCTCTCCCGGTATCTCCATCCCTCTTGATTCCACCCTCCTTCCTCCTTTTCGCGTCTATCTTTTCCTCCATCTCCTTTATCTTTCTCGTCGCATCTCATTCGCTATCACTCGACGGCCGTGGGGCGAATCAAAAGCAAAAGGGAGAGTGGGACGAGGGCGCGTGGATCTAATAGAGCGGGGAGTCGGCGGTCGCAAAAGGGCTGCATTCTTCGCCGGGCGGTATTTTTTTCCCTCCACGCACATCCGTCACTGAGTCTTTAGATCCCCTTCCGATCACGAGGTCCCTTTCATTTATACCCAAAATAAGACACAAGAAGTTCGAAATCCATTTCCAGTAGGATGTTCCAAGAAAACGTTTTCTTCCGAAAAAAATTAACTCCGTTTTCATAATATCTTCGGGTTGCAGGACATCCGAGCGTCCCTCAACCTATTATTTAGCGTCCAATAATTAAAATTAACTTCTTTTTAATTAATAAATCAATTGTGACGTAGAAAGTCTCCTACTCTTTCACTTAGTTGAAGTAAAAAAATTCTTTTTAGGATGATGGTATTTATTGATAAAGAATACAACGCTAGACTAATGAGTTTTTTCAGTCAGACGATTTTAGGAAACAGGGGTTAACTTTTATGTTCACACTTAATGTTGGTAATGTTTGGTATACCATTCTTTTTACAGCATAAGGTCATCCTCGTCTGGAATTAACTCTTAACCTCGTCTATTAACTCTAATTATTGATTACTAATGGATGATGTATCGGCTTATTACTTTTTTCTACAATAATTGATTGGAGTGCCCCCGTCATATTAAAATTTGAGTTGATTACAATCTTTTAAAACGAGTTGTTAGTGATGATTCACGCTCTTTCGATTGCAACGCCAATTGACATGTTTTCAATAAGTAATTATGCACTCCTAGTTCGAGTGATAGAAATTGTAATTCTCCATAGAGATTCATCATGTGCAACAAGTTTCAAACCCGATTCACCCTGATCATCAATCAACACATTTTACTGTATTTTAATCGTTTTAAGTACCTGATGATTCAGTGGCATTTAAATGCGTCGAAAGGAACAATTTATCTCTAGCATATTACAACTTTTTTTCTACATTTTTGATTTCCTCAAATTAGATATTACTGCTATAAATTACATTCAATTTGAGGGTATACCTACCCTGTGAGTTCTAAAATTATTCCAGGATTGAAAAGGGTAAATTTCACCAATCTATAATTGTGATTTAATTGGTCATTGAGTGTTAGTATTGAAGCCAAAAATGTTCTGTCATCATCAATCATCTCTAAATTTATCCTTATGTCATCCTTAATTTATTCATATATAAGCGAATTTCGTCGTTTGGTAACGATATATTTACTAGTTTATTACAAAAGAGGAAACGCAACGCGACTCGGGTGTTGGTCAACAGCAGAATAAACTAATATGGCACTTCGGATCCCATTTCCTCGGCAAAACGTCAATCACATCTCAGGAGGCAACGTGTCGGCCCTGTCGATGACGAACCATAGGCCAACTTCTGAGTACATCGACATGGGAAGAATGACAATTGGCACGTAGGAACAAGGAGAGGATGAGTTCGGGAGACGTCGAGAGTTTAATGCAGCATTCCCACATCAAAGCGCTTCACGTCGTTGGGGGGGGGGTGAGAAATGCCAAAGGAAGGCAAGGTGGTGGCCACGTAAGATGAGAGGGAATGGGGAACGCGGAAGGAAGACGAAAAGACGGGGCGCAAGAGACGAGCCGAAATGAGTGAAGGAATGGCCTGAGTGAAAGAATAGATCGTTGTGAGATACATGGCGATCATCGGGGGAGAGTGTCAACGGATTTGGGTGGCGAGTCTTGTGGTGGATGATGTAAGGAGATAACAAGAGAAGAAGAGAAGATAGTGGATAACAAGAGGAGAGCAAGGGGGAGGATGCGGAGCAGGCAGAAACGAAAACAAGAGAGCTGGAGAAGAGCGAGCATGGGTGCGGCCCCGTTTGTCAGGGCGCTATTAATTTCCATGTCAAAGGCTTATTAATAGGCCTAATGAGAGTCAGTGGTCTTCTCCCGGCGTCTGCACGGGTCTTCGAGGCTCACAAAACTTCGCCCAACCCCTCCCACGCTTCCTTTCCCCCGTCCCCTTTTCCTCACACTCCCTCCGAAACAGTGTCTCTTCTTCCGCCAACCTCCTTCACCCACACCTGCAATATCCGTCCCTTCTCGTAGGAAGACGGAGACACTCCCACCCCTACCTCCACTCCCTTTACGCTCTCATCCATCCTTTCACTTCCCTCGCATATTATTTTACCCCCCTCCTTCCCCGCCTCCATTGCGCTGAGGTCCCCTTCGGCTAATTATCACCTTCCACCAGGCATTTCCTCTCTCACTCTCTCTCTCTCTATCACTTTACTAAATGGCATCCCCGCTTGTCTCCTCTAAAAACCATCTCTTTCTCTCTCGCTTCTTCCTCTCTCGCTTTCTCCGCTTCCCTTCCTCCTCATCCCTCCTCTCTATCACTCTTCGCTCTACCACCGTCACCTCATGGCTATTTCTTTACGATTCTCTTACGCATTCCCCCTCCTCTCTTTCTCTCGTTAACCATCCGTCAAAATGAAAGCAGCGATCACATCATCCCTTTCTTTCAAAACAGACGTATATTAACGATTCGTCATCTTTTTCATTCCATTATTGTGTCAAGGGGAGATATTTTTCGGAATTGATTTATCATTAAGGAAGTCTTTGGTTCATCTACCCTTCCTTCTGACTTCGGGATGCCTTCCATTTTGTACATCCCCACCTCCCTTTGTGTGAATTTCAGTTTGTTTTTCATTACCTTTTCATTCTTCCTTTGTTCGGGGATATTTAAAAGGATAGGTTGACGCATAGTCCATGTGTTGATACGCCCTCATTAGCGATTATTGATCACGCTCTTCTCCTCGGCTTCAAAGAGCAGTTTTATTTTATGTTCAAATGTGAATAGAATTTGACATTTAATTAATTGGAAGCTTTTACGCCTTTGAAGTAAATATATGATTTATCTTGAGTCAAAGAACCCTTTACTTCCAATTTTAAAATCATCTCTCTCGACAATCTCTTTCCTAGTAGTTTTCACAAAAAAAAGAAACGCGGTCGAACTTCGTCTTTGCGAGAATATTTGGTCCCAGAATAGGAGAAGTCAAATTATTTTTGCTTTTTTAGAATTCACTTTGAAGTTGATAAGGGGAATTATGCCAAAGACATTATCAACACCGGCTGAGGAAATTTTTAATATAGAAACGTATTAGCATAGAAAATCGGAGTCATTACTAACAAGTATTTTATTGTAATGATTATATCAAATAGAGCTCGTTTTACGTACACGAATGACAGACTGAGAAGCCAATAGAGGTGGTGAGTTAAATCAAAGGGCTATTTACTTAGAATTCGGAATCATAATTTGAATAAAGTAAAAATATACAAGGTATATTTTAGTATAAAGTTTGAAAAAGGAACGTTTTTATAATATCTTCATCATTATTAGTGCTCCCGTTCTTTTTAGGTTTTTATTAGGGCGTAGCAATCATCACATACCGCTTTGACACAAACAAATATTACCTATTTGTTTTTTTGCAAATTTTTCTTTAGTGAATATATCTAACTACTGAGGATATATGATAAACGAGGGTTCTCTGAAAAGTTTCCGACCTAACAAAGATACAAGTCATTTTTTCTGAAATTTTCTGAGGTCTGAAAAATTCTCACATCTCTAAGGCTATTTCCAGACGGTTTACAATCCTACCATGTTCCCCGTAATATTAAAGACATTATCTTTCAGAGAAATTTATAGCCACAAATAACTATAGTTCTTACAATATTTATAATTTCTATTTAGTAGAAATTCTACTTTTGACAGAGCATTATGTTGATTTTTCTAATTATTTTCCTATTTATTTGCATCTGATATATAAGAATGTCAATATGTAATATAGTCATAATGATCCATTCGATTTCACGAGAATTTGTTTCTCATACACTATAAATAAGTTGAAATTTTAGCATACATGTTCTTTTTAATTTCGTGATCATGTAGAATGCAAATATAGAAAGTAATGTTTCACTGAACAAAAGGATAAATATTATATACATTAAAATAAAAACTTTACGACTGCAAAACAACTTTTACCTTGCACACAGAAGAATTATGAGAGAAATATTTCCTAGAGGGGAATTCTACCTCGCTCTTTCAAACCACTCCTGCAGAAGTTTTAATGCATGAAATCGCCATTTTGTTGCTAATATAACTGATTAACATGAAATTGATTGAAAAATGATTATCACAGACATTCGATCTGAAGCTCTCAATTAATATTTTGAGCAAAGGTTATAAACATCCATTAATATCAATAATTGATATCCGAATATTTTGATTGTTGATTAAGACGGAAATGGATCCTAACTCTGATTAAGTTCAATAAAAGAGCAGGGAGATCGATGGCAATCATTTTTCATGATTAATTAAAAGTTAATCCGGAACTGCTCATAAGCTCTCGGTTTACTAAGCCTTGTTCAAGTCACATTGCTATCAATAATGTCCAATTTTCTTTATGGACTGCGGCAGTTCTTTTACATATTATACCCTTTTTTTCTGTGAAAGTATTTTAATGCATGTCGAGACAACACGTTTAGTGTGCAAAACGACATGGTCGATAGTTTAAAATTTCTGACGATGTTAAGACACTTCATCTTCAGAAACTGCAGAAAAATTAAGCCCTCCAATTAAACTTGTAGCTAAATTGAACCTTCAAAAGCGAAGGTATACGAGAGAGAGATGCCTCAGCGTCTTTGACGATTGTGAAATAGGATTTGCTTAATAATTATGTATGCTGTCGAATGAATCCATTGGAGGCAAAGGATCCCCTCGCTCGAACGAGAAATTCGAGGAAATTCACCACAAACGCCCTCTCTAAAACTAGCATCAGCGCCGGAGCAAAACGAACGACGGGTAAAACCCATCTATATTGGAAACCAGCCTTCCTCCCTTCTCCCCCCTCTGCCACCTTCCTCCCCTTCGGTTCCCGACTCCATATCCGCCACCCTCCTCTTTGACTCCGTCTATCTCGGATGCGCCATCCTTAGGAGAGAGAAACTACTTGTCTTCTCTTTTGAAGCCCATTGCTTTCCTACGCAGCTCCAGTTTATACATATGGCTGTCATGTTCACAGCTGTCAGTCAAATCACACCCCATCCTCTCCCGCCCCACACCCTCACTTTTAACTCAAGTTCACCCCACCTCTCCCGTTCCCGTCTCTTTTCCCTCCACGCGCCGTCTCCTTCCACGCACACACGCATCCTCCTTTTCCCTGTCTCCTTGTCTCCCTCTTCATCTTTCTCCCGCTGCTCTTCGTTAATTTCCCCCTCTCTCGTTCCCCCTGCCCACCCATTCCCTTTCCTTGCGACTTTCAAACGGAAGCTACTCTCTTCTTCCTCTTCTCCATATGTGATCTATCCACCTTCCTCCTTGCCTTTGCTCTCTTCTCACTCAGGCCCTCTCCCTCGTTTTCTCTCTCCATACTTGTTACGTTTTCAATCTCCATTTTCTCGCATATGAACCAATTTATGGTATAGATAAACGTCCCTCAGTTTTACCCCCGAATTGTTTCCAGTTTCGGGTTTCTCTTCGGCTGAAATCCACATATTTCTGCTCATTAGTCCCACTCAATCCTGATAAAAGTTAGGAAAGAAGCCGAAATGTCCATAAATATTACAGCGCCTAAAAATACAATAATCGATGAGGTACCCACTAAATTCCTAACAGAATACTGACAGAAAAATTTGGCATAAGAGTACGCGCGAGTATGATCAGGATACCTTTATGGTCAGAGAAAATCATCAGTAAGTAAGTTATAAGAAGAATTGATCCAAGCCGTACTCTTCATAGTGGGCAAAGGATATGGTGAGGGGAATTAGAGAGGAAAAATAAATAAATTAAAAAATTAAATTACATAGTGGGTTAGAACAGAACAAAGGATTACAAAATACGATAGCAAAAACACTCTGGCTAAGCTGTTATAGATAGCATTGGTCCTCGACCTTATCAAGCACTCTCCCAGACAGGGCTAACGAGAGATATCTCCCGGCGCCAGCGGCCCACCAATCGCGCGTAATAAAATAAATGCAAATTGATCACGCACTCTCCAGCTTGGATGTACTAATAACATTGATCCTTGCTAGTGTGAAGCACTCTCACACCCAGGGCTTACGAGAGACTTCTCCCTGCGCCAGCATTATAAGTTTCCCGGACCCAGATGTATAAGTTTCTGGGCACCTCCCTTACCTTCCCCAAAGTGCTAGTTACGGGAAAAACGTCGGAAGAGATTCCACGGAGGACCTGTTCGGGTGAGGGAGATTTGCAACGGTTAAGTCGTTTACGCATACCCAAGAAAGTGAGTTATTGGCGGGCCACTGGCATGCAATCCCCGCAAGATTATTCACAAAAAGTTACGATACATTCCGTTTTTCTAGCTCCTCTCTGATCATCCCTCATATTTTTAACCCGGCAATCACACAAATATTTTCGTCTCATCTAGGAACTCCATTTCATTCCGAGAATCTTAAGTAAGAAGTCCTTTAAAATTCCTTTAGCAGCACTCTGTTATTCAGTTTTTTATATAGATGTTATTTTTCTATTGATATGTTTCCTGTAAGAATTTCAAATTAATAGAAGAAAGACATGATAAATTCACATTTTCACAAAATCATTCGTTCTTCGTCAATTTTTCAATTTCCTACAAACTACCATTACAGTGTCATTAAAATCAACATCATATCTATAGAAACTTAGTAATGGTCAATATTGACTTATTTTTTCTTGAGGACACTTCCAGACTTGGGGAAGCAATAATAAAAATTGATGATGCCTAATAGTTATAATTTGTCCAATTTAGTGAAAACGGCCTTCAATACCTACTTGGCATACCAATTAGTAATCCCGTCGTTACAGGACACCGGAATGAATAACTGATCTGTAATGAAAGTAGACACCTTGGAAATGGCAGAATACTGCAGCAAAATTTTCAAGCATAAACATAGCATACAAAACTTGAGAAGTTAGAATATCCTTATTCTGTGAGCAGTGAAAGGCACACAATGATGATAATCTCATGTCTGTCCTTCGCTTTCAACTGCCATACCGAGCGTCCATCTGTGAGTCATAATTGTAGTAAGAAAACATTTAACGGGAGTTGCATTGTAATCACCACACTTATACTAATAAATATTCGGCAATTAGAGATTTACCTGGGATAAAACATATAAGATAAAGCTTTGCAACCCTCGGGATACCCCATTAAATATTACCTTTTTGAAAGATTCAAAGCATGTTCAACGGAAACAGAAAATTATGAATGACAATGGATATTTGCCGTGAAAGTGACGCATTATTTGTCCAAATCCAAATTAGCATCGGGAATTTTTGTAATCGTCGAAGAGCTGTGTGGTGTTTGTTGATCAATCCACAACGTTTCATGTGTTTCAATGGAAATTTTTAAACCATCCATGACGAGCAGTGTTGCATGTGGTGCTAATTATAACTATTGGTTCTAGGTTAGTATTGGTTCTTGAAAACCTCCACTGTGGCCGTTTTCATATCTGAACAAAAATAATGTTATAACTCTTCTCAACAAAAAACCGGATCAAGTTTATCCGAAAATAATCGCTCTAATTTAGTGACCAGAACGCAGCTTGCAACAGATATTTATATTCTTGGGGGACAGCAGGTATTCAAAAGTACTGTGAGACATATAGGTAATGACCATTGGAGCCAAAAGTAATCCCCAAAGTGGGAGAAAAAGTCATGGTGGCAATTATTTTCCCTTGGATTCGTTCCTGTTCAACCAGAGTGCTACACTTCACCTCTCTAGGTCTTCTGGGCTTCGAGATTTTTGTACGAGTACAGGGCATCGGAATAGATAATGCGTAGGGATATTAATTTGTACATAGTGTAAACATTAAATTATTCGTTTAGTTTCACTTTATTTCCACGAATATCATAAATTGTGTTCATGTTTTGCAGGAACAGGAGTTGGTGCGAATTGGCAATCATGTCGTAGGGGCTTAATAAACGCCAATGCTGCTGTTGTTGTTACTTCCACAGTCCTACCTTTCCGATCTTCGCCCAACTAATCCTTCCGCTTCGCTTTGCTGGTGTCAAAGTGGCACGGAGGTGGCGGTGATTAGCGATGCAAACATCCGGGTGACTGTATCACCACGCCTCGCGGGCCGCAGTGGTGGCGCAACACCTCCACTCCACCCCCCACCCCACAGCCTCAATCTCCGCTTCTTCCTTCCCCGCTCTCATTATCTCCATTCCGAGGCACACCGGGGGAGGACTAGGCTGGAAGGAAGAGATATGAGGAGGAAATTAACGGGGGATACGCCAATCGCACAATGCGAAGACGATACTTGTGCCTATTCTGACGTCTCCGAGATGCGTCCGTGGATAGAGAAAGAGGTAAAGGGGGGGGGGTTAGTTTGTGAAGGCTTATGAAGCTGGATGCCTTGAAGGGTGATGGCTGGAGCGAGCGCTCCTATCACGTGTGGTCCGGATGAGCAAATGGTGCGTTGAGAAGCGAACGTCAGAATAATTTCTCGGCGATTTTTTAAGACGTGTAATTAGAATGCGATTAGGTTCAAATCCATGCGTCCCTTGAGGTGGAACTAATTAACAACCCCGGTTAATTTACTTTCATAATTATACACAGGAGGCAGTTTTATGCATTTAGTTGAGCATGAAATCAAATCTTAAAAAGCACACTAACCCAAAATAGAGATTACGGATGACGTTTCCGGCTGATGGATAGTTTCGTAAGTCATTTCCATTGAGAACTTGTGGCAGATATGTTTTCCAGTACATTAGCAGTGCTAATTGGTCAAGTAAATATTTTCGGGGAAATTTTTATGAAATTTTTAGGAAATGTTTATGAAAAATTTCTCTAACTCGCGGCAATTCCTCTGGCTCCCGTATGTAATTGAGATATTCGAGACACTGTTTCTGCCGCTAAAATGACATGTGAGCCATTAGGTAGAGAATATATTTGCTGATCAAATTCCGAGAGCTCAGATTTTCTCTCATCTTCCATCGAAATGTTTGTATATCGTATTCTGTTGGTCAGAAATCAATGTTTAAAATGATATAACAATAGTAATATTATTGTTAATTATCTTTAACCTCTTTCTAGTCGTAAAACCACAGCCATCGGCAATCATTTCACAGGATTCTAGGCAGAAGGGAGTTGTTTGTCAGTATATGCTTCCATTTATATGCCCCCTTGGGGGTAGAGAAATAAGAACATGTCACGTCGCAAAATTTCTAATACTGATTCAAAAAATAAGTTTTATTGAATTAATCAGATTTGATGCTTGAACACCGGTATTAAGATAGCTATAATCGCGTCCGAATCATTTTTCTTTTGCAAGTTGGTATTTAGTACACCAGCTGGTCACTAAACTAATGGGTGAAGGCATATCTTCAGGTTCTGAAAAATTATTTCTTGGTACATATGCCCAGCTGAAATTTTATAATCCTTCTGGAAAATTTTTCGGCATATATTGCCAACGAAATACGGACGCCCATATTTAATAAATACGCTGATCTTCGTGAAGGATGTTCTTACTATATGTGTACAAGATTTCATGTATCAATTGATTTACTTGTCTCTTAAGTATGGGTATAAATAAACTTGTTTGTGTCTATTGATGAAATGGGTTTTTATTGGTGTGGACCGAGTATTTAAAATTTATAATGGAAGCAAAATAAGTAGCAAATCGTCATTACTTAAAAGACGATATTATTGCAAATGTAGGTGGGAAAGGAATAAATTTCTTAATAAAAATCAATATTTTTAGATTTCGAATGAACAATTCAAATATTTTTCTCTAGAAGTCAGTTATTTTTAGCGAATTTGCTGCTGGTGGGAAGATAATATCTTTACGTTATTTAAAAAGATGCTCACCATTTTCAGTGGTTCATTGAAATTTCTGAAGTTGATTGCAAAACATTTTGGAATCAATAATGGTATTCATGGATCGCCCGTGTAAAGTTTCTGGGTTTTCACTATTTAAATACTAATTCCAAAAGAAATAAGATCGGTAAAAAAATTAAAAACTCAAATTTTCATCTCTTAAATCCTCATTGCTTCGAGAGGAAGTAATTCTTGCACTATTCGCTAAACAGGACTGCAGCAATGTAACAGGATGAGCAATTAAAAGAATACGTCAGTTGACGGTGTGAGTTATGAATTTTCTTAAAGGCGTGGTCTTGAGTGCCTGCGTGCATAATCAGATCCTTCTGACCGTTTTCCGAAGGCACGGAAGAAAATATTTGGAATGAGCTTATTTCCAACCCTTCTCGCTCCTCTCTTCCCTCCGGCCTGCCACTTCTTTGCGTCGTCCCCTTCCTTCTTCCCACTGCTTCCCAGCCAGGCCACATCTGTATGCCACACTTCGCGGTTTCCCGCTCCACCAATCCCATTTCCCCCCCTCCTCCCCCCATCCTTCCTTGTCTCATCTCGCTCCTTCCATTTCCACCTCAGCGTCTCTCCCCTCCCTCCATTTCTGCTCTCGAGTAAACGTCTGCCCTCCTCACCTCTTTCCCTCTCCCTCCTCCCCACCCCGCAGAGATTCGGTTTCACAGTTTGTTTAAGGACTCTTCTCACAAATCAAATTAATGGTCCGCCACTCTTTAGAAGCCCTCCTCCCGCCTCGCTCACTCTCGCTCATTCCTCGCTCCCTCCTCCTCCACTGCCTTCCCTCGTTTCCTCTCCCTTTCTCTCTCTCTACCCCCACCCTCCCTCTCCTTCTCCACGCCATTAACTCTCCCACCCCTCACCCTCCTTATTTACCCATCGATAGGAACGAATGTGTTCATTCGGAGCCGTGTCTCTACGAAATGTTTGAATCATTCGAATTTTCAGTAGAAATGCAAGGTAAATTATCGTTTGTGTGGCATTTGAATATATTGGTTTATTTGTGAGAGAAGTAAATAATTAATTTTAGTCGTTATTTCTGGTTTTTTTTAAGGTTCTTCCCTGGCCATATTAGTTTTCTTTTACTAAAATAGCTTATATGCTCTTTCCATACTGTTGTAAATTATATTTGATGAATGAACAATCACCAAAATGACTGGCCTTCACAATTGATTAATTTATTTTTGTTTTGAGGAAAAGTTTTTTTCTAATGAAAAATCTATTGCGTTTGTTTTTAAGATCACGTTTCCAAATTCAAACGAATAGAAGTTATGATATTTGTAGGCAAGTAACACATTATTTCTCAAGGCCAAAAGTATCCTGGAAATGAAATGAAAAGGGTTCTGAATAAACGAAATGAGTTTTGGAATGGGAAAAAAACGTAGCCCACCGTTTCTTACCGTTAATAGGGCTGGCATCCGTTTCTGTAGTGTCCCACATATATCCCTCAACTCACTCGGTATCCCCATCTTCCTCTCACTTCCTTGAGACTCTTGAGGGCGGTTAATTGACTCATTTCCATCCCCTTTCTGCGTTCCCGCCACTTGAGAGCACTCCTTCCCCATTTGTACCTCCATCCTTCCTCCTCCATCACCCTACAACACTTAGCCCCTCTATTTCTTGCTATCTTACGCTTCTTGCTGCCTCTATCTCTCACTCTCTCTCTCTCGTTTCTCCCACCTTCCTAAATATCTGTAAGCGCTCCCTTTGCCCCCTCAAACATTCTCAGCCCTTTCCTTCCTTGAAATCTGTTCCAGCCAGCCTCTTTCCTTCGCTGATACACATATTGCCTCCGAAAGCACATCTCAACCCACTCCCATTCTCCGTCATGCTCGACTGGGAAGAATCCTTCTGAAGCCAAGCACCCACCCTCCATTCGCATTACACATTCTCCCATTTTAAAAGTTGCCCATTAATAACAACCAGGTGATCCTTATCATAACGCCATCTCTAAATATGGTTTTCCAGCATTGCCGAACTCAGTGATTTATGGTGTTGCTTGATCGCGTTCTCCCTTCATTTATGAAATCAAAGAACAATTCCAGAGCACATCTCAAAACGGAAAGTGCATTCTTCGAGTCGATTTGAACAATTTGTTCTTAGTCATCATTTAACTCTTAGTTACCGCAGGAAAATGCGGTAGATTTTATTATAGTTTATTTTAAAAACTCTCGCTGAAAATACCTAGTTGTTAAAGATTAATAAAACTGGTGACTAATTGTTAGTGAAAACATTTGAGCGTCAAGCGTACGATTTTTTTGATTACCTTATCGTTACATAATTTCCAGATTTTATTTCTCTTTATCTCATATTTAAATTAAATTTTCAGCACCTTTCTCGATGAAAGAAGAAATTCATTGCTGCCGATAAATTTTTAGTTGCAAAACTAAATATAATTGAATTTGACATTGAATACAAGCACCTTTCTTCTTCTACTTCAACTGTGTAGGGAGGCCCTGTTAACTGAAAAATACACATTTTATGAAGACATGGAACGGATAATATTTGCAACATATTCCTATAAAAACCCTAAACTCAATTATAGTATCGATAGTTAAACTTTATTACTGCATCTTAATATTTTGAATGTAGATAAGTGAACCCAAGAGGGTATTAGGTATTTGTGCATGGCATCGTTTTCAGCGTTCGAGTTCATCACCATTAGGTACGAGCTCGTATCAAATCAAAGAGTTGATTTTTGGAATTTCTCCATGCTGTTTTATTTCTTGCAATTTTTTCAATTTTTCAGTACCTTTTTTATATAAGTACGTTATTTACACTTGCGCCGCCAATTGGTTGTTTCTCTTGATTAATGCTTATCGGTCATTTTTATTTCTTCCCTTCTATAGAGGTATCCATTGCCGTCTTCAGTGAACTATTGTATATCAGCAGTACAATTAGTATCCCCATTTTTTATGTCATCATTATAATTCAAAAGAATCTTTCATTATCAAATCTATCCATCGGTTTTATCTTATCCACATTATAACCTATTATGTCATAAAACAACAAATTTTTTATAGCATTCTCTTCTCAGATTATGCTCACATCCTCGTCATAAAGCTGTAGAAAAGCTCTGCATATATAGTATAATTATACTTTAGGTTTTCATGAGACGTCTGCTTAAGTCCAGTTAGGTATTTGTTATTTCTTCTGAAATACTACCTTGATCAAAAATTTCCCGGAATTTATTCAGATAATTAAAAATACAAGTTTATTCATCTAAATCTATATTGTCCCCTTCAAAGTAATCCCCATCGACTGCAACACACTTATGCCAGCGCTTGATCCCATCCTCGAAACATTTTTTATATTCGGTTTTCGGTATGTCCATCAGTGCTTCCTGCGATTTTTCCATTACTTCCTCTCGGCTGCTAAAACGCGTTCCCCGTAATGGTTTTTTAACTCGATTGAACAGAAAGAAGTCACAGGGAGCCAAATCAGGTGAATTCGGTGGCTGTTGGATGGTATTTGTTGCATTTTTCGTCAAAAAATTACGAATAATGATAGCACTGTGCGACGGTGCGTTATCATGGTGCAAAATCCACGAGTTTTCTGCCCACATTTCTGGTCTCTTTCGGCGAATTGCTTCACGCAAACGTCTCATAACGCCCAAATAATACTCTTTGTTTACTGTCTGGCCTTCTGGCAAAAATTCATGATGCACTACACCGTTGTAATCCATGAAAACCGTCAGCATTGCCTTCTTTTTTGACTGAAAACGACGTGGTTTTTTTGGTCTCGGCTCATTTGGTGAACGCCATTCACTTGCCTGATGTCTGGATTGCGTGTCGTACTCATAAACCCACGTCTCGTCTCCAGTAATGATCCTTTTGATGAATGTGGGATCGGATTCAGCCTCGCAAATCATGTCTTTTGCGACGTCAACACGGTCTCTTTTTTGCATGAAATTGAGGTCTTTTGGCTGCTACACGACGGAAACCCAAATCATTAACCACAATGTCTTGGGCGGATCCATAGGCAATGTTCAAGTCCTCCGCTATTTCTCTGATGGTTAATTTGCGGTTATTGACCAACATTTCTTTTACTTTATCAATTTTTTCACCGACTTTCGATGTCGATGGTCTGCCACTGCGTTCATCATCTTCGATTGACTCACGACCACTTCTGAACCGCTCGTGCCACTGGTAAACGACCGTTTTTTTTAGAGAATCGTTGCCGAAACACTTTTTCAACATTTCCAACGTCCGTGCGCCACTAAATCCGTTTTTTATGCAAAATTTAATACAAGTTCGTTGTTGCAAATTTAAATCCATTTCTGAAATTGTAAAAAATCGCCAACACACACAGAGATAGATGTACTCTTGGCTACATAACTTTTGCAAATGTCAAGTTATGACACTAAGATTTAAAGGGAATATCAACAACAGATGTACCAATTTAACAAAAAAAACAGAACTCAAATCGGAACGATGGGAGCGCCACACGGTGGTTATGCCGGGAACTTTTTGATCAAGGTAGTAATGCGTACCTTGCCGATTCAAATGGCCATACACTATCCTCTTGCTAACTCAGTTGCCACCTCTAATCATAATGCATAAATAATCTAATTATTTCACACGATCAAATAAGTCTTATTGCAAAAAAATATCTTAATTTCTTTGTTTGCAGGCTATTATCATCCTTTAGATTTTTTCACTTCTCATTCTTATCTCCATAGAGGATATTTTCTTTATAGTACATCTTTCTTATATGCTAGGAATGTTGTGCAGTGCGCTCACGTTTTCCTGATGCATACTTACGCCCACCTTTCCATATGAATTCCAAAGTACCGCCAAGCATTCGTTGATGGCTCTTAATTTTCATGGGAATTGTTTTCATAGCCTAACTTACTTCACATGCTTAACTTGTCTTGTCTACTGAAGAAATAGCCACACTATTAATACTAATACATAGAACTTTTTGGTTAAGTCAATTTCAGAAATTTAGATGTACAGACTGGAATGAAATTTGATCGAGGGCTTGAGGTCATGCTTTTAGCTGGCGCACAACTTGAAATATTTCCTTTCATTAAAAAAAACAGTAAAATATCTTGTGAAGCTCCATTACCAAAAATTATGACGCATAAAATATACTTTTTGAGGAAAAAATTTATTGCCTGTAAACGCCTCATTTCGTAGCGCATTTTCCATTTCACGGCATTCTTATTTGCCTTCGGTAATTAACTGACAAACAGGCGAGTGCTGGTTGATTTTTTGACCTTTGCAGCTCCTTTGTTGACGGCCAGTTTCTTAACTGGTGGGGGCCGCTGCTATGAAATTCTTTAGAGAATACTAGCGAAGTTTTGTGCAATAAACCTCGCTTTTTTTTAACCGAGTCGATCGTTTCTAGCAGTCGATAGCATTCGAGCGTGCTGATTTACATCGTCCCTTTAAAGCCGTGGCCTCAGCTCAACAATGCGGTCCATTGCATTCCGTTTCAAATGCGACGAAATGGGAGTCAATGCGACACGTGTAGAAGAAAACTAACAGTTAATCTGATGATTTCGTGAAACCGTTAAATTCCTCTTGTGCTTCTCTTAGTTTTTTAATTGATTCAAGCATTTGATGATGAATAAACTAGACCGTACTTAATAATTTAATTCTTGAGTATTTAAAATTTGTTTTGTCTCAATTATCCAAAATACCTTATACTAAAGATAAAAGTTTCAGTTAAACACGTTATGGTTAAGCACCTGGTGATGACTAAATTAGCTCAAGCTCGTTTTTAATGTATTTCTTACTCTAAAGTGGAATGACGCTAATATTTTTATAACCAACTCGTGATCTTTCCACCTCATGACGCCGATAATAGTCAATAATAATAGAGCACAAATATCTTCCGGAGTGACGGATCGCGCTTTGTTTCCAGAGAAACGACCAGCAACACGTTTCCACGTATCCCCGATTGTTTGGTCAGGGATCCTCCCCGCTGCTCTTCTCACCGCCTACACTCCCTTGCTCTCTCGTCTAATCACTCCCTTATTGCACCCATTCACTCCACAGCATCCACTTCCTTCCGCCCCCTTTCCCTCTTGGACCAACTTTTGCAACGCGCGGGGGAGTTGCTGGCGGGGGCGGGGGACTGCGGAGGAAGAAGCAGGCGGTCGTGGGTGGACGGGGGAGGGTGCCTAATGGACTTGCTAATGAGAGCGTAACAAGGCCATCTAGTCCTCTCACAAACTCTCGTCATCAATCCATCCTCGCGGCCCTCAGCCGAGCTAAGCCTCGCCTTCGAACCCTCTCCTCCACACTCGCCCACAACACCCTCCCCGTCCTCTCACCACCCTCCCTCCTTCTTTACCCTGCCTCCCTTTTCCCTCGCCCCTCGTCTCCTCCCTCATTCCAAAAGCTCTCGTCTCTTCTTCCTACCGTCCGGTTTCGCGTCTTACCGTCGTAGCAGTATTTATTTATTACGTGGTCAACCTTTCACATTTTTATAGCCATGAATTTGTTTGGTGCTTAAACAATTTTGTGAATCATCTGAAACATTCCAATTTTAGGTAAAGAAAATATACAACACGCATTCAAAGAAGAGTGTCGAGGAGGGAAATATTTTTTTGAATACACTTTATTACCATTCGAATCTTTAATATTAGTATATATATAATATATATTATATATATGTGTATATATATGTATATCTGTGTATAATATATTAATACAAAATAACATATACATTTGTATATATATATATATATATATATATATATATATATATATATATATATATATATATACTAAGCTTTAACTTTCAAAATTGATACTCTTGATTTTTGACAAAATACATAATAATTATTGTGAATACGCTGGGGTATTTTGAAAGTGCGCGTAGTAAAAAGGTTTAGCAAATTTATTTTTTAATTAAGAAGCACGTTTATTGAGATCAATTCAAAAATGCGTATTTTTCTCCTAACCTATTCCTCCTAAGTAATATTCTGGTACTCTAAGCTTCCCCATAACCTTTGAGTAGAATACTTGGTTTGGTTAGTAGTTTTGTTTGATCTAGATTTCCATTATATTTGGTGATTCATCTTCCTCTTCCTCTACGTTCTCCCAGCACTTTTTCCTATCCACTTAACATTATAAGATTTACATTTTCCACGCCCTTTTCATTCCAATTTTTATTCTCACGCGTTACTTCATCTTTCATCGCTTCATCTCCACCTGCTCCATTGCCACTAACCCTTAATTTCTTCTCCTTCTCATAAGTGGGGAATGTTTTCGTTGCTAATTGGTTTTCTGAAGTCCGTAGCTTTCTTCGTCCTCTATCTTCACCTTTCTCTCCGTAATTTCATTTCGGTTTTTTTCCGGTACAACTTGGAGTCACATTAGCATGGTTTGCATACCATTTGCAAATTGCATTTTACTGTTTTTGTTTTTTGTTTGCTGAATGATTTCTACTTTGTCTTTAGCTAATGCTTTAGCAATATTTCAGTGACAGTCCGTAATTTGTTCTCAAATGCAACTAATGCATTTTGTATGTTTTAAGAAGTTTATCTTAATGAATTGTAAATACGTCCTTCGTTTACTGATAAAAGATACAGAATTCATGCATAAAGAAGGTTTAATGAGTATTACAAGTACATCTACTCGCGTCATGTAATAATTGTATTTTTTCGTGTATCTTCATACATATAATTTCAGAACTGAATTGCAAAAGGTTACTGAAAACCAAATTCTCTAGCCCTACGCCCACCAGATGCATGATGGACTGTTCCATGGATTTCACCAGCGGTAGGATGAAATGATTTTGTTTCTCAAAATGTTACTCTTACATATTTTAATTAGATTTTAGTGGTATATTAGGTAAAATATTTTTCAAAATAGTAAATAGTTACTGCGATCTATGTGAAGTTACTCAAGGGATAGTTTATTACTAATTCATCGAATAATTCCAGTGTAATATTGATTGCACGGGAACAGCTAAGTCTGAATCTACCCATTAATTTTCGGAAATTTTCTCTTTCTAAGCTTCCATAGCCTCCGTTTCTGGTGAACGCTTCGTATGAGTTTTACGCAAAAATGACCACCTACGGCAATTCTTCAGATCACCTACTTAATTATATTAAGAATGGGACATTCTAATTTGATGTACTCCCAGGCACGTCAAATTTTAAGCGTATTACTTTGCTGTCGCGTTTCTTTCCGTTGTCAAAGAGTTCTGCCTGTCATTTCATAGAAAAATACCGCGACGAGAAGAATGCTCAGTAACTTACCCAAATCAAAGAAGACGATAATGCTTAAAATAAAATTCAAATAATTTAAATAAATTTTTTGTTAAAATATTTAAACAATAAATCCGTTTTTGCTCATAACTTTAACCTTTCAGGCAGAGTAAATGCCAGATGAGATCTAGGAAGTGATGGGGGGGGGGAAATCGGGTATAAGGGTCATTCGTTAATTATAGCTGTAGTTGATATAACTTCAGTTGGCTAAAGAGATCCAGTCATTGGACGAGTAACATGACAAATCGAATAGAATTTTTTTAAAACACGAGATTTACGAGACATGTACTTGAGAAAAATTACTTCTGAGTAAAACTCAAAAATATTTCTGACTAAATATCCTGTTACACATTCATTAGGGCCGTGACGCAATAAGCAGCGTGCATGAAGTAGTTGTCACAAGAGAGCAACAATATAGTTTATGTATTTTGCAACAAAGTTAAGGACATCATACAAATATAGTTTAGATAGGCAATCAAGGAAGGATTTTAGCTCAAACCTAAATGATACAGGAAGCCTTTTTGAATGATTATCGTTACGATAAAGATTATCCCTCGTCCAATGTAGCGATTGTAAATTTTCTCTTTCTCGTTCATATTTTTCCATTATCTATATCTCGTTTAGATTGAAATTTTTGTTAAAGCATCCAAATTCAAAGAACTGCGTAAGTTGCCGTGGCAATGACTTTGGAGTAATCCACTAATATACGTGTGCTGTCCAGAAAGTAACCTCCGCTATCGTGTAGCGTGAGTAGTGTAAGGAGCCGAATGGTTGCTGTATTGACGCACATAGTAGGTCACTACGCCTTGAGCTGCATTGGTTGGAAGGTAACCCCTCTTGACGTTTGTTTACAATAGCGAGTCAAAAATGAAAAATTCAATTGAAATTCCCGTCAAATGTGAAATCCGTTCAGTGATTAAGTTTTTTCCGATAAAAAACTTCAAAGCTGCCGGCATTCATCGGGAAATGTGTGTTCTGTACGGGCTAAATGTGATGAATGATAAGAGTTATTCGTCAGTATTGTCGTTCGTTTTAGAGTGAACACTCTTTGGTGTGTCCACCCGTCTGTGGTGAACAATGAACTGCATCTGAAAACTGATGAAAAAGGCCATGGCATTTTAGTATATCTGAAATCTTTAGAAAGTATTCCATAGATTTTTACGACTCTGTGGCACGGAAAAACGACTTAGGCTGAAAAGTTAGGCAACTAATATTTTTGTGCTCGTCTCGACAAGGAACTTCAAGATGCCGTCATCGACTGACTGTGATATCTGGCGGCAGAATTTTATGCTAAAGGAATTTGAAAATTAGGTCAGAGATCTATCTGAAAAATGTTTTAATCCCTTCGGCGAATATATATAAAATTAGTAGAAAAGGTTAGTTTTGAGATGAAAATAATGAATGTTCAGTATTTATTCCACTGTATTTTTAATGGCAGAACGGAGATTAATTTGTGGGACAGCCCTTGTATATTTAAATGCAGACATTTCAAAGGTTGTGTTTCATATAATTTTTTAATTTTAATTAAGCATACAGTTTTAACTTTTTGCAGAACTACCGAAAATATGCTCTTCAAGTTTCATTTTAACTGATGTGTTCATCATTACTATTTGTTTGACCTTAGATGACGCAGTAACTATAGAAATAAGTACACTTAAATTCACTGCCCATATGCGGGAAATTTAGGCGTCTTTATTGATTTATGGACACTAAGTGCCGTTTTCAAGAATACCATAAAGAGTTTGCGTCGAACAGAGAATTCCCAAAAGGCTTCGAGTATTTTCTGCACCAAACAATTACACTCAAACCCAGGCTTCCTCAACATAAGCTAAAAAGCAAGAAAACAAACTAAGACAAATGAGATGTGATTCGGAGAAATTTAGAAATTTATCGGGGAAAATTCTAAGGAAGAAGGAAAAGTGAACAAATTATGTATTGCTTGGAGGAATTTGAGACGAAATGGAACAGTGCGTTCTTTATATGAGAAGGAAAAATTTAAATTGTTTTTCACGTGCTTGTGTTTGCGTGCCGTACAGAAACGCTTCATAAGCCCTTGGCTACGAATAATAGTTTTCAGAGTCCGTCAGAAGCGTACCTTGCCTAAATCGCTAGACTGTCTTTAGGTAAATATAATAATTTATTACAATGGTTTTACAATTTTTTTCTTAATAATTAAGCTGAGAATGTTTGAGTATGGATTTAATAAATTTAATTACTATACTTCTAATTATTAAAAGATCAATAAATAGTTCCTTTTTATTCCTCATGCCAATTTTCTAACTCCAAGCACACTCATTTTCAGTTCATTCATGAACAATGCTAAATTATAGGTTGGTGATAATGTCTATAATTGGGTGTTCTCCAAGGATTTTACACATTGTATTCACATATACATTAAATCAATGTTCTCCATCGCGGCGCGGTCTTTGAGAGGGTCATATTCTCGTCCACAATATCCGTCAGCCTCCTCTTTGATACCTCTCCATTTTCAGATCGTCCATCCTTTTCCTAAGGGAAGTGTCTTCTCCCTTTTCTCTCGTCATGCGTCAGACCCTTTTGCCCTCAATCCCTTAGCCAAGCAGTCTTAAAAAGAAGACGCGATTCCAAGAGAAGAATTTTCGATTTATCATTGTCTATTTCTTTGAGCCCTTCTCTGCAATTGACATGCCCAATTTTTTCACTCGGACCATTTCAAACGGATCGTCTCCAGCAATAGAATTATTTGAACAAATGTGATAACTTTTTCTTGATTTTATATGTGAGCCTTTTGAGAGGATGCGACCAGCCAGATGCTTACAAAGAGCTTTGAGCTTGAGAAAATTAATTTTAAATTCGGGTGATATTCTCGGAAGCCAAATTGCTTTAAAAATGTCTGATGATGAGATGATTCTATCTTCCATGTATTCTCTTATGTATGCCAACAATCATGGAATGCATGTCAAATATATGAATCACTTGCATTTCTATGGGTTGAATAATGATAAGCAAATTTAGTTTTGTTATATCTTTAACAAAGTTACGCTCGTCTGATCTGTACCGATATTTTTCTGTTTAAGTGTGGTTGATTACATGTCATGTTAGTAATCAATGGATGTCATTCATTATGATAAGGTCAAATGATTAACGTAATAGGGAAAACTTGCTACATTGTGCTTAGGTTGAGATCGACAGGCATTTAAACAGAAGTGGGTTAGAAAATGACAAATCCTTGTATAAATAATAAATTGTTCAAAAACTTATCTTAATATTGGCTGTTTGCCACTTGTCTACTTCTTTACAATTTTTCTTTTTTTCCTCTAAAATACATTTTAATATCTTTACCTTCAAAACAAACAAGTCCACCTACGTCCAAAACTCAATTTGCTTCACTACATTTCATCCTCAGACTATAAAATCTCACGTCTTTTCGTTGGCTATGATTAATTATCTAATATTTAGAACTGAAAACAGCTTATTTATTGATGACAATTTAAGGAGTTTGTCTATGATAATTCTGTGGAAACGAAGCAATCGGAGAATGTGAACTTGATAATAATTGAAGATATATCATTGTGTTGTGAATATACTTTATTGGTATGCGCAAAGACAGCCGGGTATATACACCTTCATTGAGGTTAGTTATGCTCTTCATTACTTACAATGTAAGGTGGGTCTTTCTTCGAAACTTCTTACGTAGGGTTATGCGCACAGTGTTCTCGCTAGTTTTAGTCATTTATTATACAGAGAACTTCCCCGCATCCTAAGTTAGGATTTCCTCACGGTTCGTTGCACATTAATAATAGAGAGAATAACTTTGTCAATAACAAATTGTCTTGCAAATTCTTTTTCCTAGCATCCAAGTTAATCATTCCGCATCTTCCTCATTCATGGCTCTCACATGTCTCCCACGTAGCCAAATTAAATAATTAATTGCCCTCCTTATTTGCATACTTCTCAGAGGCATGTGGTGTGAAGGGCCGCCATTCCATCCAGCCCACTTCCCCCAGCCTTATCTCGCCCCACCTCCCTCCAGCCCCACGTGTCCTTCAGCCCTCATCTCCCATCTCAAACCCCGGATCCCGCTACAACCGTGCAGGGGACCTGAGTCGTCCCTCGCCTTGCCTCGACCCCCTTCCGTCTCCTCTTTTCCCCTTTGCTTCTCCTATAAGACATCCTACGCATGCTCTAGCCCCCCTCCGACCCCCAAATGACCCCAGTCCCGGGCTGACCCGTTCTCACTTCCCCGACATTCAATGAGCACACCCGTTTCACTGGGGCCACGCCGTCCCTCCCCATCCCCTCCCCCCCGCTCCTCCGTAAGGGAAGCCGCTCTCAACCCCTGCCATCCTCCATTTCCCGCCCGTATCTCTCGCCCTTCCGCTCGCACCCGAGGCGCGAAGGGACTCACGGACCGTGACGGAACACTGCCTTCGCATCAACCTTTTGAAGAGGGGGTTTCCCTCATTAGGGAGACATCGCTACCCCTGTACTCTTCTTACTCCTCCTCCCGCAGCAACCACCATCTTCAACAAACTCCTCATCCTCCTTCACCCCCTTCTCTCACCCATCCCCAACCGCCCCGACACCCACCCCCCCGCCGACCCATTCGCTCCCCACTCTACCCGGTGGCCATAGCCACTCCTCCAGGCATGCCGTCGGATCGAGTTGCTGCTACCACAAAAACATAACCCACTCAAGGAACGACCTCGATCTCCTCTTCCGCCCCTTCTTCCGACTCCTCATTTGGCTCTCTTTTCACTTGAGGCTCCGTTACGGTTTACTTTGGTTAATTGGTCGGAGGAAGAGGAGGAGGATTTCCGTCAAGAGGTGGGAAAATGGGAGTTCGACAGGAATAATTCACGCGTCCAAAAATGCGGACAGATGTGACATTTAAGCCAACCTGCCCGGTCGCAAAATCAATATAATTTGAAACCTTTAGGATGCCCATTATCATAACTATAACCCAGACATTCTCCATTTATTGAGTGTTGAAAGTTCCCTAGAATGATATTGGTGATAAAATGTTTTCGTTAATGGAAAATTATTTCACGTAGTAATTTGGAAAAGAAGTCTGATGGTAGGGCCCATGAGGCAAATTTAGGTCATTATAGGTTTTATCTTATAAATATTATCAAATCGTTATAGCTAAGCGTTGCTATATTTAACAGTCTTCCGTAGTAGATTCGACTGGCAACTCAACAATGAAATACGTTTGCGTCGCTATTTTTCCTTAAGGTAATAGGCAAATAAAAATGATAAAAAATATTGGGCAAATGTATTTCCACGGAGCATGACTGGTTTACTGAATGTGATAGATGGCATATTTAGGTCAATCGATGAAGATCCCTGGCACCAAGAAATAGACAACTCGTAGGATTCAGGTGTAATTGCTTTTATGCCCGTAGACTTGATATTGAGTTCGCAGTCATTTCAGAATAGACCTCTACTGTCATTAGGCACTCTAATTTTTGCCAAAATATATCCAGTTGAAATTGCGGTTGTAATAGATAAATATTAGGAAGACTTTAACCCCTTAGAGTCTTTTAGCTGTACATACCAACCAGGTATATTCGGTCGAGAGGGCTTTTACTTAGTGGCCACATGGCCCGGGGACCAAATTCCGAATACGAATAGAATTTAAAATACTTTACTTTTTTAATAACGGTAATGGTGTAAAACGACACCAACCGTCAAATCTCAAAAAGAAAATGCTGATATCCGAGGTAATATATTCCAAAAATATACACAAGGTCTAATTTGAGTGACCAAAAATAGAAGATTATAAGCAACAGGAATGTGTTGCTCAAGAGCGATAGTATGAAACGAATTGACGATACAAAAGAAGAACCAGAATGAAGAAAAAATTAAGAAAGAAAAAGAGACGAAATATACTCTATTGAAGATGCAAGAAAAGTAAAATTAATTGCAGGTATAAGGAGCACGATTTTCTCTGAAGGCTATAATTAAAGAAACCATTTAGGGGTTGGAATTACGGAGAAAGGCCAAGGACGAATAATGAAAGAGGGTGGCAGATGATGCCGTCGCAGAAGCTATAAAACTGGGAACAGAATCCCTCGGAGAGCTGCTTGTGAACCAATCTTCTTGATGATAATAACCAATGGTGGTGATGATGTGCTAAGAGGAATGGAGGTAACTGAACAATGGATGGAGGTAAATAATTGTTTTAAACTTTGCGGCTGTTTTGAGATATAGAATATTATGAATACTGAAAATTTTAATAAAAATAAAGCCATGTTCCTTATAAAATAATAGCTGAGCTAAGTATTAAAACTCTTGATACACACACAAAAGCAAAGCATAACTTCGTTTCCAGTGACGCACCCATCATAAGACATCTTCAAAAGTACCTAGATACTGACGAAGGAAAGCTGCTCCATACTTCAGTCCTGAATTTCTATGAGAATGATCTAAAAAAACGAATACCAGATGCACCTTCGTTGTGCAAATCAGGCAATTCAAGGGCACTCATGAAATGTGCTTACATAAAGATGGATTACCACCTATGGAACATTAGCGTATTACACACGTAACCAACCTTCTCTTGGAATATATTTACAGTGTTTACCATAAAAGGATTACTCAATGCCATATTATACCCTACGTAAACTTTGCATCACGTGGCTATAACGTTGAGGATGATAAAACGTTTACGGATATACAATTTGCCGATGGCCTTATGAAAAGTATGCATTTAGACAACAATTCTACTGTCGACTAAACTTTGCAGTTCAGTAAAATAGTCTCACTCCTAATAAACTACTGATTAATATACCTCTTTTTGCTGTACGTTTAAACCTAAAAAAACTTATAGCTGTATAGTTACGTATGAGTGCAATTTTTAATTAAAATCCGTAGATACACAAGACTTAATATTGTTAGAATGTTCCTACAAGTTACAGCGTTATTCATGCAAATGTTGACAGCATTTTAAGCATTTGTCACCCAGTCTGAAAATATGTGAAAGACGAGAATTTTTCGTTGTTTCTTTAGACTTATATATACCAATATAGACTCATTCTCAGCATAATTCGTAACGTTGATTTCATCCTTTTCTGTAATATCTGGGGGCTAACGGAAGCAAAGAGAGCAATGATTACAGTAAAATTAACATAGCAGACCTATTAACTTAGGTATCCTTGAACTTCAAAAACACTCACTCGAAATTCTGCTTTCAATTCTAATAGCTTGAGCTTTTAGAGCACTTCATCTTTTCGAGTAGTTACCTTGGCTTAAGCGAAGCGCGTCAAATTTTTGAAAAACGTTATCTCCGTGGCAATAAAATTCGAATATGTTCTCGTCGTATGGTTTCAAGGCTCATTCACGTGGCTTTCATTTATGCAAAATGGCGAAAATATTTCTAGCCAAGAAAACAGCAGATTGCAATGGTGACCTTAACATCGTCTGCACACTTCGACGAGACCGGTGCAATTTTGAAGCAAATTAATATCTCAAATCCCATCGCATTTTAACTCGTACACTTTACCCAGAGACTTGGCACGTGTTCAAAGAGCTCTACTTTAATATTTTTTTGGCCATAATGAACGAACCAGCGGGCATTTACTGGCCTCGAATGGGATGGGGAGGGAGTTGGTTTGGGTGGGATGGGGAGAGAGAGTCGGAGAAGAAAATGGAAGAAGTGTCCTCTTGACTCCTTTCTGCCAAGTCATAAAAATCGAGGAAGAAACACGTAATAAAACGAGCTGCTCGAGATGCATAAGAAGGGAGCGCCGTCGTGACAACACTACGGAGTCGACAAAAAAAAAAGTTTTTAGGAGACCGGAAGCGGCGAGAAATGATCTTTCACCGTCCAATGACAGTTAGTGGCAACCCTCAGTGGGCGATGGAGTCTCATGCTATTCTCTCCCGTTGCCGGACGACGTGCTGGAGAAATGAGACTGAAATCCACGACACCGCAACCCTTCCCACAGCCGCTCCCCTTTGCAACACTTTTCCCTTCTCACCCCCGCTACATTTACGAGTTATTCTAACCCCCTCCCCCTCCCTCAGACCCTTCAGTTTTGCCACAGAGGGGCTAAAGGAACATCCTTATTGTATTATGATTTTCAGAGCGCTAACTTTGAAAATATAATTAGAAAGTACAGAGACACTATAAAACGGTGAATGGAGAAGCATTGAATCCTTCGATGAAACTCTCACTCATCTTGCGTCCAAGAACAAACAACATAAGGTGTTTGAGTCACCAGTTCAATAAAACATTCTACTACTTGCTGATTACGTGGGATAAGTAGTACTATACTCACATTCCTTAGGAGCAAAATCTACTTTCTCCGTTTAATTTCAATCTATCGGCAGGCAAATATTCCGTGTAAATTAGCCTGCCGATTCGCAGGCTTACAAGTCGGAAACTCAAAAAATTGAAAGCGAGAATGAAGAATGAACGAAATGTGCGTACTTATTCTGCGATACAGTTTTAGACAGTTATTTCTTTATTCTGAAGAGATGTTACTGAATATTTGTGAATGTAAGTAGCTTCTTTCGTGATGATTTACTTTGTTAGAGTGCATGATCGAACTGATATCTAAATGGAGATGTAATGATTGAGCATGTAAAGCTGGTGCTCCAACAACCCCACCACATTCCCTTGCGTCGACTTGCGAGGTATTGTGTAGACGTAGACGTATACAAGATCTTTCCGTAGAATTGGACGCTTTCGGCGTATGGAGTACTATGTGACACTTCGTTTCTCTCGGCGATCGTTTTCAGTAGCGTATTTGCTCCTGAAGGTACACTAATAATCCACATCAAGAGTTGTTTGGGTTTCCAAAAGACGCATGGCAACTCCCGTTGACTTCATCTACATCTTAACACTACCACAAAACTCGTCGTAAGGACGTGTGGCAGGGGGCGTTAGGTCGCCAGCCTTTTAACTTGTACTCCGCTACTCCCACATACAAATGACAGCTCACCTAGAGGGAGCGTAGTATGGCGACAGTACTCCACCAATATGTATGTAATTGTCATTGTGCACAACACAACCGCTATGCTGTTAACAACAACTCTGCTGACTACACTAAGAAGACAAATAAGGAAACTCAGTATACAGGGTTGGCTCACATGCAACGCAGCCCCTAATTACCAGTTGACATTATACTCATGCAGGACGGGCAATTCTGAAATGCATTAGCTAAACATCTTTGTCTATATAACAAGCCATGTCTATTACGCGGGGTGAGTTAGGACGTCAGTCTCAGTCAGTGAATTGAGGGGGGATGTAACTTGTATTTTTCGAACTATTTTTGCCTGTGCTCACTCATTTCTGTCTTATTATTTCCCCTTGAATTGTCGTCGCGAATAGTGAGTGGGGCAAACAAATGCCTATATCTGTCCGCTTGGCCGTCCATCTCTCATTTTATGGCGATTATATGTCATGGCGATAGAATTGGGGAGAGAAGGGGGGATTTGAATTATATCTCATATGTCGGCGGCAAAACCACACGGCTAATATTTTTGCAATAGATTTGATCTTGTTCCTATTCATCGCAAATATTAAGTTTTTCATCCCAGATCTTCTTGTAAATGTGTTTTGTGTTCTTTCGTGCAACCTTTTCACGAATCTGGAATCTTTCTCTGTCCTTTTTCTCAATTATGAAATCAGCATTTTTTAATAGATGAATCCCTTTTTCTCACTGCATATCTACGGTCTCAGGAAAGAAAAATAACACGTCTCCTTCACGTTCTTCATTTTCAAACTATTCGTTTGAAGAATGATAGTTTCTCTAGAGCCCATACCCAAAGAAGGCGTATTTCTGCATACTGTCTCCATGTAAGATCGGATGCTACGGTGGCTTCCAATTAATTTATATCCTAATCCTATCTTCCAAGTCTCATATCCATAGAAAAGTAGACACGTTATATAATTTTTAACACTTCGCTTCCTTCATCTACTTCTACAAGGAACCCTGCAAAAAATTCCTAGGGAGAATGGCAGTAGGTAATTACACACCAGGCATGCAGCATCACTAAAAATTGAATTTGTCTTGATTGTTAGTGTGCATGTATATAGCATTCTTCGGTTTTCTAATGCATAGATGATAAAATGTCGTAAGACATTAACAATTACACTGTGTCATAATATTGGTAATTAACCAGTACTATTTGTCAAAAGTAGTCTGATGTGAAATCACCCACTGCCATACATCCAAGCGGCGGATTACAGGATACTAAGCAAATTAAAAAAAAATAATAGATAACAATTCGAACATTAATTATTGTTTTAATTAATACAGTTAATTACTGGTTTCATCGCTGGGTGATCTCTACATCTACATATACAGGATGCGGCGCTTGAATCCGAATAAGCACGCGTTTCCTCGAATGAGATCTCCTCACCGGGTTAGCAAAACCTTCCCCAGACTTCTCCGAAGCATTATACTCAGCTACAATATTGTAAACAGTTGATCTAGGGCACCAGAAGAATCGAATTACTTTGAAATATAACTCCCAGCGCCAACACTTCCGATAATAGCGGCTCTTCGATTGTACTCCGCCTTTGTATGTAATACCTCGGCCAGTTTGATGTTATGGAGGTTTACTAGATCATAGCTTTTGCGCCAATTGAGACCTTCAGTGGAACTACGATGTGCCAGGAAATTCAAATTGAAATTCGTCCGGATTTAAGAGCCGCACACTATTTATACAGTAGTAGTAGTTTTGAGGGGAGGTGACGGACAGCTGAGGTAATTTACGCCATAGGGGATGGATAGGAAAGAAGGAAGGGTGGAGAGAAACCCGGCGTCGGCATTAGCCTACTCTTTACGAAAGGCGCCAAGGGGTCCGCAGCTTAACGTCCCATCCGACGGACGGCGTACTCACTCAAAGCGCCCTCCACAAAGCACCTCGAGTAGGGATTGAGATACCTCTGAAAAATATTCAACACCGCCGGGATTTGAACCCGGACCCTCTGGATGGGAAGCCAGTAAGATAGCCACAGCAACATCTCGATCCCCTCCTATATATACTACTACACAAGCCGTCGCGAGGGCCTGTGGCAGAGGATGTTAGGTCACGAGTCATTTGAACATTTGTTCCTTCATATTTCCCAAATTTGCGTTGTTCTTTGCGGCGCACCGTCCCTCCCTGTTGCGCGCGGTTCCGTCGCCACGGCTGGCCGGGGGAGGGAAACTCTCTCCCTGCCATACCAGGGCGACTCCCACTTCCCCTTCCCGCCCCTCGTTGCTTGTCCAGACGGCCGACCACTGCCGTCCGTCGACGCACTTCTTGGCGCCCCGCGTGTGTGCAGAAGTGGGTGTGCGCGGTATCCCCGTGGGCGAGCCACACAATGAGAAAGCTAACGAAGCTGATGAACGCAAAGTGGTCATCTTTTGGAACTCCCCTCTTCTCGTCCTGACCGTCGATCCTTCTCGACTGCTTTGCCCCGTTTTCTGCTCTTTCTTTCTCTCTACATCTCTCTCTCTCTCTCTCTCTCTCTCTCAGCCCAACCCAAAACCCATCTCCTTCCTTGTATTTATTTCGTCTCAAAGTTTCCCCTTTCCCAGTTGCCAACCTCCCGAACAACATTGGCATTCATTAACTTAGAGCCACTACTTGACCTCGAAATGATATCTTCTTCTCGATCGCGAGTCGTCAGAGATTTGCGACGGCGCCGTCCGAGTGGAGAGAATGAGCGAGAGTGAGAGGGGGTAGGGAGGATGGGAGGCATAGCGCTAAGTGTTGAGCGACACCGCGATAGAGGATGTCGCTTACTGCATGGGTGCCCAACCTGCGGTCCGCGAGCCAGATCCACTCCGCGAAAGGTGGTCAGAGAAAATGCCTGGATATGAATAATATAGTGACAGATTGTCATCACCTATGGATTATTGATGGAGATTTATGCGGTGATTAAAAATCAAACTAGTTCGCTTTCAGCGTGGAGCAAATTAACCTTAAAATATATATTTTTAACGATAATCATTTCACAAGAGCTTTAAAACTTTCATGAATCGAGCTGATATTTGGTCCACAGCAGAAAAAGGTTACAATCCTTGAAGTATGTACCCCAAAAAGTAAAAAAAAACTGCAAGTACTTATATAGGATCCTCACGAAGTTGGATTAATTACTGAATTGGATCGCGTTCAGCGTAGAGGAGCTAGATTTGTAAAACGTTGTTATGATAAACTTATTAGCGTATCCAAAATATTAGAGCAGCTAGGCTGGGAATCACTAGCGGAGCGGCGATTAAATTACAGATTGAAGTTCTTGCATAAATTGGAAGGGAGTCTTTTGAGCAGTGATGCTGAAAACGTATTATTACTCCCTTCCGACTACGGTAAGAGACGTCATGCTAGTAAAATTAGAAAGATTAAGGGTAGAACGGATAAATTTAAGATGTCATTTTTTCCACGAACGATAGGGCATCATAATAACATTTTTCGACCGCAGTAGGGTAATCTTTGGGTAAAATTATTCTGTGAGTATCTATTTATTTTGTTTATTTATATAAACCCTGCAAACCACCCCTAGGGTGTGTGGCAGGGGGTGAATAATTTTACCCGAGCATGACCCTACCGCGGTCGAACAATGTAATTATGATCCCCTATCGTTCGTGTAAAAAATGGCATCTTAAATCTATCTATTCTGCACTTACTCTATCTAATTTCATTAACGTAATCTCTCCTACTGTAGTACGATGGGCATAATGATACATTTTCAGCATCAATGCTAAAGCGCTATCCTTCCAATTTATGCAAGAGCTTCAATCTGCAATTTAACCTTCGCTCCGTGAGTGATTCCCACCCTATATGCTCTAACATTTTGGATACGCTACTAAGTTTATCATAACAACGTTTTACAAATTTCTATCTTTTTACTGACTACGCAGTAAATGTCGTTAATGTGAAGTAGGAATAAAAAAGGTCCGAAAACACTTCCCTGGGAACACCTCAAGTAACTTCTACTGCATTTGAGCTAACTCCATCTATCACTACACTTTGAACCCAATCATTCAAAAACCTTTTATCCAACCTCGGATATTTTTCTTCTCCAGCATCAACTGGTTTTTCCCAGGAACCTGAACTCAGCAGGATATTTCGGAAAATGAAATCACTTTCAATTCCAAGATAGTCTAAATGAGGGAACGAGAAAAGGTAGCCAATTGGACCGGAGATAATTCAACTCGTATGCAAAGATATTTGATGAAATCTCGGACTTATGTTTGTGTGTGTGTGTGTATGTGTATGTATATATATATATATATATATATATATATATATATATGTTGAATGGTTACAGGCCACCCAATTGGAACTCGTGTCAGAATCCTGTTAAAATTCCTCATGCGAAACAAACCGTTGTAGGGAAAGTATATCTATCAAAACATAACTTCCGCTATCCGATGGGCGATTTATCATTCGTTTAAAGTAGACGTTGGGTTATCACTCCCTGAGGCCACCCAAGAGTCAAAGAACAAAGCAAACATTTAATTCGAAGTGTGTCCACTTAAGTCGGGCAAGACTCCCAATTACTTACTCCATTACACGGTTCATAACTATAGAACTATCTCTCCCTATTCATATCCCCACCCTTTCCTAGTAGATGACATGGAACACGCAACTACTTTATCTTCACATGCGATCTGCACCACCAAAGAAACTTATCCACTTCCCCTACGGTGTCCATCTGACCAAAACAGAAAGCACTCTTGTCTTAGGCACACTCTTATGGTTCATTACTATGATCCATGCATTTCCTCAAGCTCTACAAGGTCTTTAAGGGACTAGCATTTTGAAAATGCCGTTTGAATGAACTGCTGTTCAACGCTGAGAAACCATTGAAAAATTGCGAAATTTTACCGATGCGTGGAACCTTGGAATCTTCGTATACATGGCAGGTTGTAGTTAAAACGAATTTCATTGAAATGGAGGTTAATTATAGTATAACCATATTTATTGTGCAAACATCAATAAATTGGACAGCTATATAATTTTTTGAATTTCCTACTCCAACTAAGTTATCCGGAAGTAAGATACACTATGGTTTAACAATTAAGGTCAATCCGTGGGAGTTGTCATGACAAATCATCGATCGGTCTACAGGACCAAAATACGTGATTTGATAAAGCTTTATGCTCCAGGAAAAATGTTGCTTACTTTAATCCTGGGTTGAGCAATCATTTTTCAAATGCTAACCGTCTAAGACGTCATTAATTTACTAAAGGAATTTCTCCGATTGAACCTAAATAATATCGGTAAGCACGTGTAGCAGCGCGATGAAAACAATCATCTTAATTTTGCTGTCAAATATTCATCATTTAATTCAATTAATTATTTCTTGTGAATAATGCTCAAAGACTACAGACCAAAATACTTCAATTATTCTGCATGGCAGTTCTTTTTCCAGCTGACTGACTGACTGACTGATGTTGGAGCCGATAATGTATTTGAGGACGTCTAATTGATGCTCCGACTCTTCAACGTTGCCTGAGAAATAAAGGACCGGCCGTACAAAGAAGTCGTCACAATTATCTCGTCAGTGGAGAATCATTTTACTTACCACTCATAGGATGCTAACTTCTTGCCCTAACTAGATTTGCCCTTTAGATGCATGCGTCTGCGATAAATGTATATTTGTTCTGATCTACTATGGGATATAATATCAAACATGGGGCCATTCCTTCCTTATTTTTATGATTACAATTGCTTGTTAAATTTCTAACAAAGAGTAGTGCATTCATCGGTCCGTCGATAAATATTTAAATAATTTGTGGAAAATAGCTCCTATTTTTAGGGATGCGGATTGAAATACTAAACTAACTAGCATAAATACAGGGTTCGTCCGGAAAATAAGTGTACTGACTCCTGCGCTGGGCGCGCCGCTCCAGGCGCGCCCAGCACCGCTCTGACGGGCTGCGATTGGAGGGGGATATGTTGGCAAGCGACGCTGAAAAAGGAAGTCGGCTCTGAGCTGTGGTGTAGTGAGGAGCTCTGTTAACGCGAACCTCCACGCTCGACCCACGTCACGGAACGCGATGCCGAAGTTTTTGGAGCAGCGTTATTCCATCAAATTTGCGGTAAAGCTTGGGAAATCGTCTACCGAAGAAACTGTCGGTATGATTAACCAGGCTTACGGGGAGTCAGCCATGTCCAGAAACATGATCTTTCGGTGGCACAAGATGTTCGTGGAGGGCAGAGAAGAGGTCGACGACGAACCACGGCCTGGACGCCCATCAACGACACTCACCGACGAAAATGTGCGAAAAGTTCGCGATGTACTGAACTCTGATCGTCGTCTTAGTGTTCGGATGATAGCAGAGCAATGTAATCTTCGAAAACGAGTCGCCCGCGTCCGGCCAGCGATCAAAAACATCTGGCGGCTGCATCACGACAATGCGCCGTCTCACACCGCGCTTGTCGTGTCGGACTTCTTGGTCAAGCACGGCGTGGCAACGCTGCCGCACCCGCCCTACAGCCCGGACTTGGCACCACCGGACTTCTTTCTGTTTCCGAAGATAAAGAGGAGTTTGAAAGGAACGCGATACGGGACTTTGGACGCCGTCAAAGAGACCGTGACGACGTGTCTTCGAGAGGTTCCCGATGATGCCTTCGCGGGAGCGTTCCAGGAATGGGAACGCCGCTGGAACAAGTGTATCGACTCACAAGGGTCCTATTTTGAGGAATATTAGCTTAAGATATGTAAAAGTGTAATAATTTTTTTTTCCTGAGCTCAGTACACTTATTTTCCGGACGAACCCGGTATATACATAAGAGGGTGGTCGGAAAGGTTTCCGACGTCAGAAAATTTTAAAAAATATCAGAAAGTTTCAGAAAAAATGTCTTGTATTTTTGTTCGGTCGGAAACTTTTCAGACCACCCTTGTACATATTAGATGCGTGAGCACTTGCCTACTACAGTTTGGTAGAAGAGTTATCAAAAAAAGCTCTCATTTTAATTTACACAATGAACGGAATTCCGATTAAAATACCATAATACGGTAAACGTCTCATGGAATCTCTTTGGATATCATATCTCTACGGTGGAAAACATTTTTCAAAACAAGTTTGGAAGTGTTAGTTAAGGATAGGACTTCACTAGTTTGAAGCGCAATCAAGCTCCATCGCGGATATTTTTAGGATTCATCCTTTTAACTATGAAAATACGTCGCCATAAATGCTGTGCATATTGAAAATTAAGGAAGTTGTGATTACAAAGGATGCCGCACGAGAATTTGTCCGAAGATCTCATTCTCACGTAAGCGGCACAAATGTCGGTTTTAACCAATTATTCTCCTCTAAAACTTACGCGGTCAGAATTAATGATCCAGATCGCCGATACCTCCTTTAATCCTTAACCTGATAGTTGCTCAGCTGAAATCGCAAAACTCATATCTTCAAAGCGACCTCAGGAATTTTTAATCAAGCAATCCATCATCTTCTTTCTTCTGAATCAAAAGAGGGGGAAAATAAGCATTAATTCGGAAGAGATGTTTAATATTTAATCTCCCCTACCTACCCAGCTCTCTGCATCCCCTCCTCCTTCTCCTTCGAAGACCGACGAAAACGGCCGGAGCGGAGCATGAGAGGAGGGAATTAGGAATATATATTAGGATGAGTGAAGAGTTTTGTTGAGGGAAGAAGCGATGAGGAGATGAGCGGGAGTGTTGGGTCGAGAGGAGGTGAGGGTGGTGGCGCAGAAGGGGCGTCGAAGGAAAGGGAGGGGGGAGGAGAGAGAGGAGGCTGGTAAGGAAGAAAACCTGCATTATAAGCCGAGAGGATTAAGGAAGGAGAGGTTGGTAACAAATTATCACTTATGGCCTTACTGGCGACAGCAGCCGTGTGCCCATCTCCGAGGAGGGAACGGCTCAGGAGGGAAGGTGGGCGGCGGGAGGAGGAGGAATAGGGAGGCTGGGGGCGGGCGCGAATAGCGGGGTGGTGCAAGATGGGGCGTGAGAGTCGGAGGGGCGGGGCGGGGAAGGGAGCTAAAAAGGAGGTACAAGGGGGAGAGAAAGAAGGCGAGGGGAAAGAGGGAGAGGAAAGAGTTGCTCTTTTGTGAGCTTCAAGTACCTACCCGAAGGGGGTGGGGGGGAGGTCGTGCTGTGGGGGCGGGAGGGAGTGAGAGAGGGGAAGCATAAAGGGGGGGGGAGGGTCGAGAGGTCTCCTCTTAGTTCTGTCTGTACGGTGTGTTTTGTGCGCACTTTGACGCAGGTGAAAGATTGCTGTTTGTCGGTAGGCGGGGACCGAGGGGGAAGAAGCCCTCTGGGGTTTGAAGGTATGGACGAAGGCGCAGCGTTAGGGGTGAGGAGTGCGACGAGGGGGTGGGAGAAGTGGAAGGAGGATGGGCGGGGTTCTAAGATACGAGGTGGGGAAAATTTAGCGGGTTTGATAGCACGAGAGACGAATAGGTGGTACGTGGGCTTTTGGCTCTCTCACTCGGAATCTCCTTCTACTTTTTCCCTCAGAAAATTCTTTACTATCCACCTCCTTTCTATTATCACCCCGATGCTTTGGTCATGAGCGTTGAAATTTGATACGCATGGATCTCTCCACGGTCGCCGGTTTTTTCCATAGTTTATAGTCCCGGAGGCGTATGGGTGAATGGCTTTTGCCTCTCCAAATCTTATAACTTATAGGTAGGTATGGATTTTGTTTGTGGAAACGTTTAAAATTTAATGCCCCGCTCTTTTTGACCGTTTGCTTCTTGGTTTCTTTGACGCTCCGCCAACAATGAGGTAACAGAGAAGATATATCAAACAGTCGCTTTAATATCCGACTTTAACCTGCCATATTGTCCGTTTCAATGCCGTTGCATTACTGCCAGAATTATCCATAACCATTACGCAGAGTCGTAAACTCTGAAGGTGTTTCACTAGAGATGGCCGCGTGAATACTTGGAGATTCCTTATGTTAGACAGTCTGCGATGCTCGAAATGATTCAGGTTACTTGCTCCTCACTGTAATATTTTCTCCTGAAATGTCTTTTTGGAAACCTTTTTCACTCACATTTATCGTATATTTCCTTAACATTTCCTTGTTAATTAAAGAAACTGTGCAATGCATGCACAGCAGATTTTCTCAAGGGTCTTATCGTCAATATAGTACATTGTAAACGATTCTCTTTATTCCCCAGTATTTTGCAAAGTATTGTATATTTGCCTTTCTTAAAGTATAATTTTCTTAGGATGCTCTATGGAAGGTATTCGTACAGGCTTCATGGTTCCCACTGTTAAATAGTTTTAATGCCCTTTAAAAGTAAAAGTTTTCAGGTGCATATTATGTGTATATAAAATTCAAATCATACAAGTTAAAAATCATAGCATTACTATGAGACTATGATGTAATTTAAAGCTAAGTTTTAGTCGTAGAACAAAATATAAAAGGGTACATGAAAATATTTGCAATACTTACTGTGTTAATCAAATAATCTCATAACATTTCTATTTCATACCGTTTTTAATTCTGATGTTTAACAATTTATAATAACATCTTATGGCTTAATATATACAAATTTTGAATTACGAGAGAAAGAAGTTTGAAGCGACAGTCTCACCTTTTAGTTTCAAGTTGTCAACTTTAAAAAGATGTATTTCATTAGCATTGACCAGTTTATTTATACGCACTAGTCTTCCGAATTTTTGCAATAGAATTTTGAAAGATTTCGTGCTTGGCTCAAAATTACCTCTTTAGTGATGCACACTGGTAAAATGGGTGGCCATGGCTAGGATTCTATCGTTTCACTATTTCTCTAGTCCTAGTTGACTCTGGGAAATACTCAATAATATGTCCATTCAACGAGAAATATTTTTCAACACCTTGTAAGTAAGGTACTGTGCACAATAACGCTGCATTAGTTATGATGAATTGGTCAGAACAATTTAATTTGTAATAGTTCACACTGAACGAATCATCATAGAAATTGAACTCCAAAAAAAATATCTTGCACATGAGTAAATGAATGATAGAATTACACATTTCAATATGGAATCCGATGGTTTAAATTACATTGAAAATAGACATGTGGCAATTTGAATTTAACTATGCTAGTTTAGATTTATAAATTCATTCGACATTTGTTTATTATTCAATAATGATGATGCGATGATGCATTGAGAAAGTTTTTGATTTGATAAGATACCCAACCAAAACAGCTTGGTTACCGTTTATGCCTATGTGAATGCTCAGGTGTACTTTTTATGAATACCTGCGCTTAACTCGTACTAAGGATATGTTCCCAAATCGCCATCCTTACGGTGTTTGGATGTGGATAGTATTTCTATATAATAAATTTATTTCCTCATACTTGAGTGGTTATTTGAACGTAAACTGCATCAGCGTTAATGCAACCAAGAAATGAGAATTCCAGCGGCAGTTGCCACGTTTTCCTTCCCGTTTCCCTCCTCATAAAATCATGAGGAGGGAAAACCCGATTTGTGAATTTTATGCTAGAAATATATCGGAGGCACAACAAACGTAAAAAAATACCCAGGGGCTATCTTTTTGGGAAGGATTGGTTACAGCAGTGAGGGCAGTAGACGTCATGGCAGTCTGAATACGACCACAATCACTCTGATTTATGACATTAGTCGTATAAAATTTCCCTCACATTCTGTCTTCATATTTATTGCCTAAATGCCCTCGCCTACAAACATAGGAGGGAGGGCATGAAGACCGTTTTGCCGACAGAGAGAGAGGCCGTCGAACACAAAACACGAGGTCGAACAATCGGACGCCATCACTCACGTTCATCTTTTCCATTTGGACCGCCATTCGGGAACCCCCTTGCATCCCAGAGGGTTCCCCGCGTGATGATGGCTCCCCGAGGGGCCATGAGAGCCCCCGGTTCCCAGGAGCCATTGGGGCGCGAGCCTTCGGCAGTCACCTCAGTTGGGGAGAGGGGCGGAGAATAAAACCGGCAGTGCATTAAGGCCCCATGAGAGGCGGCGATGGCCAAAGGCCGGCTGTGAAAATTATGAGATTTTAAAGAACTTCTTTGCGGATCGTCCCGCCGTTATCTCCCAGTAGAAAACCGCGTTAAGGAGTCACTTGAATGAGAGGACCGTGACCCAAGCGGTCCCTTTTTCTGCTAAAAAAAATAGCCTTCCGTATTCTTCAAGGTTCTTGAGAATGTCGGTGGCAACACATACTTGTTTCCGAGCCGCCTTGTCAATTTCGTTGACTTCAAAATATCATCGCTCTCATGTCAGCGGAAGGACATCCAACAAAGGAGAAAGATGTAGTCAGGATGAATCTTATGTGGAGTGAACTATTCCTGAGTTGACGTGGAAAGTCAGAGATTTTAACCACTTTCTACGATGTTTTTGCAATTTTCACGTAAGATTCAATTGAAAACGTCAGCTCTTAAGGCAAGTGTAACTCTTTATTCATACATATACTTGAGTTTCCTTTACCAAGACCCGAAATAAATTATGTTTTTTTGTAAAATAATATATTAAGTATTGAATTCAATAAGAATATGACACCTATTTCAACGAAATGGTGCCATGTTAATCTGTTCAAAGTGGGTGCATATGTCGTGCAATCATGTGAAAATATCGATATTTTGCCTGACCTAGCATCATGAATGTAGGCAAGAGTAACTCGCCACTTCACTCCATTTCTCCAGTAGCTCTGGTAAGGGTAACATCGTGCGTATTTAACAAGTCGCATTACCCATCCATATTGCCTTGCTGCTCTTTCCTGTTATCACATTATGTGACTCCGCCTATGACATATGAAATACTAGTCACAAAGGTATTGGCTTAACACTAAGTATACTAGACTTTATGCCGTTTACTTCTAGCTTACCTGATTCGATTTTTAATAATTTACATTACTACTGCTGTTTCATTAACTGTATAGGTAATTTGTTGTCGTATAACCTATTGAACCCAGGAGCAGTACTCGTAACCCATATTCAGAGGCATATCACTTTTTAATTATCCAGGATGTCAGACTTGTCCACCAAACTGCAACCGTGGATCCTCCAGCTATTAGGGATTTACCTACCAATGCCCATAAGTTGGCATTACTTAACTCATTCCTTCCTTTAAAAGAAATAATAATACTCTACGCCTTATTTTAACGTTTAGGTTAAAAGTAAACGTCCTCTGTGGGGGACGTTAATCTTGGCGCGCGTGTCCGACCGGCGACGAAGTCGATTCACCTTGTGTGCATTGATTTCACAATCCACTTAGTGTTGCATAGCTCCCACTATCAAAAAACACCATTATTGTTAAGCAATAGTTTTGCCAGTAGGTAATTGGCTGTATGCTAAACAGGAAAGGGCATTGGCAATGAAACGATTAATTGGTTCTTCTTCTGCACTTTTATATCCGATCTTTCTTGCTGAAACAGCAAGAAAACTGGAATAATTGTTATGCAAACAAAATTAACAATAATTCCTCCTTGCGATTTTTTCAACCGACCCCAAGTCCCATACTCCCATAAGATTTCTTTCCATAAGGCGCGGTCCGCCCACTCACGGGTGCACCCCAAAGTGCGCCACTATAGTTTTTTTCCCCCTCAAGTCCCTTTTACCCAACTCCTTGGAGACGTGCCACCACGTGGTTTTTCCGCCTTCTCCATTCACGCCCCCAGCGGAACATAATGGAACCCCTAATGAACTCAGAATGCGCGGCACTAATTTTGAAAAGTGGCCGTGACGGAGCGACGCTCCACCCAGCTCCATCTCGCGCCGGTTGAGGCTTCCCCTCAGGAGGGGGAGAGGGGAAGGGGGTTGCAGAAGAGGCGGATGGGCCTGGGGGATGGGGTATGAGGATAACACGCGAGGGGATGGGTCGGGGAAGAGAAAGGGAGGGCGGAGAATGATCTATGTCCATCGGAAGGAGGTTTGACCAGGGAGGACCTTAAGTATGGGTTCCGCTTGGGGGCTTTTTAATTTCTTTTTAACATAGGTACCGCAAGTATACCAGAGCTTTCCCAAACTTTTATTCTGTTGCAAGGTCGGTTTACAGCTAAGAAGAGTTGCTCTTAACAATATCGTAGAATATTTTTCTAATTGAATTATTATCATATTGTCAAACACATTGACTCCCCCCGATTAATAGGTTTCCGTCTCAAGCAATGGCCCTTTGCAAGTGAATTGATTATTCGGATCCCTCCTATATTTGCCGCTTTGTAAGTTATCCTGAGCAAATGTGTAGTATTTAGGAATATTTTTGTTTATCAACTAGCCAGGTACGCTATTGAAGTGCCATACAGAATGATGTATCAATAGATACAGGGTTCGTCCGGAATATAAGTGTACTGATTTTTTCCCGCCGCTCCAGGCGCGCCCAGCACCGCTCTGACGGGCTGCGATTGGAGGGGGGTATGTTGGCAAGCGACGCTGAAAAAGGAAGTCGGCTCTGAGCTGTGGTGTAGTGAGGAGCTCTGTTAACGCGAACCTCCACGCTCGACCCACGTCACGGAACGCGATGCCGAAGTTTTTGGAGCAGCGTTATTCCATCAAATTTGCGGTAAAGCTTGGGAAATTGTCTACCGAAACTGTCGGTATGATTAACCAGGCTTTCGGGGAGTCAGCCATGTCCAGAAACATGATCTTTCGGTGGCACAAGATGTTCGTGGAGGGCAGAGAAGAGGTCGACGACGAACCACGGCCTGGACGCCCATCAACGACACTCACCGACGAAAATGTGCGAAAAGTTCGCGATGTACTGAACTCTGATCGTCGTCTTAGTGTTCGGATGATAGCAGAGCAGTGTAATGTGCCAAAAACAATAGTGCACGAGATTATTAGGGAGCAATTACAGATGCGAAAAATTTGTGCAAAGTTGGTGCCGAAAGTGCTCAGTGATGATCAAAGACTCAATCGTTTGGAAATCGCGACACAACTTGCGGATCACTGCAAAAATGATCCACATTTTTTAGAGAACATTGTTTCGGATGACGAGACGTGGATCTTTGAGTACGACCCGGAGTCGAAGAGACAAAGTGCGAAGTGGCACACCCCATCATCACCCCGTCAAAAGAAAGCTCGCATGAGCAAATCTCGGATCAAGGCGATGCTCATTGTCTTTTTTGACAAAAGGGGAGTCGTCCACTACGAATTTGTACCTGAACGACAAACTGTAAATGCTGCATTTTACGTCCAAGTGCTCGACAGGCTTCGAAAACGAGTCGCCCGCGTCCGGCCAGCGATCAAAAACATCTGGCGGCTGCATCACGACAATGCGCCGTCTCACACCGCGCTTGTCGTGTCGGACTTCTTGGTCAAGCACGGCGTGGCAACGCTGCCGCACCCGCCCTACAGCCCGGACTTGGCACCACCGGACTTCTTTCTGTTTCCGAAGATAAAGAGGAGTTTGAAAGGAACGCGATACGGGACTTTGGACGCCGTCAAAGAGACCGTGACGACGTGTCTTCGAGAGGTTCCCGATGATGCCTTCGCGGGAGCGTTCCAGGAATGGGAACGCCGCTGGAACAAGTGTATCGACTCACAAGGGTCCTATTTTGAGGAATATTAGCTTAAGATATGTAAAAGTGTAATAATTTTTTTTTCCTGAGCTCAGTACACTTATTTTCCGGACGAACCCTGTAAATGACTCATTGACTACGGTAGAACGGATCAGAAGACGCATTTTTTATATTGGCACGGAGAAAATTAAACAACAAGCACCACGTACTTAGCTTTGAGGAATATGTTCCGAAATAAGGATGATTATTTTTATTAAAATATGAAATTAGTTTTATTTATTTTTCAACTAGGAAGGGAATTAATTCGCCACCCTCTCCAAAGAGCGTGAGATATATTTTTAAGTACGAATATTCCATGCATTATTTATAATCCCTCTGGTTTATAGTTATAATATTTGTGATTTAATAACATTTAAAAGTGTGCGCTGCGTACTGCTTTATGCTTACAAGCTATGCCCTCGTCAGTTAAATAAGTTACTACAAATTTTTCAATTCCAAAAGCATAGATTCAGTGGAAAATTCAGCGTACAATTATCATTTTCTATCATTGGAATGATTACAAGCAAGATTTATCCTAAATAGCCAATGTATTGGAACCAAATACAGGGTTCAGCCTCGTATTTACCGTAATGCCATTTCCTATTCAAACTTTCCGCACTAATGCTGCCAATTTTTTCACCAAGTAAGAATGCTTCAAAGAAATTGACGTCTTAGATGTTTTTCAAAGAATGTTTCCCTGCGATTGCAGTAAGGAGTAATAAGTTGGAATATAAAACGGTGTAACTTTAAATTTCGTAATATAACTGTAGCACTTATAACTGAATCCTAGTTATTCTAGTTGTGTCCTAATTATGATCCACATCCCACAGCCAAAACATCGTTATAGTACCTCTTCATCTTAAAGAAGACGATATATCTTCCAGATTTTTAAGGCAAATTACTGTGCATTTAGCCTTCCTTGAGTACACTCCAACAACGATTTTAAGCGACAACCTTTTAACTTTTATCGCATGCATATGATGATTTAAGTGTTGCAAAGCAGAACTTTTAACTTTATGATCAACAATTGGTGTAATTTAGACTTTGACCATTAAGAGGACTTATTTTCCATAGTCAAAGGCAAATGACAATTATGATACAGTAAATTATTCTCGGATAACCATTTCTAAAAAAACGATTCGTAAAGAAGGGCCCGACACCTATCGCTTCACTTATGAAATATAATACGCATTGTAAGATAATTGCTGAATAATTACTATATTTTTAATAGTTACAGCATGATGACATGATTAGTTACTGTTAAAGCGCTACATTTTAAATAAAAAGGCAGCATTCACAAGCAGCAGAAAATAACTTTATTGCTCCGTTTTCCTGAGTGCCTTGGCCGGCTGGTCATGGGCTACTGGCTTCTACTCTGTCCCACGGAGCATTGAATGTCTCGCCCAGGAGCGCCTGGAGGTCTGCTCACTGGCGAAGGAGCACAGAAAGAGTAGTCGATGAGAAGCTGCAGGCGGGAAAGGTGAGAGAGGTGGAAAGGGGGCGTGAGGATGGGAGTGTTGAAGGCATGCATGGCGGAGAAGGTAGAGGGGATGAGGAGGTCTTTTGGTTGGCAGGGCAGGTGGTGGCAGGCTGAGAGGCAAACTCTCGCATAGGGAGCCCCTGGCATGGGGTTAAATGTCGCACCAGGAGTCCATGCCGGCGCTGAGTTCATTGTGGCTTATGACTCCGTGACACTTCATTATTTTTTCACGGATATCCTTCTCTCCGGGCAGTAGTAGCAGGTCATCGAAGCCCTTCCGCCTCCTCTTTCTGAAAGAGCTCCCTCCCACTCCGTCGAAGAGAAGGGAAGGAGCCTATTCCACGAATGTTTTTCTCTCCCTTTCTCACAAAAAGTATTTTTGCGGATGAATTTTCGTTCTACCATTCTTCGGCAGATGTACAGCATTCTCTTCGGAAGCCAGGGAAATTTGTTGTTTCACCCAACCAAGGAAATTTTTCGAACTCCCCGGAAAACGTACCACACGAGAGAGATGGTTCGTTCGGAGTAGGTGAGGGGATAATATTAACCCCACCACCATTTCCTCTTCACATCGCCTTCCCGGTCGCAAAGCGAGCGGAAAGCAGGAAAATGTTTGAAGTCATCCGTTAGACGGAGGTGAGGGGGAAGGGAATTCGCAAGTGGGTTGCCAAAAAGGGATTCACGCCTCACTGCAATAAATAATCGTTATGCGTGATGTGCTTCCAGGCCGACTCCACCGTGCGGGCGTTTAAATCTCTTCAGTATCCTGAATGAGTCGCCTCCGCACCATTTTCTCACCCTCCTCACTTTACGTTGATTGCACTCATTGTCCTGGATTAAACGCTGTTCGGATATCTGAACACAAATCGTGGAGACGGATAAACACTGTTGCGACCACGCTGTCCGCTGCGAGAGGAGTCGACGAGGGAAAATGAAACCGATCTTAATTTTTTTTTCGGTTGAACAATGGGTCACTAAATAAAAACGTGTAATATAAGGAAAATCTTTCCCGACTCCACCGTTGTGTGCCTACGCACATAATTGTTGAACTTCCGTCTGCTCGAGTGTCACACCGGTCGTGAATCACAGTGAGAGTCGTGAATTACGGTCTTCGCTACCTATCCATTTCCAGAGTCTCTCCCTGTCGGGCCACATGACAAAGCATGAAGGTAGTACCAGGAGAACGGAGGTGGTGATGGTGAAGAGTAGAGACTGGAGACGCGGTTGCTGCGAATGATCGAACTCCGTTTCTTAGCGCACAATAGGGACCGGCTAAGACATCAAATGTACGAAATCCTGTGTGTATATTTCATCATTTGAAGAAATTGATGACATAATTATTACATTAGGATAATTATTTCCACCGCATTGATGGAATCAACAGCAACTCCTTACGTCACTAACTAGTAGAAGCACTAAATAAACTAATCATTTTCTCAAGTGACCATTTATGACGATTTGTATAGTCACTGAGAAATGCGCTAGTATTCAGTATATATTTTGTTCATACGTTATGTTAACATATTATTGCTCTATAAAAATTTCAAGGTATAGCTTGTTGGTGTAACTATTCGGAAACTTCCCTGGATAAATGAAGTTTTTTTACTTTGATTTACCTTTTACGAACCGCAGAAGATAATACTAATACGGTAGAAATATCTTGAGGTATCTTCTGCTTGTCAGCGTCTTTATTTATTATTTCAATGCTCTTTGTAGCTGAAAAGATAAAATTAACATTCATTACTGTCCGTCGCTAATTTGATGAATACTAATTTAATTCAGTGGATACCGTATGTGAATTCATTTTATAATGATTAACGTTGTTCTAGTTGATAACCCAATCGAACTATTTGGCTTTTAGAGCAAGTGTAAATAGAATTAATATGGCGCAAAGGGAACTGAAACATTTAGTGGTAGCTTTAAACGGTTTTTGGTTACCTGTCTACTCCGTATGGTCTACAGAAGCATTTTACGCTCACGGTATCTTTATGTCCATTTCATTTAATAATACACAATGTAGTTTTTCCCTTCTTCCACGACGTTCTAAAAGAATTTTTCTCCATGGCATACTAAGATAAATATCAATATCGTGCAACAGCATTCAACTCGTACTTTCCTTAATGCAAATGAAGTTCGCTCGCCCCTCGAAAGTATGCAATGCAGTGGAAGAATTTATCAAGGAATCGTCCCAACCCTTACGAGAATAAAATAAAAAGATCATCGTTACTACAATGGATAAAATTTAGAAAGTACCCACGGATGAGGGATGGAGAAGAGACGGGGATAGGTGTCACGGTCTTTTCGTCAGTGTTTTCCATCACCAGCTTCGCTGAATCACTTTCCCTCGATTCCTTCCCGTCCTCGCCCCCGCAATCCCTCCCTCCCACCTTCGTCCTCAACCCAGCCCCCCCCCTCCTCCCTCGTGGACGAGTAACGATAGAGTTGTTGCGATGGCCCGTGAAAATGGTCCCTTCACACGAGCGCTGTTGTTCCCGACTCACGCCCTCCCTTCTCCCTCGCCCCTTCAACCCAACTCGACACCAGCCGCGACCCAAACAACACAGCCTTTTGCCCATGCGTGTGCACGGTGTGCGTGCTCCTCGGCGCACAAAACCACGCCGCCCAGCCGCCCGCGACCCCCCTTGAATGCGTCGTAATTAAGGATCTCTCGTCCAGAACCGACGGCGACGCCGTGCATCCGGGTGCCCGGGCACCGCGTGTCATTCTTTCACCTCCCACCTCCCCTGCCCGACTCCCTTTTCATCCCATCACTCAATGGGGATATAGCACATCCCACCACGATGGTCCCTCCCATTCGGTCCTCACTCTCTCCCTTCCACTCCCCTTTCATCCGCGTCCTTCCTCTCGCGCTCCCACGGTTCGACTCTCCCACCATCTCTCGAGTCGACCAAGAGGATATTTTTTTCGATCCATTGGAAGAAGGGTGGAAGAAAAGCTTTGAGGAGTATTTTTCCTTCGCCACGAAGGGTGACTTGGCCTGAATAACAAGGGAGCAAGACAGATTGTTGGTGAGAAAGTGGTCGTGGATGGGTTAAAAGGAAATGGAAACATATTTGTGTTTTTCCTCAGCAAGTTATCCCACGAAGAAAATCAGCTCATTTGATCATAGAAATTGTCCTCAGAAGGTTGATCTCTCAGAGAGAACGAATGATTGATGACTTGCTGGTCAAGGCAGGGGAAAATTCTATTCAGATAGCTATAGTTTGGCCAATATTTCTGGGTTTGGGGTTTGACACATCTCCCAGAACTCTGTAATTATTCCTAATTGTGAAATAAGGAATGAATACGTGGGACTCCCGCTAATTGTTATAGCTGTTTTTCTGCTGTAATAAATCCCTCTGGAGAAACCGAGAGGGATTTTTGACATGATTACGCGAATACTAGAACCGTAGGGGTTTATATATCCACCTGCAATGCTGTCAGAGAAGTTGTTTATGTCCTTAACCTTAAATTTAACGATTTTAAAATTATTAAACTGTAGATTATTTTTGTGAACGATACTTCATTTTTAATTTTTTCCCGTAGAATTCGGCATCAGGTTCTATTCGACACTCAGCACCTTCTACATTGGGCATATAATCTCTAAAAAAAAATAGTTAATGGCACCTGACTTCTCATTTTTCGAAATATCTCGTTTTTGTAAAATAAACGCTTTTGTTTGGGCGTGGCTATATTTTGATAGAGCGATGAATATTCAATGAGTTTAAATTAGATGTATGCATAGATATCTAGTTTTAACTTAAGAGGTTTCTTTCAATTAATCGCTTTAGTTTGTTGTTGACGAAGCTTTAGACGGCCGTTTCACTTAAAAATTGCATTCGCTCCAAATGGTTAGAATTAACGCGAGAATGCCAATGCCATTCCAAATAAATAGGATTGCATGAAGCATCAAAATAGGAGAGTGTTCACGTATTTGATCAGTATCATTCAATAAAATGAACGTTGTAGAACATTAGGAAAACAATAATACTGTCCAAACAAAAAGGTGATGAAGAGGTCAGAGTGCCTCCTTATGAATGAAGTATATTATTTGGTTCCAAAATTTTGTATTTCTGCAAAGAGGACGAGTGAAAATGGAGGCTTTTGGAAATATTGCGAAGTAAATGAGCAAGCCACAGCAAAAATAAGCAAATAATTGCTTATGGTTTGAACAATATAGGAAGTATTCGGCGATGGGCAAAAAAATGGAACGGAGGAAGTATTTAATGGCAGCAAGATGTTAAGGCGTATCGTAGGAGAAGGGAGAGAACAGGAGGAAAAAATTATGTTCAGGAGGAAATAATGGAAAGACATTGTAGAAATGGTTCAAAATTTCACGTCGTTTGCTTTTTGATTATTATATGCAGTCCAAATATATAGTTATAACGTGTAGATTTTATGTGATGATGAAAGTTCCGCTAGTAATTTGCACTTAAAATTGAGACTATTGTGTATTAAGCATTAGAAGTGGTCGCAATTATGTTCGATAATAACCCAGATTGTCTTAAAGCCTGTTCCCGGTTTATGGTGTCCATAAAAATCATTCAGATGTGAGCTAACTCTTCGTAGTCAGCATTTGTATTGACTGGCTCTCCGTATTGCTTGAAATCAGTTCGTTAAATTTATACGGTTAGGTCATCGCATTTCACCTAGTTAAATGCAGTGCCATGAATTCATTCACAACTGAGTCGTCATTAGTTGACTTGGCATTGAGTTGAGTTGTTTCCCCATGGAAGACGCGGCAATCACTTTTTCATCACTTAATCATTTATCTGCCTGCTTGACAAAAGTCGTCGCCGCATATACTATATATAGTAAAATGAGTACCTGCCGTAGAAAATTGAAAATAGCTTCATTTTTTGATATTTTTGGTAACAATGCACAGTAATTCAAAGGAAAAACGCTAAAAGATTTTAACTCCTTTTTAATTGTTTTAAAGTCTGTGAAAGGTGTGTGGCAGGGGGTACAACATCAGGTGGGATGAGGGAGGTTAAGGGAGAGGAAGGGAAAAGGGAAAAAATATTCACTAAAGACCTGAAATAATAAGCAAATTTATATTCATGCAGGCGGGTGGCTCAGTTCAAACAAGTAGATCCTGAGGTTCAAAAAGGTTTGGCACAAATATTTCGCTTAGTCGTACTACTTCCGTGTGTACTGACCGGAGGGTCCCGGGTTCGATTCCCGGGCAAACCTCTCTGGCACCTGCAGCTACACCCAAGCTATGTCATTTTTCGGATACCAGATCTTCCTGGGAAACCATAACCGGCCCAGGGAAAGGAACTGGCCCCCCTACCCTGATGTGTGGATTTCACACGCCATCATCACTGGGTGAACATCTCCTACCAAACCGACCTTCAGGTTGATTACTGTGTTTATGGTGCTACTTTCAGTCATCTTTGCAAGTAGGACTGAAGTATATGGTAAAATTAAAATTGCCTATCGCTCACTAATTGAGTACAAAAATTACAATACAATTATCCATGAAGGCGTAGAGCAACTTTCTTATGTTTTAACAAAGGATAGTCCCGCATTGAGTCAAAAACGCTGAAATTAATCATTTATTGATTTTATTAACCATTGATACTTTTTGAAACACCTTCATCTTTCAATGGACTCAACAATTAGTGCCATATAAATACGGAAATCCAATGTTCAATGATTCTCAGAGTCACCTTTAAAGGAATATCTCTAATTTATGGCTGCGTAGATTTTCGCGGCGGTGGCTTGAAGAATTCTGCATGTCCGGGTTTTCACCGCGTTGTTGTTTGAAGCCGACAACAGTTTCGCCGAAGTTTCATCCGGCGTCTTCAGGTCGAAGATGAGGGACTCAGATTTTGGCCGTCCTTATATAGGTGGTCCCGTCCAAGTGCTGCTCTCTGATTGGTCCTTTTTCGGAGGACTCTCTTCCACGCGTTGTGGAGATGGTAGCCTTCATCTCTATTGAAATTCGCCGGGTTTTTGGCTATCTCAATAGCTTCTCTGATTAGGCGTGGGTAATATCTACTTTCTTTACTTATGATTGTAGCGTCATGGAATAGAATATCATGGCCGGGTTCACTCCATTTATGCTCGGAGATGGCCGAGAGGTGAAACTGTTTGTTCGTAGTAGCCCGGAGGTGTTCTTTCATCCGAACTTTCATAGCTCGGCATGTTTCCCCGATGTAGGCTTTCCCACATGAACACGGTACTTGATAGACCCCTTCGTATAGGTCTTTCGAGATTTTGTCCTTCGGTCCGGGGAGCGCGTCCGCTATTTTCTTGGTGCAGTTGAATCTTGTCACCACGTCGTGCTTTTTAAGGATTCTGGCTATCTTCTCGGATGTTCCGGATACGAAGGGGATAGTCGCGTATGCCTTTGGGTCCGGTTCCGTCTGCTTGATTGACTTGTCAGAATCTCGTCTTCGCCTTTCTTCCCTGGCGGTCCTTTTTAGGACCATATCGTTCCGATAGCCGTTTTGTTTTAGTGCTCTCAGGAGATGTTTCTTTTCAGTCAGCAAAGAATCGGCGTCAGAGATTTCATACGCTCTGTGAACTAGTGTGTCCACCAAAGATGTCTTTTGGAGCGGATGGTGGTGAGAGGTTGCGTTTAGATAACGGTCGGTGTGCGTCTTCTTTCTGTAAACAGCATGTCCCAGCTTCCCACAACTCTTCTTTTTGACTAAGACGTCCAGGAAAGGTAGTTGGTTGTCCTTTTCTACTTCCATCGTAAATTTGATGGAATGATGTTGTGAGTTGAGAAATTGAAGAAATTTCTGAAGTTCTGTTGCGCCGTGCTGCCAGATGACGAAAGTATCATCCACATATCTTAACCACATCCTAGGTTTTTTCTCGTACTGATTAAGGATCTTTTCTTCAAAATGCTCCATGAACAGGTTAGCCACTACCGGCGACAGCGGCGAACCCATGGCTGCACCCTCTGTCTGCTCGTAGAATTCTTCGTTCCACAAAAAATAAGCATTCGTGAGGCAATGCTCCACCAGTGTGGGGAAGTCTTCCGGAATGCCGTTGGTGGTTAGGCCTCTGATGATCTCCACCGATTCCTTAATCGGGATGTTAGTGAACAGTGAAACAACATCGAAGCTCACCAATAATTCGTTGCTGTCCATTGTGATCTTTTTCAGGATGTCGATGAAATGCCCGGAGTTTTTTACGAATGACGATGTTTTTCCGACGTAGAACTTATGCTTATTTTTTGTGGAATGCTTATTTTTTGTGGAACGAAGAATTCTACGAGCAGACAGAGGGTGCAGCCATGGGTTCGCCGCTGTCGCCGGTAGTGGCTAACCTGTTCATGGAGCATTTTGAAGAAAAGATCCTTAATCAGTACGAGAAAAAACCTAGGATGTGGTTAAGATATGTGGATGATACTTTCGTCATCTGGCAGCACGGCGCAACAGAACTTCAGAAATTTCTTCAATTTCTCAACTCACAACATCATTCCATCAAATTTACGATGGAAGTAGAAAAGGACAACCAACTACCTTTCCTGGACGTCTTAGTCAAAAAGAAGAGTTGTGGGAAGCTGGGACATGCTGTTTACAGAAAGAAGACGCACACCGACCGTTATCTAAACGCAACCTCTCACCACCATCCGCTCCAAAAGACATCTTTGGTGGACACACTAGTTCACAGAGCGTATGAAATCTCTGACGCCGATTCTTTGCTGACTGAAAAGAAACATCTCCTGAGAGCACTAAAACAAAACGGCTATCGGAACGATATGGTCCTAAAAAGGACCGCCAGGGAAGAAAGGCGAAGACGAGATTCTGACAAGTCAATCAAGCAGACGGAACCGGACCCAAAGGCATACGCGACTATCCCCTTCGTATCCGGAACATCCGAGAAGATAGCCAGAATCCTTAAAAAGCACGACGTGGTGACAAGATTCAACTGCACCAAGAAAATAGCGGACGCGCTCCCCGGACCGAAGGACAAAATCTCGAAAGACCTATACGAAGGGGTCTATCAAGTACCGTGTTCATGTGGGAAAGCCTACATCGGGGAAACATGCCGAGCTATGAAAGTTCGGATGAAAGAACACCTCCGGGCTACTACGAACAAACAGTTTCACCTCTCGGCCATCTCCGAGCATAAATGGAGTGAACCCGGCCATGATATTCTATTCCATGACGCTACAATCATAAGTAAAGAAAGTAGATATTACCCACGCCTAATCAGAGAAGCTATTGAGATAGCCAAAAACCCGGCGAATTTCAATAGAGATGAAGGCTACCATCTCCACAACGCGTGGAAGAGAGTCCTCCGAAAAAGGACCAATCAGAGAGCAGCACTTGGACGGGACCACCTATATAAGGACGGCCAAAATCTGAGTCCCTCATCTTCGACCTGAAGACGCCGGATGAAACTTCGGCGAAACTGTTGTCGGCTTCAAACAACAACGCGGTGAAAACCCGGACATGCAGAATTCTTCATCTCTAATTTATATTTTTTTTCATTTCATCCAAGAGAAGTGGAATTTCAGGCGATATTACTCTCAAGCAACCGCCACCTGCGTGGTTAAGCAAAATCGTAGGCATTGACTGCTAATTTGCAGCCTATTGAGGGGTCGAGTAGACTCATTCGCTTGATCTGTTCCGACAATTAGCCGAAATTTTCTTTTCAACGGACCGTTTTATTGTATCAATATCAACCGTCAAAATAAACATCCGGAGCGAATTTGGATCATCAAAAAGTGAGTCAACCCTTTCAAAGTGAAACAGGTTCCCGTCTGAATCAAAACTTGATTGGAGAACGTCCGTCGGTTGAAGGAATCTTCGCGAGCCACAGAGTCCAGTCATGAACCCGGCCGTTCCTCCTTTTTTATTCATCGCAGAGATGACTATACTCAATCATCGCCGTTAAAAAATTGTGCACTCATCTCGTTTGTAGTTGGTGCGGAACACAAAAATTTAAACCACCAAGCCGAGCGTCGTCCTTAAAAGCTTAGCCTCGGGCTCACCCACATTCCCCTTAGATTCTGTGTTCCATTAATCCAACTTTTGCCATTCATGTCCCTCACGTGAAAAGATTCCCCATTCCTATACCCACTCTACAAGAGTAATTTCCCTCGACTCACAATCGAGACTCTTTCAACGAAAATATCATCCAAGTCAGATTTTTGAATGAAGCATCATCCCTTTTGTCCACGACCCATAAGCGCATGAATTTCCGAACCCGACCGCAATCAATAATTTATTTGATATTGTTATTGCCGTCGTCATCAACGTTCTCTCGAAGGTATTAAACTTTCACGCAGTGTGAAGGGAGGCAAGTTTTTTTCCCTTCTCCCGATGCATGCGGCGTCTGATTGGCTCCCATTCAGATGCCGAGGTTTGGTTGACTCTCCTCCTCCCGTTCCAATGCCTTTCAGCTGCTTTGGGGTTTTGGAAAAAAAGGCCCCTCTTGCCCGACCGAGCACATGAAAGTGGCCATTAAAAATTTCACGTCCCTTCAAATGTCCCCTAAGAGACCCCTTCGGTTGGTTCAACTGCAAAGGAATGACTTTCTGGCGCTTTTAAAAGGTCAGCGCGTTGTTCGCGCGCCTTCGAGCGAATCAGAAAACGATTAAAAACTCACTCCTGGGCCCATCTGAATGACGGGCGGCGTAGAATTTATTCATTCGACTCAATGTGGATCTTAAAATTGATCGCAATTTGCTCGGTGTAAATGGAAAGATTCACGTCAGAATAGATTATGATATTGTTAGGTGTGCTATTGAAGAGGTGGCATTTTATTAGCCTATCTATTTTTTTATGGATTCGTTTAAGTACCTAATGATCAAAATACTTTGTATTTGACAACGATGAATGTCATGATTTATATTGCATTAGAAAAATAAGCTCGCACGTTCGGTTGCGAGAAAGAACTTGTGAACCAGGTTCGGGTATAAAGTAGTCTATGATATCTGGCCGAACTCTCTGAAGCTTTAGGTTCCCTAAACAGATTTGATTGGTTTTTTCTATCATTAATTATATCGATGATAATCTTGTTTTATGATTTCGTTTGCGAGATTTTGAAGACAGCTCTTGTGTAATATACTCTTGTTTTTACGATTAAATGATTATGAAAAAACATTTTAATTTGTTCTTAGAAATTACCCGCAATTTCCCAAGTGAACCTTTCAATTTCTTTAATTAACCTGCGAAACAAGTATACATTTGCAGTGCTGTGCTGGAGTTGTTTAAAGTCACTCTTATCTCGAATAATGTTTACTAAATATTCAAGGAAGTGATAAATCAATATTATGCGTCTAAGGCTAAAAACTGAGAGTTTGTATAACTATGTGTATAACCTTTAATACGCACAACAAAGTTTCACGTAATCTAATTACTGCACATGAAAATGCATTTAATGTAGGTTTCTTATGATGCAACTTCAACTTACATATTCAGCAATGACTCTGTATTAAGCTCGGTATTAATACGATTTTCTTGGTCAAATGGTGATTCATATTTTTCGTCAAAGTATTATAGGTATTCATCACCTTCGGTTACTGTTGGCTAAATTTATCCCAATCCACTCCCAAACCTTGCTCATTTACTCGCCCATTAGTCTAATATCATGGACGGTTATGAACAACCTGTCTTAGTTTCATATTTATCACTAAACCCTCCTATTCTCCACCAACCTTATTTGATACTTTGGAATACTATACGTTGAGATATCGGATAAAAGCCTTTTCTTCATACAAACCCTTGCAAGTACTCTGGAATCCAGACATTAGCATTAGCCTTATTATTACTTCTCTCTTCTCACCGTAACGATTATGTTTACTAAAATCAGTAGTAGTAGTAGTAGTATTTGGGGGAGGCGACGTACAGCTGAGGTCATTTGTGCCATAGGAGATGGACAGGAAAGGATGAAGGGCGAAAGAAACCCGGCGTCGGCATTAGCCTGCGAAACGCGCCAAGGGGCCCGCAGTTTAACGTCCCATCCGACGGACGGCGTACTCACTCAAAGTGCCCTCCAGAAAGCACCTCAAGTAGGGATCGAGATACCTCTGAAAAATATTCAACACCGCCGGGACCCGAGCCCTCTGGTTGGGAAGCCAGTACGATAGCCACCGCTAAATCCCGATCACCTAGATCTAACTTTTTTGGTGTGTCATTACCAAACAGTTCTTCTACATACGAGTATCCTCTCTTGGAATTCCTGGAAAATTTCGTATACCGGGCAAGCTCCGGCTTACAGCAGGTGTTGTTTGTTACTTAATTTAATGAAAATACAAACACGAAATGCGACATGCCTCTCAACCTCTCGCAAGCAACAAAAATATTATAAAATAATCTACACAGGCATCGGACAACTGTCAGGATGGCCGAGCGGTCTAAGGCGCCAGACTCAAGATAACACTTGCTTGTATATACGAGTCGTTTGGGTATTCTGGTCCTCGAATGAGGGCGTGGGTTCGAATCCGACTTCTGACAAAGTTTTTCCCTCAGGGTAGCGTAATAGGGCCACTACAAATTTTAAGAAGTTTTGATTAAACTCACGCAAGTTGAGCAGATCTTTAGATCTTTATTAGCAAACACACGGTAGTAGCAATCTCGGATTATTTGCGGACGTCACGGTGGTATACAGGAAAATAAGGAGCTCATCAGATGGCGAGCTACTCTCTGGACAAAATATCGAATTGGTACAAAGAATGAGGATTACTCCTGAATATAGGCAAATATGCCGTTTTAAAATTTTGGAACAAAGGAAGTGGCGAACAGGATATAAAAAAATGAAATAGAGGGTTCAGTTCTAACTACGGCCAATCAAGTTAAATATTTAGGGGTAGTATTCTAACACCACGCCTTTCATGGGGAGCACATATGAGGAAAATATGCGGATCCGCTTTAAAGAAATCGGCGGTGAAACGGGTGGTGGAATGAAAAAGTAAAAAAGAGGTGTTATTTTGCTCTAGTCCTCATTTTGAATATGCCGCAAGTGTTTGGGATCCATGGGAGAAAATTTGGCGAAAAGAATTTGATAAAGTCCAGAGAAATCGGCCAGATTCGTTAAAAATTGTTATGATAAGAACACAAGTGTGACAGGTCTCTTAAGGGATTCAGGCTGGGAGCCACTTGAAGTACGAAGAGAACAAACGAGACTTAGACTCTTAGAAAGGTGCAGTACAAATGAGTCTAACGATGACATGAAAGGAATCATAATGGCCCCACACTACTTAGGTGGATCAGACCTCAAAGATAACATAGGGGAGAGATATTCCAGTACATATAGATACAAATACGTATTCTTTCCCCGGACAATGAAGAACCATAATAGTAAGAAACGCGAGTCAATATAGAAATATTAAAGGCATTAGATTTACAAGTTCGGACAAGATTAAATGTTGCGTAGACATAAAGTATATTCGTAGGTGCATGTATGTTTTAGGTGATAGTATAGGTAATTCATGTGTGTGAGTTGTAAAGGTTTTTGAATGAATAAAGACAATTTTGTGAGCGTAGATTCGAATGAATGTGTGGCTTTTGTATGCGGTTTTATTCTTACTTACGGGTGGTGACCGAAAACCTCCCGTCATACGCCATCTTGAGGCGGCAGTAGTAGTATTTAGGGGAGGCGACCGACAGCTGAGATCATTTGCGCCATTAGGGATGGACAGGAAAGGATGAAGGGTGGAGAGAAACCCGGCGTCGGCATTAGCCTACTCTTTACGAAAGGCGCCAAGGGGTTCGTAGCTTAACGTCCCATCCGACGGACGGCGTACTCACTCAAAGCGACCTCCACAAAGCACCTCAAGTAGGGATCGAGATACCTCTGAAAAGTATTCAACACCGCCGGGATTTGAACCCGGGCCCTCTGGGTGGGAAGCCAGTACATTAGCCCCCGCACCATCTCGATCCCCTAACTTAAATCATGAGGCTGATGAAGGCTACCTGTTTGAGCTAATGTTCATCCTACCTGTGTCAGGTTTCCCTCTATTTCCTAACAATTAAGGCTTTTTTATGTTTCTATTCCCGTCTGGTTTTTTTTTCTACGCAATATTTTTCTGCGTAATAAATTTACCTTTCCTTCTTGTGCAACCTTTTTTTGGGCAGGCTTGAGAACTGATCAAATAGGGGACCAAACTCAGTCATAATTAGTGAAATTACTAGGTAACGCATATTAGATGCCATAAAAAGATTTCGTATTACGTATCCCCTCTCATTTCCCCGGACAATTACGTTTCTTGTCTAGCTTATTTACATATTCAGTGGCATATTCTCCCTCCTGATTCTTACCATGTGCATATTCATTAACTTCCATTATTGTTTCATCTCATAAATTATATGATATACAGGGAATGTTTTTCTCAATATTTACGATGCTACCTCTAAATGTTTCTCTGCATCTTTTGATCCCTTTCCTGTATTCCTGCTGATCTCATCCCCTCGCCCTGTTAGTATTCTACCAGCCGATTTCTGCTGTTCCTTTCTTTTCAATGTGGTTAAAACATCTGAGCTCTCCGAAAGGCTAACAATTTCCATTTTTTATTCCTCCTTTAATATCTTGAATTCAAATGTATGCTATGAAAACAGCAATTTCCTGCTTCCACCACGTCAACGCTCTGATAGATGTGTAGAATCCCGTGATTTCAGTTCTGATAAAAGTAATCCTATATTTAGTTGATCTGTAATAATATTATTGCAGTAATTTTACGTTTAACATATTAATAAACGACACATACTTTCGATCTCCGAATAGCATGGTAATTCATGTCGTGAACAGTAACATTCAATGCGGACATCAGGATATCTGATAATGACTCTTCGTATTTGGTAATGCATTGGAGTAAATGGTAGACTCATTTACGAGTTCATCATTGCTGACTAGCAGTCGAGCACTCTATATGTTGCTCCATCTGATAGTCGTATTAGGGCTTACTATAGGTTACTCCATTAGATATTCGTATAAAGGTTTATTATAGGTTGATTCTCAAATACTTCTCCATGCCCGGCAGTGAAGTGGGAATCCAGATGATAGGTCGCGCAATGAAATTTCATTTCTACTTTTCACAAATTGAAAAATTGGAAGATAGCTTACGGGTAATCCCAAAAGTACCCGACCCAACAAAGAAAACACAAACATTTTGGAAAAAATGTATTTATTTTTCAACTTAATCTCCTTTCAGCGATATAAACTTTTCTCAGCAATGTTCAAAAAGTTCGATACCCTTTTTATAATAAGAACCGTCTAGTTCCTCAAAATGGCCATTAGCCTCCGACACTACTTCTTCACGGTTGGAAAATCTTTGACGATCGAGCAATATTTTCAAGTTTTGCGAACAGAAAATAATCCGAGGGGATTAAATCTAGGCAAATAGGGTGCATGCGGCAATTAAAGCAATTAAAACTTTATATCATGAATTTTTGCCTTTGCAATAACGGATTTGTGAGCTGGTGCAATGTCTTGATGAAACAACACTTCCTTGATTAGAAGAGTATTTTGTACGAAGAATACAAATTTTGATGAGCATTTTCTAGCTGCTTCAAATAGCCACTTCGCTTAGCTGCAGAAAACCGCGGAACAGCTACTCTAAAAAAACGGCTCTAATTAAATGATATGCTCATATCACATTAAGTCCAAGCTGAGCAAAGTTTATTGTGGATTTTTTCGCAACTGAATGGAAGTTGCGGGTCAGGTTTTTCGCGTAAATCCCATTTGGCACTAAAATATCACGATACGATAACCTCGCGAGTTTTTTCGGCGCATTTTTCCATGAATAAACTCTAAACGCGGAACATTACAATGCATACTACTCAAAATTCTTTATTATTCTTTACCCTCAGGCATAAAAATAGGTACGGTCGAGGGCGTTATTGCTTACCGGTGCATAGAGCCTGAGTCAGTAGTTATCTGTTGCCTCAGGCGTGGCCCTCCACAATCCCCGTCGAAGTGCAACCACGGGAACAAGGAAAGTAAAGAGAGGGAGGAGTGGTGGAAGGGCTTAGGGGAAAAGCAGGGGCAAGAAGGTAAGGAGGGAGGAAGAAGGGCACGGGCCGCGAGCAAGGAGACCACACATGAAGCAGGGCCGCACGGTGGAGGGCCCTCAGCACAGAGAGAGGGACTCCTTTAATGGATGGGGTCGGAGGAGGGGCGTGGCCGAGGGTGAGTGGGGGGGAGGGGGCAGAGGAGAGAAAACAGACGGTGGAGCCGAAGAAATGGAAACAGTTGAAGGGCCCACAATGATGTTTCCACAAAGGGAGTGAGGACACTCCACAAAAGGGCGGGAGTAATGAACGAAGCAGCGGCATCGTCACGGCTTAAAAGTGTTAAAAATATCTCCTGGGCGATTAAACGGCTTCTAGGTCCCCTCGCGGATCGAGGGTCTTCTTTGAGAGATGTCCCCCATCGTTCGGGCGTCACTTCATCCTTGTTCTCCGACCCCTCCCCCCCGTCCCTCCCCCCTTCTTTCAAGTGGAGCAGTTTCTGAGGGGCATCTACCGATTGCTAAATCACCAAGGCGCTTACTCCTTTAAGATCTTTTTAGACGCGGAGGCTTTGGCTTAATGCTCTTAAAAGGCCGTGCTAAACGTTCGGAAGAATCTTCTTTGATCTTGCGCAAAAGGATTCGTTTCGTCTCACGTGAAAATCGAACTTTACTGCTGGTGGAAACCGGAATGTGCGGAGTGAAATAGAATATTCTTTCCTCTTCCACCACCAAATGTCAACGGGTTCATTCATTGGGTGTTCAGTGTAACAAAGGTCGTCTGAACTGCAAAATTTGATGGAAAAATGGTTCTAGGTTTTCTTGTTTCTACATCTACACAATATCCTGCAAGCCGTCGTAAGCGCACGTGGCTGTGGGAGGAGAGTTTAGGCTAGGTCACTAGACATGCATGCACGAATATGAGTTCATTCACTCATAGGAATATATAATGGCTCATATATTCATAAAGGGTAATGATCGACTTTGATAATAGTTTTGAGATCTTGGAAGTTAAGAAAATAAATATCAGCCTGATATCGCTTTTTACAATATCACTAAAAACCTTCGTTTTCTTCTATTCATAGCCATGTGAGATAATAGACTCTCAATCCTTCGCTCAATTACTAGGTATCCTATTTGATCCCTATTTCTGACATGAAATAACATCCTATCTTCTTTCTTAATTCAGCCCTAATTACTTAGTTTCAGGACTGGTACCTAAGCTACAAGCAGTGTTGATACAATTCTTATATGACGATTTTGTCGGTCTAAAGAAATGGCAAAGAAAAACGTCATGCGGTTTTATAATAAGGGTCGAATCGGTTTGCCGATGAAGAAGGATGTTATGAAACATTTAAAAGCGTCAATTTTATTCTAGTTTAATCGGTTACTTGCTCGTTGCTCGGAAACTATCATGGGAAAAATATTCGATAAATAATTATTCAATTCATGTAACAAAAATCATTATTTTCACATATGTCAGTGGAGCCTATTAAATTCTTTACCCAGTGTAACGGTCTTGCGTATCACAATGGTCATGACTATTCAGTCGTTCGAATTCATTGAATTATTCTAATATGCTAAGGCATTATGTCATTCTCACCATTGAGTAAAACGTTGTACCTCGATATTGCTTTTGATTAATTATTCCACTTAGAGTTATTTAAATTAGGCAGTATCTTGGGCATATTATTGTTGTAATTATTTGCTGATTAATAATCCTTTTATGAAATATTGCACTCATATGAAGAAATCGAAGCCATCATGATGTCTTTTATCATCATAAAGTTTTTCATCAAACCAATCTTACGGCTGATTACTTTGATTTAATGCTTTTATGTATTTAGAAAAAAATTAATACGCCAATTTTTATTTTTTAAAGATTGACTATTTGTTTTAATTGAAATTGTAATCGTCCTAATTTTGAGGTTTTTCTGTTTCGGCAAAAAACTTTCGATGAAGGTAAATCCTGCCTTTTGGTAAAGGAGGCTGTTAATGGTTAGTCAATTTAAGCCTTGCAGTTGGGCTAAACGGAAGATATAGGTTGTTAACTGCTGATTATCAGAAAAGTAGTCTGCCTCAACCATGGAAAACGTCTCCAGAAAATGTTCGTACAATTACAGAGAACTCTTGGACACCGCATGTTTACGTAGGCTTTTCATCTTATCTGGTGGACCTAGACCTCACCCCGCCTTATAGTCTCAGGCTTTTGTTTCCTATTATTTTCAAGGGAATAATAGACTTCTTCATTCCCAAAAAGACTCCAAAAGTTTTCAAGTGGGACACGCGCTCATGTCATTGTGCGCACGTATCTTTTGCATGGTGGGGAGGACGCGAGTCGTTCTTTTCACGTCGGCAGAGGAAAGATGTTGGCGACGTCAAGTCAGCATCGTCCTGAGGTTTTTCTTAGGATCTCGGTTAGGATGGGTTGAGAGGGGCAAGGGGGTTTGTACTCCTTGAATAAGTCAGGCTTGCGCACCACCTTTAAGTTCCTATATTTACATTTCCCGTTTCCTATCTTCCATAAGAAGCGTGGGCCAAAAAGAGGGCTCCACACCCCTACCCACCCCCTTCCTCAACCACCAACAGCCGCTGAGGTCACATTTTCTCCATTCGCCGAAATTTCACCTTTACGAGAGGACGGAGGAGGTCATTAAAGAGGAGACCGTGCGCACTTAAAGTTAGCCGCTTGTAATTCAATGCCCTGGAGGAGATAAAGAAGGTTTTCGGCTGTGGTGTGCTTTGCAAGGGGAGAGTGGTGTTGGGCAGCATTGAGGCAAGAGGTTTCGAACCACCAAAAAGTCAAGGCTGCGCCCATTTCTTTCTATTTTCCTACTTCAATCCCCGCAGCGTGTTGTCCTCCCGCTGTCCCGTCCACGTGGTCGCCCTGCGAGAAACGAAAGATGGTCGCGCGTCCATTACAAACCCGAAGGCACCGGAGAAAAGGAGGAAGCCCCGTGGGGTGCCCAGGGGGGAAGAGGAGCCGCATCTTTCGAAGCGCGCGCATTCTTTTCACCTAGGGTCATTCTTTCCTTCTTTCTTCTCCTTCTTTCCCCTTTTGCAAACCCACAAAAAAATGCCGAGGCGTGACCGCTTCGAGTGGGATTTAATGCAGTGCGCCCCAGTTCATTCACTCCGGAGTCTCTCCACCGGAGAAGAATGGGGTTTGTTCCTGGAGAGAGGGTGGGTGGGGGAGTCACCCCTTTTGGGAGGGCCACAACGACACCCCCAAGGCCTCCTGCCGAGAGGGTGGGGGAGGGGAAGGCACAGGGGCGTGAGCGAAATCTGGGATGCCAATTGGTTTCTCTTGAGTAGATACCTAAGTCAAGGGAAAAGGTGGTTCGAAGAGAGCCACTCTCTGGATTTCGGGAGAAGGCACGTGGTGGTCCAGACGCTGGACCCGGAAGCATAAAGGACGGAAAACTCTTGATTGTCAATGGGATTTCCTTGTGCATCTGTTTAGTATACAGGGATTCAATTATGTTCAGCAGCTGCTTTTTAGGCATACCAGAAGTGGAAGGGGAAAAATTGTAGAGACGATAAGGGTGACCAGCTCAACCATGCTGTCAATGCACCTAATGCACTCCTTGATAATCAGCGAGAATTAATTTATTATCTGCCTAAAATCATCAATTAAGTTGTGTAAACATTCTAAGTACCGGCGCGTGATGTTGCTCTCAATAATTCACATTAATTTAAATGAACTATTGATTTAACCTCCGAACATCTAGACACGATTTCATTTAATCCTTGATTAAATAAAATCGATCAATGTAAAGGGTAAATTTCTTTTTTCCTTAAGATTTTAATAAAATATATGTTACCTTGGTTTATTGCAATTAGTTTGAATATAAATTGATGCTTAACTGTCACAATAGCCGAAGCTTGTTTTTCTCTTGTAAGCAGAATATACTTTGGCACTCGTGAGTAACGCCATGCTGTACCATGTGTATTTTATAAATGAGTTGTTTTTTAATTGTTATCTGTAAGTAACCCGATTAGGGTAGGATTTTTATGAATTCTTGCATTGCTCATTACTCTACTTCTAAGCCCTTATTAATATGATGCAAAATATTTTTAAACCATGTACTATGTGTTGCAATAGCTCATCCTTTAGCTCTGAAAACGTGCATCGGCCACTCGTATCTGAGCAGTCATAGACATGTTCAGGTTTTTGATAAGTCACCTATTCCGCCAGCATTTCTTCCAGCAAAAAGCATTTATTCATGGATGCAAATCCTTGATGGATTAGTTAAATTAAAAGAGGCCTGATTTTAGATTACAGGGAGCGTTCCCAAAATAATGGAATTAAAATTCCCGCGCCGCTTCTATTGATCGGAGTGAGATCAAACCCCTTGAAGTAGGTGGGGAGGACGCTTTGCTTTGCCACGACACCGGTCTCAGTGCTCTTCAAGCTGTAGAAGCGGCAGAACGTCAGCTATTATTAACCTCTGCGCGCCGACCGTGTCACCAATGACCAAACGAGCGTAAATTTCAAGTTCACTTTTGAAACGTACTCGTATTGCTCTGCAGTCCTACGGCTAAGGCTACCTTTCCCTTTTTTTGGGAGGGCACAACCATTGCTTTGACGAAATGTTCCTGGCAAAATCCTCCCTCATAAATACTACGAATCTGCTTTCCGAGAATCATGCAGATGTAGCTGTAGTACCCTAACTCATTCCCATATTATCTACCTTCCCTTTACCACGTTCCACTTTATACTATCAAATATAACTATAGTATATAACTATCAAATGTTTCCTCCCAGAAACAACCACTATTATTTCCTGTTAGTGACCGAGTACACTAATCATTCCTTCGTATACGTTGGTTTAGCTTTTACTTCTATCATCCATCTGCTCCACGTTTACAACGATTTTATTCACTTTTATGGCCAATGCTATTTTCATCCCTGACTCTCTTCCTTCCCGCTGTATATTACTCTATTACTGTCGCTCCAGTAATCCCCACTATCCTTCTATCTCATCACTCACAGCCCTGATATATCTACATATCCTCTCTTTATCCTCGGCTTTTTATTTTCTTATTTTCCTACCTTCCGCATCACTCTGACATTCCTAGTCTCTAATCTTATTGGATTTGCCCTCTTCTTCTTTACTGCTACTGATATTGATTTCTTTTTTCGAGGATTTCGTCAAATGACGACCGCGGAAGCGTTGCCACTCCCGCTGAGGGTGTTTGTATCATATTTCTTGGGTAAAATAGAAGATATAGTCTCCCGATGCTTTTTTCAATAGTGTTTTCTACGTTACGTCATCACTGAAAAGACCGACAAATTGCGGCCAGACGCATTTACAGCCGCCGAACTGAGGAATACGAGTAGACGCTGCGCGGACCACTTTTCACCTGGTTCCTACCCTGAGACAAACTGGTGTCGTCGTGACATTAAGGGAGAAGTAAAAGCAGTACATAGCTCTACTCTGCGTTTATTGACAACGTACATTGCAATGGGACGAGACCGCGAAATAGCTACGCGGTGTAAGTCCGGGGAGGCTAAGTCTTGCGAGGTCGCAGACTCAACGAGGGTAGGGGCGGGTAGCCAAGTCTTGCGCAGTCGCTGATTCAACGTGGGCACCGTTAGGGTCGGACTCCCCGAGCACCGATGCTGCCGCGTTTATTACCCCCTTCAAGGGTTCAAAGGGCGGATCGAGTCATTCTTCGATGAGAGTTAGGAAGGGGGTGAGTTGACACATCACTGCCCCCATGCCCCACCCCCTACAACGACAATGGTATGGGCGAGTTCCTCTACGAGTAACAGTTAACATTGCTATTCCCAGCGTACCTTTAAGGGTCATCAGAACATAGGATACAGTGATAGCAAATATGTATATGCCGACGTCCAGCCATTCAGATGAGGCAAAAGAGGAAGTATATGAACAACTGGAGGAGGTTCTAGGAACAGTAAAAGGGAAGGAAAACCTCATAGTAATGGGAGATTGGAACGCTGTGGTCAGCGAGGGACGAGAGGGAAGTAGAGTGGGATACTTTGATTGGGAAAACGAAACGCCGCGGGAGAAAGACTGATAGAGTTCTGCAACGAGAAAAACATGCTAGTGGTAAATACCATCTTAGATTAACATCCGAAAAGAAGATACACGAGGAAGATGCCTGGAGACAAAGCACAATACCAAATTGACTACATCCTTGCCAGGAAGATATGCAAGAACCAAGTTAAGAAGTGTAAGAGCTACGCAGATATAAGAAGTGATCACCACCTGGTGATCATGGACAGCAGACTGCGATACAAGAAGATGAGGAAAGAGATACGACAACCAAGATGAAACAAAAAGATGCTGGAAGAAAAGCAAACAAGGGAAAAGTTCACCACGGGCATCGAAAGGGAAATAGAAGGATATAATGAAACAACTAGCACTGACGGTCGATGGGAAGAAATGAAGAATATAATTACCAAAGCTGCAGATAAGCTTCTTGTGAGTACGGCAGAAATATCTAAGAAGCCATGGATAACAGCTCAAATAAGAGGTCTCATAGACGAAAGAAGAAAATATGAGAATCCTAGAAATGAGACTGAAGAAGACCTCTATAAACAGTTGTAAAACCAGGTCATGCGAGAGTGCAAGAAGGCAAAGGAAGAATAAATAGAAAGCTGCTGCGAGGAAATTAATGGCAACATGAAAAAGGGAAATAGTTAGATGCCTTATAAACTAGTGAAGAGGTAATTTGAGGAGAGAAAAACAAAACCGCAAAACATCCAAGCCGCTGATGAAAAAATACTAATAGATGATGACATCATTGGAAATAGATGGATAATATACATTGAAGTACTCTATCAAGCTCCCAAACCAATAGAAGGTGGTTTAATTAAATATGAATGCATGATAGGTAAAGACGATCGGGGTCCGCACATATTTAGAAGAGTAATCGAGAGAGCCGTGGCAGAGCTGAGAAACAACAAGTCACCAGGAGTTGACAAAAAAACGGAGAAATAATCGAGGCACTCGGGGTCAAAGCGAAGGATGCCCTCTATGGAAAGATCAAAGATTGCTACGACAGCGGAAAATTACCAGAAGACTTCGAGAAAAGGGTAATGATTTCAATACCGAAGAAACCGAAAACAGATAATTGCGAATAACACAGAACATTTAGCCTGGTGACTCAAACATCAAAAATCCTTATGGAAGAAAAATAGAAGCCAAAATAAACAAAGCAGTATGACAAGGGTGCAATCTCTAGCCAGCAATATTCAACGTATATCTGGAAGAGACAATAAAAGAAACACAAGAATTGGGTATCAAATGAATCAATATAAATGGAAAAGAAATCAAAATGCTACGGTTTGCAGATGACATCGCAGTAGTGGCGGAAACGCAAGAGGACTTGCAAGCAACTCAAGCAAGTGCTTTGGGCCAAGTGCTGGGGGAATGTAATATGAACATCAATAAGAAGAAAACTAAAATCCTTGGGTATGGAAGAGAGAAGCTGAATGCAGATATCACAATTCGAGGGGTGAAACTAGAACAAGTGAAATCCTTCATCTACCTAGGCAGCAGCATAATATGGGATGGAAGAAGTTCGACCGACATCAAGCGAAGAATAGCGCAAGCTAAGAACGAATTCATGAAGAAGAGCCAATTACTATGTTTAAAGAACCTAATACTGGAAATAAGGAAGCAATTCGTCAAGATTTTCGAGTGGAGCATGGCGCTCTATGATTCTGAGACTTGGAACATTGTAAAAGTGCACCAGCGAAGAATAGAAGCCTTTGAAACGTGGTGCTGGAGGAGAATACTGAAGATTAAATAGACAGACAAAGTAAGGCACGAGTATATAGAGATAGAGACAGAAGAGGATGGGACCATATGGAGAACTCTTCGGGGAAGAAGAAATCGATGGATTGGACAAACATCGAAGCACAAAGGATTGATTAGGTATAAAATAGAAGAGAAAATAGAAGGGAAGATTCCCCGAGGAAGCCAAGTGACATGTACATAGGACAAATTAAGGGCGTAAAGCAGAGAAGGAATAAAGGATTGAGGTAATTGACATTACATAGAGTGGAATGGAGGGCTGCAGTAAGCCAATCCTTGGATTGAAATACTAATGATATATATATATATATATATATATATATATATATATATATATATATATATATATATATATATTCAAACACGAAAACCCGCCATATGGCGAACATATACTCATTCACATGGAAATAAATTTGAGAAAAAGGGATAATAACACATATAACAGACGAATACAAGAGAGGTGGGGAAAGCGGTTCAATAAATGCAATTTCTTTTGACGAGAGTTGGACAAGATTTGTTTCTTGGTCCACACTGAAGTGGAGGCAAAGGGGATGAGAAGGGTTGAAATAGGTGTAGATTCTCGTGGGATGGCCTAAGGAGGCTTGTAAGAAAGAAACGTTGCCATGAGTTGGTTTTACCGAAAGAATGGAAAGGAAAGGAATCTGAGAATAAAAAGGCGAGCAAGAGTGATGGTTGACTTTCCGTAGAAACGGTCTTACGAGGTATGGCCGAGGAAGAAAGGAAAGGACAGGTACGAGAGTAGAAGGAGGCTACGCGAGTCGAAAGGTGTTACCTTCCAAAGAGTAAACACAATGGCTTTGACGATGGAAGAGTTAAGAGAAAGACTGTTGACCAAGAAATGTTTGGGTTGAAGATTTATGTTCGCGGTAGAGAAACTATGGCCATCAGCATCTGGACCCGTGCAATAAAATCCTAAAGTAAAGAGAGTCCCCAAATATTCTTGGCATTCCAAAAGTTTATTTTTATCACTGCCTCCAAGCCAACAAATTTAAGCGCATTCGTAATTAGTAACTACCTACTTATTTCACGAGTTAAGTACAGATTAGTTCGTTCATTCAAAGATGTCTCAGCGAAAACATATATCATTAGCACAAAATTAATAATAAAAGATTAAAAATTGGCTTTTATGCGTGAGATTTGAAGACTCCAAATCACAAGTCAGTATTCTCCACCAACGGTAGCTCTCAGTGTTCGTGTGGATACAAAACATAAAGATGACAGTGTTTGCATGTCATTTCTTAATTAGTTTCACAATTAACATCGCATTTATTGCATCTTCTAAGTTTTTTCTCCTTTTAGTAATACATTATTGCGTTTTGAAAAAAGGAAGATATGTTGCCGTACCCTGTATGTCCATTCACGAATCAGATATATTTTATTCTTCAATCGCCATGACAACACATATTCTGCAATGGAAAAATTTCCAGTTTCAAAAATTATTGAACCAAATTGAAATGCCATGATATGAGAGATGTTATGATAATAAAGTTAAACCTTTTAAGCTATTCACATTTATATCCGTTCAACTTGTGTTCATCTTCATCATTGGCGAATATCTTAACGTTTTCAACCAATTTTTATGAATTCAACTATTTCAGCAGAGTAAAATTTATTAATTTCAAAGCAAGCATTAAGTTGTCAGGTATAGTGAATGCAGAAAACATTTCAATTGTTTCTCGTGGAATATAAAATAAGTTAATGTTACGGATCTGGTTGCTACATGCCAGTTTTATGCTTGATTTCTACAGATATATTTCAAATTATATGTTTTGTCAAATTGTGAAGGAAATTTCATTAGTTTATGCTATCCTTCAGCCGTAATATCTGTATTCAAAATTTCAATAAACAAAATTTGAACATTTTGCCCCCTCTCAAAAATATTTACCCTAATGTCTTTCCTAATCTTGGGTTATGGAATACGATTTATTTCATGAATTTAATATTATTGATATCATTCCGCACAACGCTGATCATTGGAAAATTTACGGAATGCCCATGATGAGGTATTCATTTACCATTATTACCTTTCCAAATATAAATGAAACCAGAGGAAGTCAGACTTGTATTTTCATAAATACATACTTTCACCTAGTTGGAATCCTAGTTCTACCTGTACTAATTGTCGGATGTAAACCCGAGATATTCGTGCTCGATGTCAGGCAAGTATATTTTCGCCCTCTGTTCGAAGTCCTTATCTAACAGGGTGAATTTTTCAGTATATCTTTCCTGGTATCAAGTAAAAGTATCCGTCATTCCTACGGTAGATCGCTCATTTGTATGGGACTAAAAGATTAAAGAAGGCCTTCGGAAAAAAATCTAGCAGTTTGCTCAGCCGTCTGGCAAGAAAAGAGGTCGGGCGCAGTAACAAATAGTTCCGAAGGCAGGTGACCATCATTATCGCATTTGGCACTCGCCCACTTCACCACCCCCGCCATCCTCCCCTCGTTCCCCTCCCGGAAAAATTCCACCCTCCCTCCGCCCTCACCCTTCGTCTTCAGTCTTAAACAGAGGCCAACTTTCTAACTTCCTGGAAAAAAGAACACGAAGTGGGAGGGAGGGGTAGGATGGGGTGGGTTTCGGGAGGCGGTGTAGGGTCGGTTCGGAGCATGTGGAGAGAGGCAGGGCGAGGGCAGGTGTCTTGCACTTCCAAAAAGGGGCGGGTGGCGAAAGTGGTGATTTTGTGAGGCGGCGAAGATGTTATGCGAAGTGGATGGGGCGGCGGAGGCCCTCTCACCTCGGTGTATTCTTCAAAGTGGAGGCGTGAGGATGGGGAAGATGAGGAGGTTATACTACGGTGGAGAATCAAGGGGGAAGGGAAGGTAGGCATACCTTCCGGAATAGACTCCCGGTGGGGTTCGTGCCCCAGGCAATGGAGGACGGGGGACTGGAGACAGTGAGAGCGGATTGCTGTTAAAAATTTGTACGAGTTCGCAACGGTCCCGTACCTCTTGGGTGGGCAGCTCACAGAAAGGTGTCTCCCATCGTTTACACGGGACGTGTAAAGCGGTCAAGATTCGAGCGTGGAGCGCGTCTGAGCAGAGTCGAGAGATATACGTTGGCGGTGAAATGTGACCGTGGTGGTTGATGCAAACTATCGAGGCTTTTTTCAATGTATGCAGAATACTTTCCAAGGCTTATTGATGTCATTATTGCCGGTTGTAATAAAATTAAATTAAAACTAACCACTCCAACGTGGGAGCGGATTTATTAGCCTGGGACTAGATCGTACGATATACGGTGAAGGTTTCTTTGAAATTCCCACTCGTATTTGGCATAGTAAACGATTATATCAAATTATTCTACCCCTAAATGGACCCTACAAGGGTGTGTGACAGAGAGTGAGTCCACGCCTGATATGCAGCATTAAAATTAAATTTTCCTAAAATGTTTGTTATCAATAAAATGCAATATAATTCAAATAATGGAGGTAATGTGAACTGCATATACGTGCATTACCGTATCTAAGAGCAAAAAAGTTCTTTACGCAAGCGAGATGAATTGCTATTAATAATGATAGCAATATAATAAGGCTTAGATAAAATAATTTCAGCATTCTAGGCTACTTATAATTTTAAAAAAATAATTTTCCTCTAGTGCGGTCGTTTGCAATTATTTTGATCCCTTATCATTTTGCGAGGCAAACAACATCTTAAATTCAAGAAGTTCTCTCGGGTTTCCCACCGGGTCAGGTTGCAGTACACCGACGTTTCGAAGGCTGACTCTGCCATCGTCTTCACCCTGAAGACGATGGCAGAGTCAGCCTTCGAAACGTCGGTGTACTGCAACCTGACCCGGTGGGAAACCCGAGAGAACTTCTTGAATACCATACGCCGGGAAAACTTGAGATCCTTCAACATCTTAAATATGCATGTTATGCACTTAAATAATCAAATAATACTAACACTAAATATTGTTGGGCAAAATAGTTGTGAATTACTGTTAGTTAATCAGACCATTACTTTAATTCAGGGACATTACCAGAAATATCAGCACAATAGTAATTACAGCTCTTTCCTGGAACATTGGCAAGTTTTACAATATATTTACCCTAACATCATAGTCCGAATAGTGCGTGTATAGTTAATCAATGAAATTGCAATATGGTAATATTAGGCGGAAAACCTTTGTGTAAGCAGCAGTGAGCCCATTGTTTATAAGTAAAGGGCCATTTTCGCTAGTCATCGAGGAGTCTATCTCCCAATGAGCAAAGAACATAACTCATATAAGAACTATTATGAGTCATTGAATACCATATCGAAAATTGCTCTTACATACATACTGAGTTTGTAAAAATCCTCAAATTAGATCATTATTGCAGAAAATATGGCGGCAGAGTTATTTTCCTAAGATTATCTTATTTACATTAAAAAATATGTATAATATATTCATGCAACCGTTAAACCGTCATCGTAACGATTTTTAGCAATAACGGAAAGGTCAAAAAGCATTCCTGTCATGAGTTTGATTGCCTACTAACTGGAGAAAGATCAAAATAATATCAGTTTCAGGGGTTACCATTCATGGAATTTTCCCATTACGAAATAGCTACAGCTAGAAAATACTGGGGAAAGTGACGGTATAGTTAGTATTACTGGTTAAATGCTGACGTTAAAATGAATTCCCATAGCAGGCGTTGATTACACACAGAAAATTATGGATTTTTTTATGTCCTCAAAAATATCCTGGAATTCATAGCTTGAAAAACGTTAAAATAATTGCGGGAGCTGTAGTGATAGCCACTTGAAATAATGTACACAAAAATGCAAGAACGTCACAGTGCATTAATCATTCGCCCCGGTTGAAGCAAATGATTTTTATCCTGCGTAATTTCTTAAAAGTAGGAATTTGAATCGGTTTTCCGACGACAGAAACTACTGTTGAAGCATCCAATTCAGTACACAACCAAGTACTATAAAATAATTCCAATATTCTGATTCAAACATGAACTTTTACTTAGCCTCTCACGCTTGTGCTCGACTTTATGTCTCTTCTAACGTCACAGAGAAAAGAAGGCAAAGAGTACAGAAAATTCAACAGCCCGGATTCGCCAACAGAGAACGTCAAGAGAGAGTGGTACAGCGAAGGAAGGGAGAGTGTCGGAATAACAGTGCGCGGGAATGATAGAGGGGTTGGGGAAAGTATGAAGAAGACCAGGAGGCCTATTCATGAGACGGTTTGGACAAGGGGTCTGGGATGTGTACGCCTCTGTTTGATTGCGGCATTGTTAACCTACCCCACTTCTCATAACATGAACCCACGGAACTCACCAACGAATTCACCTTTGAAAAGGTCCTTAACAAAGGAAGAACCTCATTTTTTTCCACCTTGACTGCCCAAAAGTCTCGATAATCTCAACTGCAATACCCCTGCTCCTGTTCCTTGACTCTAAAACACGAATGCAAGAGGGGCTCAAGGTTGAGGGTTACCTCCGAAGTATAAATAACCCCCCTCAAAAAAGAAATTTCATCTTCAATGAATTATGCACTTGGAAACTCTTGTTGTCAGATCCTCTCGTCCGATGCGAACTTGTAATATTTTCTCTCCCTTAGTCAATTTTCCTTCTAATTTCATCTGAATTCCACCTTGAGTCTTAAGTCAAAACCTCTGGAGGTAACGGAAAATATTCATGAGCAATATAATAAATGTCCTGGGCCTAACTTTGTTCAAACCCTTTTACGATTTGTTAACGATATATAGATCATGTAGTTACTATTGCTTAAGATTGCATTGATAATATTTCCACATTACATATTTCTTTTAAATATCTAATTGATGACATGACCAGCAAATGTGAATGACAAGGCGGTTAAATGTTAAGAGTCATAGGAGAGAGTTATGGTCGACGAAACTTCATATACTTGCGGTTGTTGAAAAATTTAAAGTTTTAAAATTTAAAACAGGCGCTTATTATTACAATAACACAAATAATTTTGCCGATATATATTTTTATTTATATAAAACCATAAACATAAACACAGTAATCAACCCGAAGGTCGGTTTAGTAGGTGCTGGTAGAGATCACCCAGTACTAAGCCCTATACGGCGTGTGAAAATTCACACATCAGGGTAGGGGGGCCAGTTCCTTTCCCTGTGCCGGTTATGGTTTCCCAGGAAGATCTGGTACCCGAAAAATCACTTTAGCTTGGGTGGAGCTGCAGGTGCCCAGAGTCCCTAGCCCGGGAATCGAACCCGGGACCCTCCGGTCAGCAGTCCAACGCTCTACCCACTGGACTACCGCGACCCATTTTTATTTATATATATATATATATATATATATATATATATATATATATATATATATATATATATATATATATATATATATATATATATATAGCTCAAGTGGTTAAGAGCATCCGCCCGGCAAGTGGAAAGATCCGGTGTTCGAGTCCCGGTTGAGGAGATATTTTTACTCTTGTGATCCGTTCGATTCCGCCTTCCCCACCTCTATTGTGTTCGTCCTTTATACGTGTTCCTATCCCTTTTCCTTATATATGTTTCTGTATATATGAGTATATATATATATATATATGTGTGTATATGTATATATATGTATATATATGTATATATGTATATATATGTATATATATATATATGTAGTTGTATACATTTTTGTACTAATATTAAAACCGATTACCATGCTCCATGTTCACTAAAGGGATTGAGATTGATGATTTTAGGGAGATTAGAAATTTTCAAGATGAAAAACAGTAATCATTAACGTTTCTCATAGTTTGCAGTAAAAAAAACTTTCAAGGTGTATTAGAAATCGTCTCGATCCAGCACATAGGTACACACCTGAGTGGATGTCTAAATATTTGGCCCCACTGGGTTCTCCATATTAAAATTTCACTATAGCAACATAGAACAACACTCACCTGAGCATCAAACAGCTTATGATGTTTACAATTACTTATATATATATATATATATATATATATATATACACATATACATATCACATTTATCCTTAGTATCTTCGCTTTTAGGCTCAAAGTGGATTCGTCCTGTCGATTTTGAGGGACAAGCTGAAAGAGATCTAGTGGTCAGCTGTGACAGATTTTTCGGGTTGTTCCAATTTCAGGCAGATTCGCTATTCTTACAGTTTCTCCTCTACGGTGCAACACCCCTCACCGATGTGTAGTTTGCTGCACCCGCTGGGAGCACGATAGGCTCCGTGGATACCATCGGGACTGTTACCTTAGGTCTCGGGATTCGGGTGAAGAAAGGTCTTTTTTAAAGCCAACGAGATACGATGTTCTTCATAGTCATTTTGATGGAAGGTTTTTGATTGTGACTTAACTCCAAAGCATTTTTTTACTTGTCAGAAATAATTGCAGTTCGATGAATTAATATCAACCTAGTTCTGGGAAGGATGTTGATGGCTGCAGTCGTGAATAAAGCATGAGTGGGATACCGTTTTTCGAGAAACGATAGTAAAACAATTGTTGACGACCAATCGTATCATACTTCGAGCCGTTACAATAAATGGTCATATCTCGTGAAAGTTGCCTCCCGCCCGAGTGTATTATATAAAATGGTCGTTTTACTATTAAGAATCAACATCCCTGATGACGAAAAATGAGTTCAACTTCGTAACTTTGGAGACAATTTAAAATTAAACGCAATCGACAAGCCGAGAAATCTTCATGTACCCTAAAAATGGGTACTCATAATGTTAACTTTTTGTATGCCATTCCTATTTGCACAAATTATGAATGTTTTTAAAAAGATTTAATTTTTTGGACGACAGGAGCTAATACGTAATTTTTTGTTGGCAATCATCATCTTTTACATTTTTATCGTCATGTTATTCTCTTACGCAAAAGAATGTCAACGTTTTACCATTAATTCAAGGAGTTACTTAGAGAGAATGTCAAATAATTGCTGGATTTTATTTTCCTGAGTGCTTAAGACCTTTAGAGGGAAGAATTCCTTAGCTCTGTGAAATTCTTCAAAAATAAATTCTTATATAATTTCCTCCCCACCACCCTATCAGGTCTGAATTGTGCACCAAATGGATTAATTATTTTTAAGTCTTACTTTAATTACCTCAAGCTATGACCTCTAATCGCGTCTTGTGTAATTAAAAATTCGCAAAAAAAAGTTTCACTTGTAATATTATGCATTGAAAGAAGTATGACTAGCTTATAATTTCAATGCATGCATATAAATAGTCAGTAGGTGTTTTTTCATTACTGATTATGACTTCCTACTATTCAGTTACACTTTATTTCGCATCTCCCACTTCGGAGTCCCCGAGTCTTTGACATGAAATCCTGTTTCTTTTGTTTAATTTTCACTCGTTCCACCATATATCCTCCTTAAGGTTCAAGAGGGCGATAAATATACCCTACTATTATACCTACGTCCCTCGTAAAGAGAGAGAGGAGCGATAGCCCCAACCCCGTGTAATGCTCTAAAGCGTAAATAAATACGCCCCAACACTCCACTCTCACCCTCCCGCCAATCTGCGACCCTCGGAGGAACCATTGCTCTCCTCCCGGGCCATCCACGGTGCCGCCGATTTGCATGTGAATGCTTCGAAATTTGCAAGCAAGGCAGAGGACACAGCCCACTCCCGTCTCCCAGGATGCCAAGAGTGTCCCAGAGTTCCTCTTGCTTCTGACCAATCGACCCCGAGCTACTTTCACCTGCCAATGGGTGCCTGCTCAACGTGCGTATCTGGCAACGTAACGCATCTCCCTTCTGGTAAATTTTCCTTCTCAGGTTCGAGTTCAATCCGTCTGTGAACTCTCCGTAAGCTTCAATTTCGAGTATTGCTCTTGGTCTCAATCAGGACCAACTACACATTCCTTCAGCGCCATTAAATACGGTTAAATTCATGCACTAAAAATATGGTATCATCACTAAGTTCAAATGAGTTCTTCAAGCCGTTGATTTTGTACAGTCTTGATCCGTTACGGTCATCATTCAATTTAATCAACGTGGACGTTGGCTTTGATAGTTAACGCGATTAAAGTTTCCAAGGCGTGTGAAAATCGCACATTCAGGTTAGGGGATCCATTTCTATTTCCTTTTGCGGCCATTCGGTACTTATACGTTATACTATTCTTCGGAATAAATATCGTACAGTTAGGATTTTAGTTTGGGCTCTCCAAGGGAGGCCCATTTAAATCTCCAATCTACCCTGTAAGTTAGTCTAATCCGTGCACGTGGATATCGTGCCCGAGTAGTAGGATATTAAATGGGTATTATCAATTATTGAGTCGTCAGCTTATTCCTATTTTGGTGAAAAGTTCTTAGAGGGCCATTACACAATTACATTAAGTTGGTGCCTACTGCTTTAAAACTACTGAAATGATTACCTAACATGTAATAAGTCAGTTTTGAGTCACGGCGGACAGTTTTTGAAATTTACTATAACTACGCAACTCGATGATCCTAATTATCTATTCGCCTAGACTTGAACTACTGTGAGCTCTATTGGCATGATTTTACACGTATGATTTACAGCCACCTTGCTAATAAGCATTTTCAAGATAAATGCCTTCTCCCTCCTACCGGTTGTGTTCCCGATGGTGATAAACGATTTTTTTAGAAAAAAAGGAACTTTCAATGCAATACAAGTGTTTCGGAGTTCAAGCATTATAGGCAAATAATAATTTTTTAATATTAAATCACTTTGAACATAGAAAAATTCACTTATATTTTTATTAAGATTAAATAAACATCTGGAGAAGTATTGCTGATCTTGGATGAGCATTATGGCAAAGTAACAGAAGAGATGAAAAATTCCTAACGAGTTTTATGAAATTACATTTTATGATTGAAGTTCAAGCAGCTATGTATTTCTTCACGTTTTGAGAAACACGAGGCACTTCTAATCATAGCTCAAATAAGCGTCTGGCTCCTCTCATAAATTATTCATATTTTAAATTTTGAGATTATTAATGGACTCTGGCCATTGTGGTACATTTTCTACGAGCCTCAATACGAGTTTGCTGAAGCTGATTTTAAGTATGTGATATACCCGATACTAAGGCCAAAGGCCATGTCACACAACTTATAGAAACGTTTACAGTATTGGTGATTCATAATCGCATGATCGGAATTGCAGTACATATAACGGCATAAAGTGTAACTAATGCAAATGGACGGTCTTCGCAAGCGTGGCGACGATTTCATTTTGAAAATATTGAGCCATGATCAATTTTTCATTGTGATGGAACCGTTCTTGCACTTTTGGATTAGTATTTCTAGTAATAATTCTACTCTTTTAAGAGTAATAATCTCATTAGCTGATGAGCCCATCATTTTCAATTATATGTAAATACATTACTCTTTCATTTAAATTTCAACGATAATGAAGAGCTTTTTCAAAGGAGAGCACAATAAGGTACCAGAGAGCATTTTTTCTCCACGATGTAGCCAATGCGACTTAGGGTCGGTCCTAAGTGTATCACTTTGTATTGCCTCTAAGATATAAGTAAACGTACCCAAAAATCGAGAGGTACTACACAATTTTAGACCCCAATTTGCATGTATGAGCATTAAATAAAGCACTTTAATTTTTTTTACCTTTGCCCTCCATTGCCGACATTAATGTGGGCTGCAAGTACAGATGCTGAAGTTTATGTATCTTGGATCATTGCTGTAGGTAAAAAAGCCCAAGCATTGAATTGAATGGCTCATAATTCTAATCACCTTATTTAGTAATGCCTTCATCGTTCATACTGTATACTGAACTGAAATACGTCCAGAGTGGATACAATCTGCGTCTTGACAACATTTTTATAAACAAATTATACTTTCCAGGCAGGTATTTCCTGATAAATCTATGATGGAGTTTTCAGTAATTGTTATTTAATTGGTATATTCTGTTTTGACCGCCCGCCCTCATTCGTTCGGTGTAGGTCCCTTGAAATATTCATGTCGGGGCTCAAAGCCAGCCGAGTGCAGTTTTAGCGCACACAATCACATCCCATCTCGGTGATCATCTCTTTATCTGAGCAGAGATGCGCAGGTCCCGTGGACAAAGGATGCATTTATGAATGATGGAACCAAGTGAAGGATTATCTGGGACCCGCGTCGTCCCGGCGGGACAGTAGGAAGACGGGTGTAAATGTAAATAAAGAGGAGAGGGCTCCTCCCCGCGTAGGCGATATCATCGTCAGGAGCAAGTTGGGAAACTGCTTTTTACCCGTCTCGCGGTAACGAGACGTCGCGTCAGTCGGCCGGTGGTCTAAAAGGGGGTCCGTCCTACCCCTTTATCCCTCGAAAGATGCATTGTCCTCCCCCCTTCCCGATCTTCTCATTGTTTTGCTCAGGGGGAGGGTTCCGGGAGAGGTTGGGAGAAGGGGGTGGGGGCTGAAGAGGGGAAGACGAGGCGGGGGGGGGGGGGGGTATTGCGCATTGTGCCGGCCGCCAGCCCACCTGCGCATCCCTCCGCCCGCTCTTAAACAGGAGAAATGTCTGCACGCATGCGCGTTACGTCAGGGAAGTGCCCTCTTGAAGTGCAGAATCGCCGCCGCTATCTCCGCCCGACGATCTCTTTCCCTCCGAGTGTAGGTAACGATCGAGAATTCGGGTCCTCGTTATTACTGCACGCGATAAGGCCCGGACCCACATCCGACAAGGGAAAGAACAAGTGGGGGAGGGGCTCCGTTTGGTGGGATTTGTTCTTTCTTTTTCGGTGCTTTAGCGTCGCCAATCTTTCAGGGTAAGCAGTCAGATGTACCGGGGTGGGATTTAGTGTCCCATCGGGAATGCGCTGGAATTTGACCGGAGAACTGCCCAGATGAGAGAGGAACAAGTAGGATCCATCTCAGACTTTCACTTCATTCTAAGCATTTGGGTTATTTTTAGGATCCGGAAATCAAAGTTGGAGGATTTTGCGTATTCGGAATTCAGTACAGAAGACTCTTAATGCTGTCTTTTCACTATGAACTGTGTCCTATTTCGCTGTGACTTAATACGACTTGCCTTGCCGTTTTTAGGCGGCTTTGTTTATCAGAGGTCGCCTAGTTGGGCTTATGCTCTGTGTCTCAGTATATAATTCCTTTTTCTTTCTGGAGCACCACCAGCATCGTTGTTTTTGCCCTTTTTATATTTATTTAATTATTTTCCGTATTATTATTGGAGTGTGACATTATTAGGTCTCTTATATTTATCATAGGGGCCTATTTTATTTATTTTTGTGTATGTCATAGCCCTATTTGGGTTTTCTTTTAACTTATCATAGTATGTTTTACACCTTGTTAGTAGGAGATCTGAGAGTTTTTCTATGCCTGTTTTTGGGTATACATTCTCATTTTCTTCCCAGGGGGGGAGCCCAAAAGCCAGCCTCAGGGTCTTCCTGGAAAGCATGGATTGCATTAATCCTCTAATGCGCTTCTATTGCATCACGGTCGGGTGTGCTAACGTGGTGGTTGCGATATTGGTATTGGTCATGCAATCGAAAAGTGAGGGCTTTTTCCTGTAGGACGTATATGTGCATTTGCCTTAGTAACGACTACGCATATGGTGCGAAAAATTCCTGCGTAGGTAGCTGCAGGGAAAGAATACCACCAAAGATAACCATAAGCGACATCTTTTGCCGGAATATTAGGGAAAATAATTTTTGGCGTAAGAGCATAAAAATCCTTAACTGACACAGTAAGACACAATGGAAATGGTATAAATATATTAAGACGTTATATATGATAAGGATATGCGACCAGCAAGTTTAAACGTAAGAGGAGAGTATGATGAAATTGAGGATAGCTTTGGTCTAGGTATATTTGATAGAGATCAGAAGGGTATTAGAAGAATTGAAATCAAAAAAGAACGTGGAGATCAACAAAATTCCCGTCAAATTGCTTAAGAATTTCAGGAAACGTGAGATGCAGAGTTTTAATGGACTGATTAATAGCATTTATGAAGAAGGAATTTAGCCGAAAGATTTCTTTCAGGTCAATGTTAGTTTTTCGTTAGTTACTCTTTAAATTCCCATGTTTAGATAGTTGTTTTTAAATTCTAATCCCAAAAAGGAAAGAAGGCAGCCATATGTGAGGGCTATAGAGAAGTAAGTTTGATTTTGCTTGCAGCTAAACAAGGCACTCAAGTTTCATGAGTAAGGCGATGGAGAGAGAGTAGGGCAAATGAAAACTTAGGAAATGATTATTTTGTGCTAAGAAAGAGGAGTGGTACTCGTCATGTCGCGGAAGTAATGAGGTCACTTATATAGAGGAACATAGTATAATACTACTGCTAATATAGAGTACAACCAGAATATATTTTTTCGCGGATTTCTAACAGGCGCTCGATGGAGCAAATTGTATGAATGTATTATAAAAAATTGGACTAATTTGGTGGGAAAGTAGACTTGTCCACAATCTGCGCATGTCTCAGACTGCTCAGGTGCGTGCGGCGGATGGAGAGTTGGGATGGGCAGTGTTAAGAAGAGGAGTGAGACAGTGATGCTCAACTTCACCCGCTCTTTTCAATAAATGTACGGAGTTAATGCTAAGGGAACCTTGGTAGTGGCTGGAGGTAGGAGTGAAAGTAGGTGTGGAATCCTTAAAATCAATTAGTTTTGCGGCTGATCACGCTGTTGTTAGCCGGTCAACCAAGCAGCTACAAAATCAGTTTAATAAGTATGGAATGAGAATCCATTCAAACCAAACAAATGATATGAAGCTTTCGAGAAAAAGAATTAGTCTAATTTTAACGTAAATTGTAGGAAAAAACTAGAGCATGTAGAACAGTTTACTTATCTTGGAAGTATTTTGGCCCAATGTGATCAAAGTAGTAAGGGTATCAGAAGAAGAATTGCGTAAGGCAAAGTATATTTCACAAAAAAGAGGGTATTGAAGGCAGAATTTTGAATAGTGATGTTAAGAAAAGATTATTGAATGCATTGATAAAGAGCTTGGTTTTTTAAGGCGCGGAAACTTGATTTTTTAAGCAAAAGTTAGGCGTGAATATGAAGCTCCTAAGGTGTGGAGGCAAATGAAATAGTAAAATTTACGAAAAGAAAAGAAAACAAAGGTCATGTTGGGGAAGGAGAGATGAATGTTGAGAAAAACCAAAAAAAATGAAGAATCTGATGGAGAGTAGAATGTTAAACAAATGAGACTCAGAAAGGAAAAAGTTATATATACATATATATATATTTAAAATATTCAATTCCCCTCAGCACTATAAAGTTCATATTTCACTTTTATAACATTTATCTCAATAAGTAACCACAACTTGGGAACTCAATTATACAGTAACATAGATAATAATGATATAATAGTAAATTATTGTTGGTCAAAACGTTCCAGTGGAAATTAATCTGTCAAATCCTGAGTTCCTATCAGATACTTAAATATAGTAGTCCTTTAATCGCCAGATATTTTATTATTTCTGCCATGAAGGTTGTCTACATGACGATTAAACGTTATGTATTGTACTTAAAAATAAAGTATCATACGTCTGCATGCATCCTTAAGAGCTATATTCTTTCTCACATTTTTTTTCCAAAAGATGTCACCCCATCAATAGTATTTGAGTTATTCGCCGCCCTTAGGCTTATTTTGCAAGTATGATTTGATTATTTTTCAGATTTTACGTATATCTCTCCTGAGATTTTTTTATACATAGCAGTTCCAGATTTTTAGCTTTGAATTCTACGGTAATGTCTCGTGGTATATGATCAAGGACACAAAACTAGAAATTAATCATTACCATTTTGCTAAAAATAAACTAAAAATCAAACTTCCTCACACCTTTCACTTTTCCCGTTTCTAGTCTGATATAAATAACAAACATCTCCAAGTACTCCTGCAAAAGCGGTGACTACCAAAGAGAAAAGATCCGTGACTAATTGGATTTATATTCCCGTGAAAGTGGTAATCGTTATTCATGGGTTTTCATCGTTGGGTAAGTCTTATTTAATAGCTTCGCGACATTCAACTGTAGACTCATAACTCAGTCAAAAATTCTTTCCTCAACCTACGAAATAAATTGAATCTACGCCCCTGATTCCAAGATGATCCGGCGATAAGTCATAGTGAGAAAATAATGAAGGAAAGGATTCTTGTGGCACAACTCATCATCATCACCTCAAGTAACTTCCGGCAAGAAAAAAATTATCGCTTTCAGAGATATACCCCTCAGGAATAGAATTAAATTGTCTTTTTCTATCACATTTTTCAAGCTTCGAATGAAATATGCAAACCAGGGATATGCACGGTCTTAGTTTACCTAAAAATAAGAATTGCCAACTGATCGGAAGTCAACGTTGTTCATTACTTTGTATTGATACTAAAATATTTTTTTTACATTTTGAATCGCAAAGTACAGAAGCAACGTACTGCAATATAAATGTGGAATTACTGAATAGCATTTCTTATTATGTCTGTTTGCTAAACACATTTATAGTCCTAAACATATCGCATTCCTAAATAAAGGTATATCTGTTATGAAAAATTCAACATCTAATTTTTGTGAAAAATAGTTTTTTGCTGGCATATCCACATGCAACTATGCCAACAGATTGAGAAAGCTTTAAGCGACATACAGTTAGGGTTGTCGAAAAATTGTTTTGTGAACTCAGGTGTCGTTAACACTCGCAGATTATTAGTCTAATATTATACATGTTCGGGTCGCGGTATTCCAGTGGTAGAGCGTTGGAACCGGAGGGTCTTGTGATTTTGAGTTAATGTTATCAAGTGGGAAGATGACTTATTCGAAATGCCATCAGAAACTTAATTAGATAGAATATTAGATTTTTATTCTATTTTACATAATTATGGAGAATACCATAGTGATTAGAAACATGAGCGCATACGCTGTATGACATATTTTGAAGCAGTAATAATTGCACTCGTGATTTTTCTTAACAGTTTTTACTTTGCTTAATTGTCTTAGAATCATAATTATAGGTTTAAAGTATTCAGCGACGAGCATTCATAAAGCCTGAAATTCCTTGAATTGAAAAGCCTTTATTCCTTATATTTTAAAAACTTCTATGATACGCTTCTGGAAATATATTTATTATAATGTCATTAATTCTACCTGTTCATTTTCAACTCAAATGTAATGGAGGAATTCATAAATTCAATTCAGTGAATCGCAATAAGTTATCTTCATATTCGAAGGAGTTCTGAATATTGTGATAGAGGAAGTAAGGTAAGCAAGGTTGGGGGAAGAAACGGATAGGCATCTTGGACGGAATAAAGGGAGATAGAATGCAAGCGGAATTGAAGAGCAGTTTAAGGTAGTGTGGGGAGTCAGGTTTTGTCAAGTGAAAGGTTAGCTGCGGTTAAAAAATTACGACTAGTTCTGTCTCCGTCAATCCAAAACTAACCTAAAACGGTAGACTCTCCAAAATGAAAATAAACCACTGTTGTTGTAATATAATTGAAAATTTCAACAAAATACAATGCATTATCTCGAAAATAAAGATATTATAAATAATTGATGATGTTATAATTACATGAGATTTTTTAACGGAAAGATAATACCCCCTTTTTATCTTATCAGCACACCTTTTTTAACTACCGGTATCTTTTGAATGCCAATATTTTGAAATGTCAAACAAGGTAAACCTTAAAGTTAGAATGGAATCAGTACATAAAACGACAGGTTAAAAACTAAGAACTTTTCAGAAGAAGAAAACTAATACCTTCATCGTAAGAATAAAATTTCAGGATTTCATTCAAAGAGAACCTAGGTCGTTTAGCGAGAAAGCTCCAATACTTTCATTGTTCTCATATCAGTGTTCTAAAATCAAAATGATTTCTCGCTCAATATATTACGTTGAAAATAAATCGAGGTTTTCCATTGATTTTTATATTAATCTCGGTGAAAATTACTATATTAAATATGAAAGCCGTAGTTTATTGCAACTAATTTCCCAAACAAAGATTTCGAAAGCATACCTTCCTTGAGGTTATTTTTGTGGGCGTGTCTGAAACCTGAGGGAGAAAATCACGTCCGGGAGAAGAACAGTTACAAAGTAATCTCATCTTTATTAAGTGGGACTTAATTGCCCTTGGTTTGGGCCTGGATGGATTGACTGGTGGGAGCGGCAAATTGGCCCTCTACCATGGCTTCACGCGGTAAAAAATTGTAATAAAACGCACAAACACGCGCAAGGCAAGCTTTCATAGGAAAAAAAACTGAAAAAGTCGAAATCAACAGAGTGGAAAAATGAAAGAAACCTTCAAGCCCTCAGATCCGGGCAAAAGCTACCATTTGGAAAGCTGCTCATAATGTTTTTAGACGTTGCGTTAGATTGTTGCTATGGTTTATTAATAGCCGTTAAATGGCATTCAATACGAAATAAAAAAGTCATTAAGCTATTTTTTTAAATAAACGTTGATTGGGGTATCAACGCTGATCGCGGTATAGAATCCGACTATCATAAAACATCGCATGAGATCCAACTTAATATTCATTTTATTTTTCTCCACGTATTTTACTTATATGTATAATACCATGGAAAAATACAAAATATATTGCTTGTTATGGGTCAAATGTGGCTACCCACGATCGTGAAATGGTTGACAGCGAATTGAAGTTAGAAAACAAGTACATCATTAGCTAACATTTATGAAGAGAGCTCCAATGCATTACTTAATGTAAAAATCTAGGTATATTAAATATTCTCTAGAAAAAATAATTATATCAATTGAGTATCATATCCAATGCCAAGCCAAGTCCAAGATAGACAGTTACCTACTCATATACGTATAGGGTGGGCCAGAATGGACTCCCTACTTTGAAAAAGTCAATAAAGAGCATGCAGATAATTAGAGGAGTAGGTGTAGTGGCGTTAGCTGGGAAAAACAACGTCATTTTTAGTAATGACCATGTTATGGTCTAGTAAGCATCAACGCTTCGTCGTAGAAACGTTTTTCAAGAACAATAATAGTATGGTGGCGACGCAGAGGGCGCTGTGGTCTAGCGATGAAGCGTATTTTCACCTTTCCGGCTCAGTAAATAAGCAAAATTTTACTTAATTTACTTAAACCCTCGCACACTTCACCCAAGACTTCGTCATAGCCCCAAAGTGACAGTTGGGTGCGCTTTGTCCTCCATAAGCATTATTTGGCCTTACTTTTTAGAATCTCTGGGTTCAACTCTGTGCGCTTTTGTGAAATGCTGGACAACTTTTTACTCACCAAAATGGAAGAGCATGGAGAGGAATATGACACAGAAGCCTTTTGGTTTCAACAGGATGGTGCCACGGCTCATATCGCCCGTCGTTAACGCAAAATCCCGCAAGAACAATATCCCGACCGCCTGATCTCCTTTCTTGGGGATTCAAGCCCATGTGATTTTTTTCTTTGGTGATATCTCAAAGCTGAGGTTTACAAAGTTCGATGGAGGACCTTGGAAGCTCTTAAGGAGGCAATTACAAATGTTATTGCTTAAATAACGCAAGATATACTGAGAAGAGTTTCCGATAGCTTTTTTGAACGACTCAACATGTGCATCGCTCACCAAAATCGTCACCTGGATGAAATAATTTTTTAAAACCTAATGAAAAAAATGGCATTGAATGATGTTTTCAGAGACAAAAACTTTTGTTAATTATCTTGGTTGTTTTTTTATAATTCACCTGTCAAATCAGAAAGCCCATTCTCCTTCACCCTGTACATAAAATACGAAGATTTTCTAACGTATTTTTTTTTATTTTAGACACACGAAGTTTTAATCACCACCATTTCTTGATTACTTATACATCTAGTAAATAATAAAGAATCTAATACGTAATATTCATTTGATAAGTGTTTTAGTTTTTTTTATTTTCATTTACATTTCTTTTCTAATTGCTAATTATTCCGAAACAATGCTGGTGACATTCAATAGCTGCATAATTTTTACTTATCCATCACGCTTTTCCAAAGTTGTATGCTCACTTGTTGATCATTGTCGTGCCTTGACTATTTCAAGCAATAACCAGCAACGAGATGAAACACATTCCGCAAAAATTCCGGGTGCTGACAAAAATATTAGAGTTCCCGTTAAGTATTCCATTTTCACTTCCTTAACAGTTAATGTGCTCACATCATCCGATTAAGGTCAGTTCGTGCCAAATAACTAGGTGCATGCAAGAGGGAGGTTTTGAAGGAGGGAAAGGAGCTGAAATCGCATTAGAAAGGGAACGGTGTGGAGAAAGAGAGGGAGAGGGAGGAAGGCGGGAGGGAATTGGAAGAAGTCGCCTCTGAAAGAGAAAGAAGGATGTTGTACCGTGCGGGCGAGATGATTCATAATAATAAAAAGAAAAGATACCAAACATCACGTATTCCGCTATGGCCTCGCTTTTGGTTTTTAACACGCCCCCTATTAAAGTTCTCTACCTGTAATTAACTCCCCCATAACTCGCGCAACACGTTCTATTAGCCCACCTTTTGCCTCAACATTCCCGCCTACCAAACTCGCTTCTCTCCCTTTTTCACGGCTGGAAATCTTGGCACCTATATAAGGTGCGACCCCATACGGCGATCCCCGTAGAACATCTTCCCTACTCATCAGGAACTGTGTGTGAATCGCGAGGTCAGGATTATTTTGCATGGTAATTGAACGACGTGTAAGAATGGATCAGAGAGAAATCTCCTCTGATATTAAATCGAAAGGTTAATTTGGCGACAACAAATTACTGCTGGCTCCTCAGAGAGGCAGCTGTTTGATGAGTTTTATATGTTGGGCGCATTGGAAATTTTTATGAATTCACGAAGATGGGAACTACCTACCGATTCGACACGTTTTATGCACATTTATCTTTATAACTTTTTGCCTTGGCAAGTGAAATTTTTTTCTTCGTTTTAGGCCTTGAAAAATGCTACTGCACTCAATGTAATGTTTGGTGACTGGACCAATTTATAATCTGTTAAAAAATGGCTAGATGATCTTTAAATAAAAAATGAATACTTTACGGTAGTATTAGATCTAATGCCAAAACTTGCCAAGGGCTGCCTGTGAGATGACTCTAAGGGAAGTGGGGGGAAACAATACTAAGTACCACATTTAAGATGAAGGTTGGTTTGATAGTTGAGGGAAGAGATCTCTTAATACTAAGCCCAAAGGCGTGTAAAATTCAGGCATTACAGTGGAAGGGCCATTTCGTTTCCCGGCATCGCCTATGGGAAACCTTTTCTGGGACCAGATCTTCCCAGAAAGATCCGGTGCTCGAAAATTCGTACAGCCTTGGTAAAGCTTAGGGTGTCCAGAAGCGTCCCCGGGAATCGAAACCGGGCCCACAGTAAGAGTCGTATCAGTAGTGGTATGCTCCACCCATTAGACTTCCCACATCTACTAATTTTCAACGATAGACATTTTTTTTAAATTTCATACGGTGGTGCTTCCTTGAAAACCTTCAACCAGCATGAGTAGAATTTTGGAAATATGAATATCATTTTTCAACATGAGATATTAAATTGTGCGTTCAAACAAGATGTACTGTCTATCAGTCGTCCAATTTTCCAGTTAAATTAAATTAAAAATATATTTGTTTAAGAGTGTTATCTTTAGTGTTAATGTAGTGTGACAGTATACACTGTTACTCAGGATTCATGCAATGAAATCCGAAAAAGGCCTCGTAATTTATCCCTTTATTTTACGTCTTTCCGCGCGCTCCATGGCGCTCCTCAGTTCCTAGGATTGCGTGACCCTTAGCATTAAAGTGCGTAAGGATAAGATAGAATTTCCTTAATTGTGTTTGCGAACGAACATTCTGCCTCGGTCAATGGTTTCGTGGAAAGGTAGGCAATTTATTTGTTTTTAATTTCGTCTTTTTAAGTTCGTCTACAATTCTTCGAAAGAGCAAACCTACCCCCGTAATGCCGTGTTTGAATGCCGAACCAGTTCTAAACACTCGTTCTAAACATATGTCCCTGTGTGTAATTTTCATCAAAAGGATCCTTTTACGCATATGGGTTTAGCAAATCCCCATGCAAATCATAGACCGCACGCGCGCCCTGATTATATTCCGGAATATGAAACGATTAAATAAGGGTCTCCCGACGTTTTTTTTCGATCATCGGCTCTGCTCTAGCTGTGGGATGATTATTTTATACACGGGCCTCATCTGTCGATGACTTACTGCCCCTTGACCATTAACCCTCCGTTGGTAAGAAACATGTTTTTTTTGTGTCTGCTCCCAAATGGGGTAGCCAAACAACAGTGATTTGCCAGACATTATCGCGTAAGTGGGCCTGGGTGTTCAACCAAAAAAAAATAATAGTCAGAAATGGAAGATACGGATAACAACACCTGTCCCTTCAGATCCACACCGAAGCCTCCATAAACGAAGCTTCAACCCCACACTACGTGCCGCGCGATTTTGAAACTGTTAATCTCTCTTCACTCCATCCTACCCCAGATAGAGAAGCATAATTTTGTTCCACACGACGCGGGGAATATAGCTTTACCGGTCCAACATCACGGATGTGTGGGTTGAGAGGGAGACCGACCGAGATCGTTATCGATAGGGAGGGACGGGCCATTAAAATAATCTTCGGAAGGGCATGGCACAGCAAGGGCTGTGGAGTGCATGCGCCTCTAAGGAGCCCGCATTCGGCGGAGGTGGTGACTACACAGATTGCGTATGGGAGGAGTGAGGGAATAGGAGTTTTTTCAAAGTTGGGAAGATAGATCGAGAGGTCATTGTTTAAAGTTTGAGGGACCAAATAAGGAGGGTTCGGATAGAAATGGGCTAAAGGCAATTACCAGTAATTGATAGGCTCGAGAGTACAAGACGAACGCCATAAACACTTTAATTTGACAGCACATATGTTCTGGACTGCTGCCGAATGACCTCTTAATATCGGTGAATAATGCACGCCTGAAATAGAAACCCATATCATTACGCGTTAGAATACCATAAAATCAATAAACATCATGAAAAGAGACAAGAGACGACTTGGATAACGTGATCCACGTAGATTATTCGAAAAATTATGTCGTGGAACGAGGGAAGTGAAGTCTTCTTGAAATCTAGCTCTCTGACGAGGCTTCTCTATAAGACCTCTTCAGGAACATATAAGAATCTTAAATGAGCAGACTGGTGACCGTAAGCGTGTATAAATCTGATCAATAATCAATTTTATAGAAGCTGTAACCTGGTTGAATTTACTCATGCTCATTGAAAAAACTCTTGGTTATTTTTCAACCATATTTATTGCAAGTGTTTACCGATTTCGACGTATTCAGATTATTACTTAACATTAGGTGCATGTGCTTTTGATAAAGATGTTGACCCGGTAGAGTATTACAGTAAATAATGTGGAAAATTATCGCGTATTTTTCAGGAGACGTAATTTTATCATTCTGCATTGTAACTGAGAATTTATTTAGCTTTAAGGTTAAATATAAGTTTGTTTTCTTTTTCTTGCTGGAAGATATCGCATTCCTGAATAGGTCAATTATTGAATTCATTTAGTTATCGTGATAAAATGTTAATTAATCATATAAAGGCTATAAAACAAAAAGAGAACAACCTTAGACTAGTCAATTAGCATAACTTACTCGATGAAGTGAAATGAGTTTTTAAGTATCCACACTTTGCGTAGACGCTATTCTAAGGACAGTATTAGTCGAGGGTGAAATAATTCATAAAAATAATTTGATTATAATTATTTTAACCTTCTTTAAATGTCACTCTTTTCAGCCTGTAATGAGATCGGCACAGATGTCGCTTAAGCTATATGTATATTGTAAATTTATTTTTGTTGTACTTCAAGTAATGAATTAATACCCCCATATTAGCTTTATATTAAATTATTAATCTACTAGTCCATTTTTCCTTATTTCTTCAACTCTTAATGCTGCACAATGATTTTAAGTTTATTGTCATATAACCTATTAGAGGGAATTATCCCCATATATACTTTTAGATTCCCTAATTCCTCATGAACAAGTAGCTGTCGATACTATACCATCACCATTTAGTCGTGAGCCCGGTTTTTTTCGTCTCGTAAATAGCTTGACTTCTAATATCGCTATCAATATTAGTAGAAAAGTTCTTATTAGCCGTGCCTTGGGATGTTAACTTGTATTATTTTTTTAGAATATTAAGATGGGAGGGTTGCCTATCAAACCAAATCATAAGCGCTGATCATTTTTATTGAATACGAATATTATGATTTTCCCGGAATCCTTAATCCAGCAGTTTTCTGAATCCTGTAAGCTTATTTAAACCTTTGCTGGAAATGTTGAGAGCAAACTACCTCTGTTGTGTAATTCCCGTTAAATATTTGGATATCTCCATTATGAATCTCATAGTAATTTTAAGTATAATTTTATTTCCAAAACGTTTTCGGCACGAAATATGATTTTCGATGCTATAGCTAGATAAATCTATATTTACATTTGAATATTTAATGTCAATATCTAAAACACATACACAGTTCTTTTAACAAAGATATCTCCTCATGTGAGCTTTCTCTCTTTGAAAAGGAAATTCCAAAAGAACAGAAACTCCTCGTAGAAATAAATATCCTCTATCGCACTGTCGACGGAATATTCGGGAATAAATTCTTGCATAATTAAAGAGTTCAAGGAGCAAAACTTAAATGGAATCCCGCGAAGTTTCATTTAGAAAAATTCCATTCTAAGTTATCGCATTACCAAACGGTCAACTCGTTATTCTCAGACGAATATTATACACCTAACGAAGTCATTGCTTGGTTTGATTAGGCAGAAATGAAAAAGACAAGGGTGGAAATATTCTGTTTAATACCCTTCCCATAAATTCTCCATACAGTTAGTTAGCTTGTGAAAAAAGCCGTTTACAGGAGTAAACTTGAGCTTCTCAATTCGAATATATTCATGGGCACATTCCCAACTGACAGCGAAGTACACATATCTGACAACAAATGACGCTAGACGGAAAATGATGAGATACAGGCTGTCCATTTTTCTTATATTTTAGCGCATCCTAATATTCATCAGGCCAAGTCATCCTCGAGGTCAAAATTTTGTGCATGATCCAATTTTCGTTCTTAATTCAATTTTATCTGGTCTATCCCGTTAGCAGAAATTTATTTCTGCTAATTTAGATACATCGGTGACCACTACATAAGGAGATATTCCGCTAAGCTTCGGATGCTATACTATGCTCAATGAGCGTTATTGATCGTGATCAAAAACTTGGATGCATCTCCAGTCGGTTGATCTAAATTTTCTGCACAAAATCTCCAGCAACGACCTGAAGGATCCATAACTTAGACGTGTCTCGCTCATCTTCATGCTTCACTTCATGGAATAAGCTAAATTTCATAGGCTTGGCTAAGTTCTAATTAGTCACAGGAGTTGAATAGCTCATGTAAGAATGTCACTGTCATTTGATAGTCGTCGTTATTGTCATTTCAGTCTCTATTATTTATAAGAAGATAATTAGAAAGCTATAGATCTCTCCTAGAGCCCCCATTTGCTGAAAGGTAAAATAAATTGAACCATGCCTAACCACAGTAATCAACCCGATCGTTGGTTTGATAGGTAATGGTGGAATTCCAATGGCCTAAGGCCAACAGAGTGTGAAAATCACAAATCAGGGTAGGTTAACCAGTTCCATCCAGCATGATTTCACATGAAGATCTCATATCCGGAAAATCACACAGCTTGGGTGAAGCTGAAAGTGCCCAGAGGCATCACCGGAATCGAATCCGGGGCATTAGGCAAGCGCTCTACCCACTGGGACACCACGTCCTCAATTTAAATATATGAATGCTGATTAGTACCTTTTACCCGTAATTAATCTCTTTTATTCATATTTTTAAATAAATAATTTATATCAACCCAACAACATCGTGTTTAAATATTTTGTGTTATAATTATGGCAATGTATTTTCCAATAATTGTCCCTGGAGCACTTCGGTTTAATTATAAACATCTGTAAATTGCAAATATTGGAACAAAACTTCTTGTAAGAATAAATCATCTCTGGTAAAATGTTTGCATTTGATATCTAAAATTTACTTACATTTTATCGCTATTGAACCACTATTTTCATCCAAACCCTCATGAATTAAATGTTATATAATAATTTTTCTATTATTACCGTCAAATGCCATCGTACGCTTGGTAATAAAGTGAATGTCTAAACGAAACAGTCAAATATTCTAATTGTATCATCAAATTCTATTAATTCGTTACGGATAGAAGTTGACAAATGCCATTAAGTGCACCTGATTATGACGTTTCGTCTGGCCACATAGATTGCGAGAAAGTAAACTTTAAGTAAAAATCAAAAACTTGTGCTTCAATTCATCACGGATGGATTCCTAATGAGTATATCTGATACTGGTCATTGCCATAAATACTTTGTCATTTCATTATCCAATTACTGTAGAAGCAACGATATTTGTGACCATGTCCATTGACAATATTTCAATATTTACTATTCCAAATGTCAATATAGCTTTATCAGTTTATCTAAACCTTTTCTTCAGTCTTAATCGGTTATGTTCTTCCGTACATCCATAGGCATTGGTCTGAATAAATTTACAGGTACCTAGCTTCCGTAGAAAATACTAATCAAAATCATGTGTGCAGTGATATATTTCATGATGAGGTAGAGATACTCCCCAAATACTGCATTGGTTGAAATCATAAATAATTTTAAATAATTGAAGAGTCGGTAGGACTACATTTTTCAGGTCAAAAATTCATTAGAATCGGTGATTTATCGAAGTTGAAGGAGCAATTGACGGAAATCAGTGAATAACTAGTACGGCTAAAACCTAAAAATACAGAAATCATATTTATTGAAAGGAAATTAAGAGTGATTACACTTGCTTAAATAATTTTTTTTCGCTGAAAAATATAATAAACAATTCGAGCCAGATTTCGATTAAATAGCGCAGCAATTAAATCGAAATCTGGTAGATTTTTATGGGAAGAGGCGAATCACATATTAGGTGTATAGTATGCATTTCCCATTTATGTTATGCTGTCCTTTGATTCACACAAATGAGTTTCATGGTTAAAAAAATTGTTAGCCATGAATTTTCATCAAACGGTTCAATGTTAATTTACAACAAATTGAGAGAATCACGTGAAATTATTTCTCCGATTTGCAACCACGTCGATATTTGACGAGTTAACACTTACAATGAATTTTCCAGCGCTATTTTGAGGAAGTACTCCATGGCTCCAAGAACACGCTTTGTATTTCCACTTCAAAGTATTTATTCTGATGATCTAGATTTCAATGCGTGGGACCATCATCGCCTGATGGGCATCGTAAATTTTATTTTCTCTTCGAAAAATAGTATCAGTACTTAGTAATTCAAAGTCAAAAATGTTGCCCAAAAAAGTATCTATTTTGAAAAAATGTTTCGCACATTTTTCAAAAAAATTTCCGCTAGTAAAAAATAGCGCGTTATCCCTTCGTGACATCCCACATAGCCTTCTCTTGCCTGAAAATTGCCTATGCAAAGGACAGTGTGGATCGGGTATGACTTTGGCAAGGTGGCAAGGACACTTTCCTCTTTGATTTCCGATTAAATTTCAGGCGAATTTCCAAAGCACTTACTCAATTGAGTGCATTTAAAAATTCATTTCTTATTAATAATGAACAATGTGTAATATTAAAGAAAAAATTAGAAAGAGAAAAGATTTAACTCAAATCCCTTACATTGCGGCAATCAACTTGAAATTTAATATATGCGCGCGGTATCGTCAGGCGCATGGATTTTGGATGGAGTGTTTTCCTAATAACCAGGAAGTGTTTATAACGAAAACAGTTTCGCCTTCAATCTCAGAACCAATTTTAGAGTCATACAGTCAACGTCCACTTCAGTAAAATACTTTTCCCATCTTATTTTTTCCCTCGTCCCTGGATACTCACACTTGGCTAACCAAAACCTTGGCCAAAGTCGATCATCCAATTTGAAGGAATTTCCATCCAAAAATCCATTCCCTAATTTTTCCCACTCACCATTCACTATTTCCCATTTTTGTTTCCTTAATCTGAGCGTGAGACCGTGGTCGTTCATCCTTGTCCCCCTGTCCCCTCCCTCGCTGGCCCGATTCCATCGCCCTCTGGTAACTCGATATCCCGAGGGCTTCACCTCCTTCCCTCTCGAATCCACCCCAACCACCCTCGCCCGTTCGCTACGCTTGAGACCCCCACTGCAGTGTCCCCTTAGAAAACCCTTTCGCATCCATCACGCGCCCTAAAGCGCACGCCCCCCCCCCCCCAATTCACCCTCATTAAGCGAGCCACCGATCAAAACTAGCGCCAAGACGGGATGAGCGGAGACCAGTGCCCGCCACCTGCCAACTCCGCCGCCTGAGTTCTCGGAGACTCCGCAGTCGCCCTTAGCGCCCAAGCAACGAGGAAGCGCAACCGGGAGTGAAAAACGGTGTAATTCCGCTGAAGGAAGAGAGACCTGCTATGATTACCAAATATTTTTGTTCCAAACTTAATGCCTGCGATAAATAATCATATGGCATTTTCTTGTTTAAACCATGAATTTTTCTTCCCTTTGAATTGCGGATACACGGACAATTAATTGATGACTCCTCCGTGAATGCGTGAAGCAGAGATAACTATGTGCGTTACACCTTCAGTTTTATTGTTTCATGTGAGCGGAAAATCTGCCTTTCACTACAAATTACGAGCATAATCATACACTGTTATCACCAGTATGACTACTGTGTGTCTATCTGTGTGTTATAACGTCCGCTTTTTTATTTTTAACATTCCTATGCTCTCACCCCCCCCCCCCCCATCTCCGGCCAAATATTGTGGCCAAGGTCATGTATGCCAATCGTTCTTTCACGATCGGAGTAACTTTCTTCCGCCTAAAATTAGCAGGTCTATTTGCGTAGTTATTGCTCAGAAGTCCTGTTTTTTTATTGTAAATTAAAACGATCTCAAAAATAAATTCTCTTTCGTTACTTTACATGCATGATGGTCATAGAATGAATTTTATTACAGATGTATAGTATTCCAAATAACATCTCATTTGCCTGTTCCTTTGAAAAATGGTTTTTACCATTAAGCTTAAGCTATTACTGCGAGGGCCAGAACATAAGGTCAAATATTTCATGTCGGTTATTAAATAATTTATTAGTTCCTGTAAACTCTGTCATAGACCAATCACAGCTATTAAATGGAATTCTGATCTTATAGGTATAGGTAGAACTCCCGAAAGGTAGAGGTACTTTGCCTAAGGGTTTGTGAAATTTGTGCATTGATGGGAGGGTCAGTTTTTTCCTTCTACCACCTTTGATTAACCAGAAAGAACTGAAACCGAAAAATAACAAAAATGGGTGCATTTTTTAATACAAATAACATCACACAGATTGACTCCAGAGACTATTTAGTCGCCATCCCACTCATCGCTATCTTATCCCTAATTAATTTAAAATATTTCGCAAAAAAAGTATGATTTTTCAAGAGTGAATCTAATAAAGTTAAATGTTCAATAGATTGAGCCAACTTTCTTACCAATGAAAATCTCAACACTTGCACACGTGAGAGATAGCCATAATTCCTATGGTTGCTGTAGGCGGAGGTATACTTAAAATATTACTTATCATATATTGTTTTGTAATGCGTAAATGAGCGATAAATATGCTCATAACAATATACATTTCAAACAAGTAGCTAAACTAAACATTATTTTGAATCTTTAATTTTCTTTAAACTACTAAGAATATAGTAGGGAATAATTTCTCTCCCTTGACAACCTATTTACATGTATTTCAAAGGCTTATCTCTTTATAAATTCATATTTAGGCTATTATGTGCCATTTAGTGATATCCATATTTCATATACCGTCATGATATTTTATCTTTACAGTCAGTTTGAATTAAAGCACTCATAAACGAATATTAGGAGATCAAGGTCACAAGCGATTAGAAATCACTGTGAGATAAAAAGCAATTAATATTTTCTTAGTGGAGACAAGTCTAAATAAAGTTTTTTTTATGTGTCGTGCTCCGATTTCCTTCTATCACTGCCATATTTCGAGGATATATATGCTAAATTACGATTAAATGAGCGATTCTGGAGCATCGTATAAAATAAGAGTAAACTTTCATATGTTACCGATTAGAAACTGGTATATAAATAAAACTGATGAAGATGCAATAATTGCATGTTAGACTACCCTATTGTGCAAAGTTTGTATAAAAAGAATCGAGATAAGTTTCGGAAAATTAGGTTTATTTCAGATATCGCTTCAATGCCTCAAAACTCTTCAAAGTACATTCTTTGAAGCGCCGACACACTTTTGCCAACGGTTTTTCCACGACTCGAAGGCTCCATGGTATGCGGATTCCGGAATACTCTTAAGAGTACGCGTGCAACCTTCTTTGACGATACTTATACTCCCATGACGGTGTCCATGCAGACGTGGTTGCATGCATAATGTTGCAAGAGACATTATGAAATTAATGATGTTTTTGACCTTAAAAACTGATTATTTGAAAAAACTCTGTATCAATTTTCATCATGGGTATATTTTTTGAAATATTTCTACGATTTTACGCCATGAAACAATTTATGACATCATAATCCGGCCATACCAACCATTTATTCGCTAGCTTTACATCAACATCAACTTCTAAAGGCTGCGTCTATTATCTTCAGCCTCTGATCTCTTTCTACCCTTCAATTAGAAAACAAATTATCTTTAGAAGGGGCCGAGAAATAATTTTTTGAAAGCTATTTGCCATAGAAAATTAAACAGAAAAATAAGCACAGCAAACTCTTGCTCTTTCACTTTCTCAAGTCTTACTTTTGAAAAATTACCTATCAGGGAAGTTGCACCAAGCTAACACCAGATGAGATTGGAACGAATTTCGCACGATGTAGTATTTGTGGTAATTAATTCTCTGATTTGCTGATACGTAGTTTAGATATGTAATTCAAAACAGCACTGTGTTAATTAGGATTGCCAATTAGGTTTTATAAATATGCCAGCAGTATGCCTTTGCCATATACATGCACATAAAATGTCCATGATGGCATAAAAGTTATTAATTCCTGTTAAGTGTAATTTACAAAAAAAACTTTCAGCAAAACAGTATAAATCGCGCATAGTATATACATTAAACTATTTACTGTCGGCATAAACCGCGTCTATAGATGGAAGATGAATAATGAAAGTGAAATTCTTAGTGGTAACTTCTCAGATTAGTTCGTTTACCACTTGGGATTACACAATTCCATATGACTGGGGTGTTTCCAAAGAAGTAATAATAGAGATGGCTCCAGCGTTTTTCTATCTACCATTTTAAAGGGAATTCCATATGGACACGGGCATTAGTTCTACCAATTATCGTTTGAAATACCTTTTTCACAGTTATGCGTGAACGTTTTTCCCACAGCCTTCTTTATATTTTTCAAACTTTCCCCTTCCCACTTACCCCATTCCATATCGCTCCCTCCAACGCGCTCGAAATAATTTATGACACAGGATGACACCAAGCGCCCTCTTTGGGACTTAAGACTTTTAAAAAAATTCTCTCCCTCCTTCAACCCCCCCCCCGACCCCCAAACACTCCCACCACCCCTCCTCGCCCCATCTCCCCGATTTCCCCCATCTCTCCTGCCTTCAAACCCCCTCCCCCCACTCTCCCCCTTTCTCGACTTTTCCGTCTTGCCTTTTCATTCCGACGCAATTAGTCACTGCCAATTAAGTGGCGCTGTTTAATTAGTCTGGGTCAAACGCTGGGTGCCGGAAAGTCAACTTCACTCTATGCCCTCTTCTCAGACTGATATCACCCTCCCATCCCCTCTATCCATCTACTCTTTCTCCTTACTCTTTACTCCTCTTCCTATATCTGCCCCGCTCTTGCCCCTTCGTTTACTCCCTCACTTCCCTATTCCAATCTTCCAATAGCGTAAATAATTTCCCATCACATCGACGTCACCTCGGTGATAATTTTCTCCCGAATTCCCCCCCCCAATTTTGCCCATCCCTTTCCCCCTCTTTTCCTTATTATTGCCTTCTGCAAACTTATAATTACGCGCTCCATATGTCCACCTCTATATCTTGTGGAAACTTTACATCTATCACGGATAGATGATTGATTCAAAATTGAATGAAATTTCCTCATAATCGGATATTTGTGAAAGATATAATGGTAAAATGGAGATTGTAACTGAGGCGCCTGAAGATATGAATTGGTACGCATTAAAGAAAATGCATGAGGGTAGGTTAAAAATTGAAAACAAATCAATGTTGTTGAGATCACTCCTAAAGCACAAATTTTAGCTCAATATGTGTTTTATCACCCAAATAAGAACATTTTTCAGTAAATAAGAAATTATCATATATAAAATAGATTTTATGACAGCTATATTACCACCTATCATCTCTAGCCCCTGTTTTTTGGAGACACTATACTTTGAACTGAAGGTTGGCTAGTTATGTGTAAAAATGTCGATAGATTTACTCCATATCCGTTTAGTGTTCTGCATTTGTCTATCTCCTCTATGTTTTGCTTAGGAATCACAACTAAATGTCTAATAATGGTTTAGTAAGATGTCCAGTTTTTGAGTACCATGAGTTAGTTGCCAGTTTCATCGACAGAATTTTATTTCTCATTTCATTAACTCTCTGAATTCCTCACCTGCTCACATGTTATGTATTATGTACGAAGTCTGTAAATTACGTAATAAGACTGGCAACGTAGCGTTCGATATGGCAACACTAGAGGCGCTGGGCTTGGAGGGTCGTCAGGGGAACATGTGATCCGCCTTCAGTACAGGTTTGAACTCGCTTGAGTCATTTGGTTGTCCGTAGCGATTTTTTCTGTGAAACAATTTTTTCTATTGTATTCTAAAAATGAGTGATATCAATTTCGAGCAACGGTGAGCTATCAGGTTTTGCTTCAGACTTGGGCACAGTGCAACGGAAACTCTTGCTAAACTTCAGCAGGCCCACGGAGATAGTGTTTTGTCAAGAGCCCAGGTTTTTCGGTGGTTAAAGGCATTTTCAGAGGGAAGAGAGTCGATCGAAGATGAACCAAGAAGCGGAAGGCCTTTATATTCAAGAACCGATGAAAATGTCGACAGACTCCGCGATCTTGTGGGTTCAGATCGTCGGTTGGCAGTCAGAATGATCGGGGAAGTGTTGAACTTAACTCACATGACCGTTCATCAGATTTTGACCATGAATTGGGGTTGAGAAAAATCTGCGCAAAAATGGTTCCAAATAACCTTTCGCCAGGATCAAAAGGACATCAGGAGGGGAATGTGCCTTGATTTTTTTGGTTTCGATGAAAATGATCCCCATTTCAGGAACGTGTCATTACTTGTGACGAGTCTTGGGTGTTTGAGTACGAGCCAGAAACCAAGCGCCGGAGCATGGAGTGCCACACTTCAACCTCTCCAAGGGCCAAAAAAGCAATGATGAGGAAGTCGAAGATCAAATGCATGCTGATTTGTTTCTTTAGATATCCACGGAATCGTCCATAAAGAGTTTCTACCTCAACGCCAAATGGTCAATCAATACTTTGACCGGGGGGTTCTTGAAAAACTTCGAAAAAGGGTCATTCGTGTGAGACCAAGTATCATGAACAACTGGGTGTAGCATCACGATAATGCACCTTGTCACACAGCAATTTCAATAAACGAGTTTTTGGCCAGTAAAAACACTCCTTTGGCTCCTCAGCCTCCTTATTCGCCTGACTTGAGTCCTTGTGACCTTTTTCTCTTCCCGAAGTTGATATATCAACTCAAGGGAATCAATTTTGGGACAGTCGAAAACATTCAAACGGCTGCAACCAACCAGCTGAAGGCTATTCCAGTATCGGAGTTCCAGCACTGCCATGAGGAGTGGAAGACCGTCTCCAGCGCTGTGTGGCTTCAGAAGGAAGTTATTTTGAGGGCGACAATGTAAAATTGTAATTCTATTTGAATGGAATATTTTTTAAGACAGGCTCATTACTTAATTATCGACCTTGTACCTCAAATAAATATTCAATATCGACTTTTGACTGAAAAGAATCACTCATCAAATAATTCTAATTTTAACTTTCTGATTGCTTGATAATTTAAAACTAATTCCTTTGACGCTTTTATTTATTTGTTCATCTCAAGTGAAGGAAGCGTTTGCTTCTTTGTAAGCCTAAACAAACCAAAAATACGATATAATTCTAAGTCATGCCGTCAATATTTTTGAGCAAATATCAATTGAGGACATATTTCGATGATTACCCTTTTCTCTGATTACATAAATGCTCACCATTGATTTCGAGACTTATTGAACCCGTATAAGGATTTGTTATACAAGTTATTTGTTATACTTTTACGCATACCCCCTAATACCAAACCGTTCATTGTTGAAACTTAAACATCATTCACCGAAAATGAGAGTCTTAATAGTGAAATTCGTAGTGGTACGATTTGTAGAAAAGATCCTTCTATGTGGAGTCCAAACAGATATTGTATTAGTACAGGGTTCGTCCGGAAAATAAGTGTACTGATTCCTGTGCTGGGCGCGCCGCTCCAGGCGCGCCCAGCACCGCTCTGACGGGCTGCGATTGGAGGGGGGTATGTTGGCAAGCGACGCTGAAAAAGGCAGTCGGCTCTGAGCTGTGGTGTAGTGAGGAGCTCTGTTAACGCGAACCTCCACGCTTCGACCCACGTCACGGAACGCGATGCCGAAGTTTTTGGAGCAGCGTTATTCCATCAAATTTGCGGTAAAGCTTGGGAAATCGTCTACCGAAACTGTCGGTATGATTAACCAGGCTTACGGGGAGTCAGCCATGTCCAGAAACATGATCTTTCGGTGGCACAAGATGTTCGTGGAGGGCAGAGAAGAGGTCGACGACGAGTCTTCGAGAGGTTCCCGATGATGCCTTCGTGGGAGCGTTCCAAGAATGGGAACGCCGCTGGAACAAGTGTATCGACTCACAAGGGTCCTATTTTGAGGAATATTAGCTTAAGATATGTAAAAGTGTAATAAATATTTTTTCCTGAGCTCAGTACACTTATTTTCCGGACGAACCCTGTATATTCCTTACTCTACGAGTATACTTAAATGCGATCATTTGTACCCAAATCGTGATTGACGCATAATGCATTCAGCACATATCAAATATACTGCGCGGTGCGTAAATATATTGAAAGGCTATTGATTCTACAGGGCTATTCATTTGTAATACCTGAGCATCCCCCATCCTGAGCAGATTTTTAAGCGATGGAGAACCAAAAACTCTTTTTTGGAATGTTCAACAAATATTTTAAGCTCGTCAAAAAATTTGAGTGAGAATGGAAAAATTCTAGCTTCGTCCACGATAAAATAGTTCATTGATGAATCATCGTTCGAAATAATTCATTTCATTGCCCTTTTATCTTCAATTTTATGTTTAATTTAAATCAAATGTCTGTCCATTCTTTAAAAAGTTTACTTTACAACTACAATTTTACAATTTACAATTACTTTACAACTGTTTGAGCTTGAGCAAATGCTTGTTACAACTACTTTTAACAAGCTACAGCAATTTTGAGAAACGATTTTCAAATTAGTAGCAATTATAATAATTATTGAAAAGAAGTTTTTGGTAAAGTATTAATTCGATTTATAATTTTACCATGATGACGCTACTCCACGATTTCCATGCCTAACACTGTTCGCTCCTTTCCAGTTCCTGGAGTCGTTTTCTAATCGTCTCATCTTTGTATAAAAACGATTGAGGCTAATTAATATAGGGATGACGCATCTTTGATGATCGTATGTATTTATTAGCTATGATGCAATATCATTCGTAACCCCGCCACATGACTCATCACTATTCTCTGGCGAAGATCACTACTATTTAGTTAAATCCACGAAACGAAATGTAGCAGTCGCCGAGTGAAACAATGCCAAAAATTCCTCTTATCATATAACTATAACTTAAAGCATTTTTTCGCTCGGCTTATGTTTGTATTAGGCTAAGGAAGCATTTGATGCATAAGAAATTGATTAATTATGAGCACTTTTCTTTGAGTTCCGTGGAGAAATCAAGCCTGTGGGCTTTTTTCAATATATGTATATAAATATATAAAAATATATACATGTATATATATGTGTGTATATATATATATATATATATATATATATATATTTATACATTTATATTTATATATATATATATTTATTTATAAATGAAACAACGACTTCAGAATTTTCGTCACGAATGGGAGCGAGGGAGTCATTTGAATCATACGTGTATTTAAAGCTATAGAAGTGTAGACATAAACTTTTAGCTATTAATTCGTACCAGTTCCACTCAAATGCATTAAATAAAAGAATTACATCCGGAGCACGGGTTACGGAAACTAAGTTGGACATATACTATAAGTATGCAAGTCACGAAAGTGGTGAAAAATATATATTTGGGCATTTTTTCCCTAAAATTAAGTCCAAATGCAATTTCGCTTCATGAAACTGTGCTCATGTCGTCTTGAGTGCTTACGTTTATGTATATATCCGTCAGCTTTCCTTCCCGAAAGACAACATAAATTCTGGGGCATACTTTTTCACGAACTGGTCGAAAAAAACTTGGACGATTTACTTCTTTCTGGCATTTGATGATAAACATATGTTCAGCAGCCGCCGACATGGATGTTGGTCAATAAACCTCAAGCCGAGAGTTAACGACACGATACATAAAAGTGATACGGGGGCATTTGGGGGGGGGGAAGAGAAGGGGGGCAGTGAAGGAGGGTGGAAGCAGCGATGATTTCTAATGAAAGGGATCCCTCCGGCAGCGGTATTCGGTGGCCGAGCACCGAATGGATTTCTTAGAAACCACTTGTCTGCCCGACCACTTACTCTTTTTGTTTTACCCAGTCCCGTCCCCTCTCTCCGCGGACGCAGTCCTCTTTTTGATGTCCGCCGCTATGCCTTTGAATATCATTTCCTTATAAGCTCTTACGAGAGTGCCGTTCGCATGAGTTATGTGACGGATAAAAACGATGACGTTATCAAGAGCGCACAAACATACAGAGGACTGAGAAGCCGTTAAGAGAGCTGCTGGAATGGGTAAAGGAAACGCCTCAAGCTCATATTCCATTTAATTACTTGCTTAATCTAAATGTGGCGGCCTATGGAGTCCTTATTGGCACGATAACTTTAGTGAGTAGCCTGCACACCGCGTGAATTATGGCCTTGCTCTTTTTAGTTCCTTTCTTTTTAGATCTCATTTTTTATAAACTCTGTCCCTACGGTCGCGGTCTCCTTTCTTGTCAAAGATAAAAAAAACATTGGCGTAGATAGGGAATAATTTTATTTCCATTTGTCGATAGATGCATCCCGCTGTATCAATTTTCGGAGATAATTGAATTTAACCAATATAATTCTAATGGCGTAACTGATTCGAGGATTATTTCTCTTTGCTTTATCAGTAAAATTCGATGGATTAAATAAATTTACATGTTGGTTTAACTTATATTCATTCTTTCTATGAGGCTTTCTCGAGGTGTAAAAGATTTATAAAAATTCATTTATGTGTTAATAGACATCAAAATACAATAAGTCGTTTCAATCCTATATTAGGGGATATAAGAAATATATATTATACTTTGGTATCTTGTCCTGCCTTTATTTTTGCTTTCTGATCGCTCAATGAAATTGGATATTCCTTCTCTTTTGCGAGTTACAAGGCCTTTAGTTCATTCATCTAGGTCTCCCCCACCTATGTACTGCTCTGAACATTCTTTTTTCCACTTTGCGTAGTCATGCATCTTCTAAATCCTCGAAAGCGAGGGATTCTTCCAACGAGTCTAATTTAATCTAAAGAGAAATCAACGTAAAAACCCAAAGATTTTTCTTTGAAAAAGAGGTTGAGACTACTCACGATATTAGTGATGAGAGGAATTTTAATTTAAGATCTCGCCTCCATTCAGAGTACGTTCGCGAACAAGGGAAGGAACGGATAAGAAATATAGCACGTTTCGTGAAGGAATCCACGCGGTCATTTGGCAGGACCATTAGCGCATTCGCTCATTCACGCGACTCGGGGCATCTAAATGAGAAAGGAGAAAAATCTTTGTTAGACCATCCGCGCTAAGTGGCTTCTTAAACATCCCATAATACACTCGATGGGATTGGGAGGTGGGAATCCGTAAAAGTTGCCCCGTCGATATCCCATTCCGGTTTTAACCGCAATTCAAAACAACTCTCTTGCTCTTCACTCCTCTTTAAGTCTATCACGCGTGCTCAGGGAGGTGATAGAAGGGGCAATTAAAATGGACGACGAGAACGTCACTTGGAAACTATGCGACCTGATTATCTGGTTTGCTGATTCCAATGACGCAAGCAGAAATATCTTCTTTAAATCGTTGTTAATGCCATGTAATTGCCGCCACTAAGCGTATCCTGTTCACAGCTGCGCTAGATAGCGATTAGAGCAAAAAAAGGTCATTTATACTTATTGACGTTTCTTCGATCACTCTTCGGTTAGATTTTGCAAGTCTTATTCTCAGTAATAAAAAAGTTCTTCTTTTGGGATGATTATGATAATTCTCTATTACAAACATATCCCTTTTAAATATTTCCAAAGCGTCATTGAATGTAATAGTGTATCCAGTACCCATTATTAGCATATCTCAGTGGTCATAAACAATAGAGTTTTATTATATATATATATATATTTTTTAAGGTAATCTACCGTTTAAGGTAGGTTTTTGGATGGACCCAACTAACTATTAAACAAATATTTTATTACTCCTAACAAAACACAAAATCCATCATCCTACTCTATATCAGGTCCCTCTTCATCTCTGAGTACTTTCTTCCTCCCGTCATCCCGTCCAACATCCCAATCCTGTTCCTTCCCTTTCCTCTTTTGCCCAACATTCTACCCTCTATCGCAGTCTTCAACATCCCACTGCCGGTCAACACCCCCTTCATCCACTTTTCCTGCCTCAATAGGATTGCTCCCAACAAACCCCTCTCTTCGCCCACCATACCAAGTACTTCCTCATTTGTTTTCTTCTCTGTCCATTTAACCTTCTCCATTCTTCTCCACACCCACATTTCAAAAGCCTCCAGTCTACGTCTATCCTCCTGCTTCAATGACCACGTTTCCGCACCGTACATAGCTACGCTCCATATCAAAGTTTTTACGAGTCTTTTCTTAACATCCTTACTCAAAGTCCCTGTCATCAACTCCCTCCTCCTTGTGAAAGCCGCTTTGCCTAGCGCAATTCTTCTCCTTACGTCCCTACTACTTTGACCGTGTTGGTCCAAAACACTACCGAGATACGTAAACTGTTCTACCTGCTCTAGTTTTTGCTCTCCTATTTTAATGTTAAGCTTAGCCTTTTTCTTTCTAGAAAATCGCATAACCTTTGTTTTATTAATATTGATTCTCATCCCATACCTGTCGCACTGAATTTCCAATTCACTCAGCAATGCTTGCAGCCCCTTGGCTGACTGACAAACTAAATCTTGGTCATCAGCAAACCTAACTGATTTTACGAATTCCCCGCCTACTTTCATTCCTACCTCGAGTTCTTCCCATGCCTCTTTGATCATTTCCTCTGCATACAGGTTGAACAGCAACGGTGATAATGGGCAACCCTGCCTTACACCCCTTCCTAACACTGCCCATCCTGACTCCCCGTTTCCCACCCGCACCCGAGCAGTCTGAGACAAGTACAGGTTGCGGATTAGCCTCCCTTCCCTCCAATCTATTCCTATTTTCTGCAGAATACTCATTAGTTTTTCCCAATTCACCCTATCAAACGCTCCGCATCCGCTCCCGGGAAGCTGTGGGAATTTATCACACTGTTCCTAAACCTGTGTCTAACCAGGATATAATCTAGCTGATATCTTCCTGAGTCACCTGGCATTTTCCATGTATACCTGCGTCTTTTGTGGTGTCTAAACCAAGTGTTGGTGATGACTAACCCCTGTCTCCTGCAGAACTCAACTGCTTTCTCCCCGCGGTCATTCCTCGTGCCTAAACCGTAGTCCCCCACCTCATCACCATCTCTTCCTTCGCCTACCGTCGCATTCCAATCCCCCATCACTATCAAATGTTTCCCTGCAGGAACACACGCGATCATGTCCTCTAACTGATCGTATATCCTATCGACCTCTTCTTCCTTATGGTTGCCCGGTGGCATGACCTGAATAATAACTAAGTTCGTCGGTTCTGCTTTTATCTCCACTAGTAGTATTCTATCCGTTACCTGCTCTATGTTGACTACGCTTCTTCCTACCTCTTCATTTAATACTATGGCAACCCCTCGTTGACTCTCGTCCCCACCGCTGTAAATTATTCTATACTTATTACTCCAGTAATCCCCGCTATCTTTCCATCTCACCTCGCATAGACCTAAAATATCTATATTTCCCCTTTCCATCTCTCGCTTAACATTCTCCAATTTCCCTGTCCTCATCATTGTCCTAACATTCCACGTTCCTATTCTACATTTAATCGATTCAAAAAATATATCTTCCATTTCATTCTTGAGAAGTCAAGTGATGGAGAGAATTCACTTTTGGTGGCTGAGTCGCTTCTTGATCCATAGTCTTTCCACAATTCTAATATCATAACTATCCTCGAAATAATGTATTTATTTAGATGAGAGGTATAGGTTAAGTTATTATGGACAATATTTTAAGTATACTTTGTGTACTATGAGTGCTAAAATACAAAGTTGCTACTTTAAACTACCTTGGATAGAGCAGTCAACGTCTCATGGAAACGGGCTGTGCTCTAAATCGATAACTCTCATTTTTCTCAAGTATTCCACTTGCGTTAGAAAAGTATAAACATTTCGTTAAAATCCCACATAAAGGCAATAAATTATTTATTATTTTGGTATACTAAGTTAAAATCAACGGAAAATATTACCAATTGAAAGTATTCTTTGAATTATTTCCGGTACTGGTGCTCAAGTAGAAGATATTTTTCTACAAAATAAAGATTTTTTCAATTTTTTTCCAAATTAAAATTACTACCTGCTTGTCTAAATACAAACATACATACATACAAATATCTTCATATATTTTATATATATATATATATTAATTTATAAACTCATGCATGTACATATTATTATATAAGGTGACTCTTCTTTGAAGCACTGCATTGAAATAAATATATATTCTCTTCCTTGATTTATTGAAAATAAACTATCTAAATACATCAACATTTAATAATGAAATAGCTATATTGTGGTACACTTTATCGCTAGGCATTTAGTTGCATATTATTCTTTTAGAAGTTTCTAGCCTAAATTATGCATTTTCTGACTTTTTATCTTGTATTTATTTTTTGATTTAATCTTCCTATGTGTCTTATCATCTTATTTTTGGGTTACAAGGAGTTTCTTTATTCTGAACATTTTGGCCACTCAGAAAGCACAATAAAAGACCCAACATTCTCTATATTTTGTCATTTCTAAGCTTACAAAAATTTCCAATAGCCCTATAATTTCTATTTCTCGTCCTATATTTGCCTTTCCTCGACTGATTTTATGTATGCTATTGTTTAGCAGTAATTTCGAGCTGGTGGTATTTTTGAGATACGCATTCGCTTATGTTTTACCTACTGAAAGGTATGTGATCATTGCAATACGAGGGTATGAGCATCTTGATCATAATTGTATAGTCTAAATGCCCGCTTTTGGAATGTGTTGCTAGAATCATTAGTTTTGTATTCTCTGCATCGTCCAATCTAGCATGTCCACCTATTTTTTACATATGTTTTCTGACTACAGTCAACCTATTCTCGAGACAATATCCACAAATTGATCGTCACTAAATCTAGTTTATTGTATAGTAAGTGAATAGGCTGTCTTCGAATTTCACCGAACACCTATTTTCTGCACGTATGGTCAAAAGCACCAACAGGGTATTTTGTTTTGTTGTAAATATGAAGGGATTTTGGTAACTTTTTATGAGTATCTAACAAATCTGTGTTGATGCTTGGTGTTTATTAGCAGCATATTTTTGCTTAATTTATATTGAATAACTTTGATAGTTGCATCATTTGAAGTAAATGCTTAGTTTACTACAAGGGTGGACGCATCGCTTTGACCTTCGTGCGAACTTCTCTCCTAACTTGATTCTTAATTACAATGAAAAAGGAGTTAGAACCCTTTAGCTTTACAGCAAACTTGAATGACATAAAGAAATAATCGGTAGTCATGTGGCACCCTTTGAGTTGGCATCGCTCAGTGAACTTCATTACTACTCATTCTTAGAGTGATTGATTCATCTCTTGGTTAGCTTTCAATTTTACCCAGTCAAGAAAATTCATGACAATGGTACTTCTAGCAATAACGTAATTAAGGTTTTTTTACAAACATCAGCTCACGAACTAGGTAATATAAATAAATATAAATTTCCATTATTTAGGCAAAAAACAGGAATAGGGATTTTTTTATCAAACGAACCTATTAAGAATAAAACGGTAATAAAAATGATGTAGTAACGGAACGAGTAACCTGTTTCAACTAACTAGGTAACCATAAATCACACGACAAGGAAATAGTCATTGGGAATAATTAAGGTAACGGTAGATTTCAAATAAACAGTAAGGAAAGAAAGAAATAGTGTAAAATTTTCATAAATTAATTGCTATTTCCAACAAGGCGCAATGCATGTGTAGTAAAATGCATATGGACAATAACAGCAGCTAAGAAAGAGGTTATAAACTTCAAAAAATAAATATTCTTAAAATGAAAGGATGAAAATATCCAGAAACACAAGAACTACACATAGATTTTATGATAAACGTTAAAGATGCATACATTAGTATGTATAATGAATACTTGGGTATTTTGACGTTGAAGAACACCGAAATAATGAGTATCGTCCAAATGGAAGAAGGTCAACAGAAGACTCCAGGAAGTAAGAGTTTAAGCAGAGGCCCCAACTGGTAAGGGTGAAAAGGACATGGCCTCACTTTTTCTTAATCAGACGGCGCATCGAAAAATTTATTCACAGAGGAAAGAATACTTCACTATTTTTTTTCAAAAAATGAGAAATTTAGCACAAAAAAATTAGGAATTTTATTTCTAGGGAAGCAGATTTTTATATTAGATGCATTAAAATTCTGCATGGTATACATTAACGTAGCTGCATCGCAATTATATTCCAATTCGACGGCTGCAACTTTGAAAAGCTTTATACGTGATGGGAAAATATTATTGCTCTACCCTGAGCCCACGTCCCTCGGGTTTACCAGCTAACAGAGTGTCGACTTAAAAGGGAATAGCTCTGGGTAGAAAAAAATGGAGTCTCTAGAAATAATTTGGTACATACATTAAAGAGATTACAATGGGGGTACTGACTTGTCATCATTTTCAATTAAGGTAAATTCATTGTGAGTGTAAATAAAATGTTGTGCAAAATATGCGTATTTTTTCCAGATTTATAAACTTAAAAAAGTTTTTAGGGTAATTCACTTGACCTTTTACCATATTAAGGGATTTATCTTGACACCTCAACTTACTGTCTTTTCTGACGTATCCACGATTAGAATTGGAATTTTTTAGTGCTGTTCACTAACTGCCAACCATTTCCCAGACGTGAGTTGCATAATGTACCTTTCTCACAGTGAACCTCATTTGTTCGCACAAACGCAGGACTAAATGGTACGGACTTCATGGCACCACTACGCACACAATCCACTTCCGTCACTCTTAATATGTAAACCGTTTTCTCTTTTACGCCTGAGGGTGATGGCGGACAGGAGCATTTAAATAACTCTTTAGAGCCCAGCTAGACTAAACATAATGGCCCGAATCTCGAAAATATCCAAGTGTGAAAAAGCATGGTAAAAATGTCTCGCCAGTATCACTACCCCTGTCTCGTCTCTGAGCAAAAAAAATCAATAAAAAAACCAACCGGTTACTTCTTCCCGAGCGGCCGCCACAGGATAACAGCAGGAAGTTCGCATTGATTGGATGAAGGGGGAGAGGACTGGTGTGGGGGAAAGGGTGAGGTTGTAAAGAGAGGGTCACTCCACAGCGTGAACTCTTCTTGCGAGTGCGTGGAGAGATGAGGATGGAGACACGACCTCCTCGGCTGCCTTTTCTTCCCCGTACTTCGCTTACTTCGCTTGTTGGTCGAAAGCATTCTGAGAGTGAGTGCCGTAATCACCAACGAATGGTAGATTGATAGGAAAAGGACACGCGAGCTTGAGAGTGGGTTTTCTTCCTTTTAATTTTTTCATTTCATGCTCGATTACGCCTCGACTGTTGAAAGAAAACGGTCCCACTAATTGGCATTGAGAGGAACAGGGAAGGCTGTTTTGTGTTTGCCCACGAGAATGGATCGTAATTAGTGCGTGGTACTTGGCGCGGTGGGAGCGAAGTGAGAGGAACACTGTAAAAAGGAAGAGAAGGGAGGGCATGGACAGCCCGCGCAGTGATGCTGCATCTGAGGTCCACAGAAATGCAGCCATCGCGGAGTATCGGTGCGCCATCTATCGATCACCCTTTGAATGAGTTCCTCTTAATTACGAATTCCTCATCAAATTACTCACTCTCCGCGACTATGATAAATGGTAAATTGAGCGTCTGTCATCACTCGAGTACTTTTTATTGGAACTCCAATAATTTTTAGCTGAAATCGCGCACTAACCTCAACTAACCTACTTAAGAAGATCACTTGTTACCATAGATCTAATTCGATGCAACTATCCTCAGGCCAATAGATCGGAAATCCAGCTCTCTGCTACGCATACATATTTTCGACATTTTCCGTCACTAAAATGCTAGGACACCTCGAAAAGAAACGGTTTTTCTGCTTTTCACAATCTAATAATCCTGCCGCCAGCTGCCTCCACTTATTTAATGAGTTATCTTCAGCCAAATATTTCCCTAAAAGTCGCCACTATGACGTGGGACAGTAGATGCAATACCACCGTAACATATTTTACATCTACGTAACCGCAAGTCACCGCAACGGCGTGTGGGGGGGGGGTGTTAAAGTGACCAGCTCTGTATGCACAGACATTAAGTCTGTAATACACTCGAACAAATTTAGTCAACAGGAAAGAAGCTACTTACACGCAAAAATATTCAATTAAAGAACAATGTTCAATCAAGCGGGAACAATGTTATAAAAATGGCTCAATTTAAAATAAATGCAGGATATAGACAAAATATATACACTAGTAATACTAATTATTCTCTTCTCGCCTGTGATCATATGTATTTTATCTCTAATTTTACGAGGGAAAAAGGACATTTTACATCTATCAATTTTACTATCTTTCTGATTTTACGTACGTAGACTAATCAAGTCCACTTACGTTAGTAAATCAGTAAATTTAACCTGCATTTCAATCATGGCCAGCTAATGGCCCCCATCCCAATTCTTTCAATAGTGTCGCGATACTGCTATATTGTTTATAATCCTTTTTCACAAACCTAGCTGCGCTAAACTCTAAAACCTCCTCGTGAGGATCTCATACACTCGCAGCATATTCTCTATGTAAGGACGGCCTAGTGTAAAATAACAGTGCATACTAATGTTTCAGCATTTTTAGGCTAGGAACTACTAGGACAGCGGTGTTACTCAAACGAATAATGCAACTGTTGTTACAAACTGAACACTTGCGTGCATTGCGCATTATGCATTGGTGAACTTTGCGTGCAATACGGTATTTATGTCCAATTAATGACCTATGCGTTCAAAAACATATAAATGAGGCAAAAATCAATGAGAACTAGAATTTAATTGCAAATTAATTTTACAGCTACCTTCATTGATTTTTAATTACAACTTTTACTGTAACATTTATAAGTTTAAATTTTTACTTGAAATAATAATACCGAATCAACTTATTCATTTTTTTACCTGTAATATGCTCGATTTTTTAATTTTTTATCTATTTTCTCTTAGAAATATCAAGTAAATGCTTTTGTTCCAATTTTTACCTGGATCAAACAGTCCTCTAGTCTCGTATTATACACTCTGCCTTTTCCTGGAATTTTAAATTAATTTTGATAAAATATTCCTTTTTCGAAAAGTTTATTCCAAAACGGCTCTCATTTTCTGCAGCAATATCAGTATCTGTTATCGTTTGATGTTACGCTCCTTCATTTTTAAGTTAGGCCGTTAGTAAATAAATTACTTTTTGTAACATTTATTTCTATAGTCTACAACTATTGATAACTTGCTAATGTTTACTTGCTTTGATATAATTTCAACCAATTGATTATACCTTATTATATATTGACCTTATTCCTGCAGAGGCTGATGTTTTCCCCAACCATTTTGGAAACCTTTTATAAATATTAAAAACATCCAAAGAAACTAAGTGGCTAAAGCACTCGACCGGATATTGAGGGATCTGGGTTCGAGTCCCAGTCAAGGCGAATGATTTTTACGCTCTGAAATTGTTGCATTAAAAACACATCCACTGAATTAACTACTGGTGGATATTTGCTTCATTAAAAAGTCATATTTTACTAAAAATAATGAAGGTTTCAGACGCTCGAACGGGATCTTTTATCATTTCCATACCAGTGCACATTTACATGAAAATGACCCAGTTAATATTATGCTATAAACCCGCGGAAACTGCTTTAGAACACCTGGTTTTAACATTAATTTGTAAATAAAAGTAATTATTTAGGTATTAGTATAGTGGACAATTTTTTCCCTTCCCTCACGCTATAAACACCTTCCCTCAAGCTCATCCCTTACCCTTTCCACTTGATGCTTGCAACCTCTGCCACACACTTTTTGTAGGACCGCAGGGTTAGTATGTATATGAAGAAATTTTAAGTTTTTGCAAATAAGTGGTTCTTAACAAGTGGTATATTTGGGCATTTTAGAACACTCACGAATTTTTATAAAATTATGAAAGTTTTAGACAAGTGTAATGGTTTAACTGCTACCACCATCTTCTAATAACTATTCCTTTTCACTTCTACTGTACATTTATATCAGGGCCATACTCTGATGCAGACAATACACAACTATTTTTGGTGTTTCATTAGTGCTAGGAAACATTTAATGGCTATTATGACAACATACTTGCGTATGCAGATATTATTTTGTACCAATGATATATCTGGCAAAAATCGCCAAATTCGAAAAGCAGAATACGTCAAATAATGTTCCCATTTAAGCATAGTTACTTTACGCATGAAATTCGTTATACCTGCAGCAACATTTTGTGTAAGGGCGGCGATGCTTCAATTTTAACATAACGAGGGATTTACGATCCAGTTAGGAGAAGTTATTTTTCTTTGAGCATCGTTATTATAAAAAAAAGCAGAGTTTATGTCTCCATTTCCAAACATAAAATACCAAGAGCCATTAAAAATTTTAAGAGATCATCTCTTCAATTCCAAATATATTTAAGTTAATATTTCTTATGAAGATTAAATGCCTGAGATTTATGTACTTCTCTGTTACTCGGAAGGGGAATTTAACGCGTAAAATTCTATCTCGTACGTACTGAAGGGAATATAAATCATCTCAGTGAGCGCACTTCAAAATGCATTAAATAACGAATATTCTTGCGGTCAGTGGTGCAAGGGGGAGTGCTTTTATTGCGCTACAGATTATAATCTCAAGGAATGATTGTAATGAGAAAGTTGCATGGCGCTTATATTGCAGACTTTTCTCTCGGCGTATTTTTCGCATTGTTGATCGAAAGAATTTCATTGGAATGTGCGGTACATTCCTTTCTTGATACCTATACGAAGAACGTGCGTTAAGAGAGAGGAATTTATTCCTCCCATCCCTCTCCCTCTGCTCTCCTTTACCTCCCACACCACCAAGACCTCTCACAGAGAGGATAAGCTACATCCAATCATTGCAACATATTGTTACCAAGGTGCGCGTGAAAGTGGCAATTTATGACCATATGTTCGACCTCGTGGGACTCAACGCGCGGCTCTGAACGTTGCCCCTTCTTAAAGCCCTGTTTTCGATGGAAGCTCTTGACGAGCACGCCGAGTGGTTGAATGTAGTAGGGATTAGAAGGTGCTTTTTTTATCGTTCGACATCCCCTTCCCAACACCGCCACTAATGCAGAGCCTCATTCTGTGGTGCGAGGCCGTTTAGCGCAGGCAATTCTCGCCCCGGAACCCTTGATGACGGTTATCATAGCCTGTCCGTGTTCGCACGTACGCTCCTCGCACAACCCCTCCTTTCCCCTTCCCACGTCCGTCTCGTATCAACTCCAATGCATCCCCCATTTAAGCTCTAAGGGAAAAAAAAGATCTAACTAGTCTCCCACTCTCGGTAGTAATGCCCAAGAGTGTCGAACTGACCCTCGGTGACGGCTAAGCCATTTGTGTTCGAACAGTGTACGTTCGAGTTGAATGGGGTGTGGGAGAGAACCATGTGGCGCCCGAATACTAACTACCACCTACGACTACTAACCACAAACTCTTAACCAGCACCTCACCCACCCCGAAACGTTTATCGTGTGGGTGCCCTTTCGCTCACGATCGGATCCCCAATCATGCCGATCGGCAATTAATGCAATTCGTCGGCGATAAGTGAGGCCGTTTTAAATAAGCGGTATGTGTAAAAAAAATATGTACACGTAGTTTAAGAGGTGGTAAAATTGGCTCGCGGACGGCTATATTGGTGGTTTGGGAGGAGAGAAAATTGAGGAGCTTTATGAAAAAAACAAGGTGGGAAAGGGGTTAACGATGAAATTGCCTGGAGACTTTAACGGGCGATTAAATGCCAGACCATCGGTTTTTCCCGGCGTTCGCTGTTGAGGAAGGCGGCGAAGGTAGTGGTCCACAGATGAGAGATTGGACGAATAGATGGGAGGGTAGAGAGGGGTAGATTGAAGGTAGGTAAGTTCGTGTTGGATGAAGAAGGGCAGGAGTTATTTCGTTATCGATCCTAGCGGGTCGTAAATCGGTGATAATTGGTAAAAGATAGTGCATTTCAAGCAGATCCGTTGCGTATTTTCAGGAAATGAGTCAACTGATATGCAACACTTCGTTATGATAAATTAATGGTCCCCGGATTTCAATTTGAAGCAATTGGTGCACATTTGGCGTCTCCTCGCTCGTTTATTCTCTAAATCAGTCCGGTTTTTCGCTGTGCCTTGTCCTTTCTACTTTTTTAGGGTCCGCTTTCGTCGCAAAGCTGTAAAATTTTTACCCCTTACTTTGCCTCTCTAGCTTTGAGTGTTCCAATGTGGACAGAAGTAGTAAGTTTAGTTAAAATAGACCAGAAATTTTGCTTATAATTATCCACCAAAGTCTGCCGATTAAGGTTCTTTTGGAAGTTCATTTACGTATTACAACTTTCACCTTTAATATGAAGTTGGCTTTGCAATATACGTTAGTATGGTATAAAAAATCACCTCATATTTTTTCCTGAAAGCTTTCAGATATAGTGACCTAACTTTCCCACCATAATTTTGCTTTTCTGTTGTATTTTACAAACAATTGTTTTTGAGTTATTCCTCTACTATAATTCCTAGCTGAAGATTTCATGAAAATATGCTAATTTAGATGAAATGACACTACGTAGGTGATTTCCTTATGCATACGCGTCTACTAGCTTTTTGGGGCTCCGAGTATTCAGCGTCAAAATTTGGGATGTTTTGAGGAATCTTCTGCATCGATAAAAGTGGGGATTGCACTCGTGAGGAGGCACTAGGAATCTCCAAGATCTTGGAGCCCATTATAGATACGGACTTCAAACCTTTCGAAAGCATATCCCAACTTCATCTTAGGACGTTGGCACCTATACTGGATGGCAGCTGAGGAAGATTATTTCAAAGCCTACGTGACCATTTCATTTCTTAGATGATATACCATAATTCTTCATAACAATGATTAACATTTGATACGAAGGCTTTCATGGTGATACACAGATTAATCCATGGTTTTAGGTTTGTTCCCGAGTTCTTCAATCCAGCTGGACAATGGTTTCGCTTATGTTGTCGTCAACATATTAAGGTCATTCTGATGACTCTAGAATCACAAAGAGCTCTAAATATTTATTTAGATATGAATGGCGAGAAAATCTCTGCACAAATTACTTCGAATCTGAAGATGTTGACCACAACAATCGTCAATTAATCGATTAATTTTTGGTAAAGTGAGTCAGATTTTTGGTCAAGTTTGGTGAGCCCACTTTAATTTAGGATTGAGTCCAGGTGGATCCTTTCCTCCGTCGAATAAAATCATATAAGTTAATTTGTGAGATGATTACATACAATCTACCTTGTAGATACATATTTTAATATAACTTACGGTTTCATGGGTCAATTATAGGAAGTATTTAGTATCCATATTAAAAGACAGTACTTTTTAGAGAAGTTTAGTTTTTGGTACAATCCGTTTCCCCGACTAGGGACACAAGTTTCTGTAGAGTATCTGATGATGACGTAGGTCGGAAAACGTATTGTACCAAATAATAAATTTCAGTGGAAAAGTACAAAATCTTTTAATACACATTAGAAAGCTCAATAAAAGTGTTACTCGTTCAATACTTCGTAATATCCCGTTCATATTTACAATCCAAAGATTATTTTTTATAATTTCTCTTCTAGCATTTAAAACGTTGCAAGCTAATTTCTACTTACACGTATATTCACGCATACATATCTGAATTTTCAGAATGCATTAAGCGGACTTTGAAGTGGTAAAATAATGCGCCGTTATCCTATCTCTTCACTTAATTTATTCACATCGGAATGCAAAAAAACAAATCTCGTGGAGCCAGAGACAATCCCTCCTGAAATCCTCCCTCGCAGTTCCGCGCACCGTATTATTCCTTCCGGAGAACTCAATCATATAAACATCGCCGTCCGATATCCAGCATCTCCCGAATTCAGTCCACGGCCGTATATCTCCGTGCCGCCGACGTCCGGGAGGGAGAAGCGCTCTTGACACGCAGCACTCATCCAGCCGTGATGAGGACGACCACCCGTCACGAGACCATGTCCGAAAATAATCGCAACTGGCGGTACCGACGCGGAATAATTAAGCCCCGCGAAAGCATTCCGAGAGCTCGCGTGTGTCTACGGGGAATACGACGAGATTATACGTAAGCTGGCTTCACTGGTTACTACCGGTTATGAAGGGAATCGCTAAAGAATCTTAAATTGGCACCGATATTCCGCACTCGAAAGGAGAAGCCGGTGCATCGGGTCCGCGAAGTTCGCGCACAACCACGGTGCGGGCTCGAAATGGGGAATGATTGCTCTGTGCGAAGAGTCACGGCACGGCAGCCCTTCACAGCAGAGCGTCCTCTCAACCGGAATCCGTCGTCTCTCACTTCTCACACTCCAATCCACAGGAACACCTCTAACTCTTTCCATTTCTCTCTGCGCGTTCGTTTTGCAATTTCCTCGATGTTAAATTACGCTTAACTTGCCATCGGTTTCAGTAAATGATCGGCCAATTACGCCTGCCCAAAGCTAACCAGGCGCATTAGAAATGCAAATGGGTTGTGAGAGTGCAAGTGACCGTTCTAACACTTCGTCCCCCTCGCCTTATTTATCGTCATTGATTCTTCCGTCTCATTTCCAGCGATTGGGTAAAGCTAAATCATTATTATTGTGCTCACTTCAGAGAGATACTCGATTCAGAAATCAGCTCTTTACACGTCACCGGCTCTCCGGTCGCCAGTTTTTAACGAGTGGATGGAGCTAATTCATTGCTATTTTGTTCGTCCGACGTGCTATTCGATCAAGATTTCATTCGAGGATCAAAATCCTTGCCTACACAGCTACTAATTCATTGCAATTAATTTATATAATTTTGAAACTCAAGAGACTCCATGGGTATAATTTTATTTGCATCATAAATGCTGTAACATTATGTTTTAAAATCGAATTCCATACTTTATGTTGTGTATACTCTTTTACCTGAAAGTAATAATTTCTAATATGTATATATATATATATAGATATATATATTATATATATAATATTTAACACTTAGCACTAGTGGACACAGACAAAAACACAGAAACACACAAAAAAGAGACTCAGTCAAAATAGTGAGTCTTTTTTTTGTGTTTTTCTGTGTTTTTGTCTGTGTCCACTAGTGCTAAGTGTTATACTATACATTATTATTCACGTCCGTGAGACTTTCAAAAAGTGTTATATTTTATATATATATAATTATATATATATGTATGTGTGTATATGTATATATATATGTATATATATATATATACTACCTTGATCAAAAAGTTCCCGGAATAACCACCGTGTGGCGCTCCCATCGTTCCGATTTGAGTTCTGTTTTTTTTGTTAAATTGGTACATCTGTTGTTGATATTCCCTTTAATTCTTAGTGTCATAACTTGACATTTGCAAAAGTTACGTAGCCAAGAGTACATCTATCTCTGTGTGTGTTGGCGATTTTTTACAATTGCAGAAATGGATTTAAATTTGCAACAACGAACTTGTATTAAATTTTTCGTAAAAAACGGATTTAGTGGCGCACGGACGTTGGAAATGTTGGAAAAGTGTTTCGGCAACGATTCTCTAAAAAAAACGGTCGTTTACCAGTGGCACGAGCGGTTCAGAAGTGGTCGTGAGTCAATCGAAGATGATGAACGCAGTGGCAGACCATCGACATCGAAAGTCGGTGAAAAAATTGATAAAGTAAAAGAAATGTTGGTCAATAACCGCAAATTAACCATCAGAGAAATAGCGGAGGACTTGAACATTGCCTATGGATCCGCCCAAGACATTGTGGTTAATGATTTGGGTTTCCGTCGTGTAGCAGCAAAGTTGGTGCCAAAAGACCTCAATTTCATGCAAAAAAGAGACCGTGTTGACGTCGCAAAAGACATGATTTGCGAGGCTGAATCCGATCCCACATTCATCAAAAGGATCATTACTGGAGACGAGACGTGGGTTTATGAGTACGACACGCAATCCAGACATCAGGCAAGTGAATGGCGTTCACCAAATGAGCCGAGACCAAAAAAACCACGTCGTTTTCAGTCAAAAAAGAAGGCAATGCTGACGGTTTTCATGGATTACAACGGTGTAGTGCATCATGAATTTTTGCCAGAAGGCCAGACAGTAAACAAAGAGTATTATTTGGGCGTTATGAGACGTTTGCGTGAAGCAATTCGCCGAAAGAGACCAGAAATGTGGGCAGAAAACTCGTGGATTTTGCACCATGATAACGCACCGTCGCACAGTGCTATCATTATTCGTAATTTTTTGACGAAAAAGCAACAAATACCATCCAACAGCCACCGAATTCACCTGATTTGGCTCCCTGTGACTTCTTTCTGTTCAATCGAGTTAAAAACCATTACGGGGAACGCGTTTTAGCAGCCGAGAGGAAGTAATGGAAAAATCGCAGGAAGCACTGATGGACATACCGAAAACCGAATATAAAAAATGTTTCGAGGATTGGATCAAGCGCTGGCATAAGTGTGTTGCAGTCGATGGGGATTACTTTGAAGGGGACAATATAGATTTAGATGAATAAACTTGTATTTTTAATTTTCTGAATAAATTCCGGGAAATTTTTGATCAAGGTAGTATATATATATGTGTGTGTGTGTGTGTGTATATATATATATATATCGATCTTTTAGGATATAAGTATTTTTATACATTTTAGAAATTTATTTTTGTTCTAGTTTCATTTAGGTTAAAACATAATTGGTTTTATCGGTTGGAGATTTATGTACAGAATGAAATAGAAAATTTCAGCTTCAGCAAAAGTCACATCTTTCTTTAACCTCATATTAAATTGGGTATTTAAGATAATTTTGAATATTTGTGTTTCAAATGTACATTAATTTTGCTGTATCATTTGATAGGTACCTTTGCTGAAGTTATTTGATTTCATCTGTGCATCTCCGATCTCATTTCTGGTACTTACTAATCTAAGTGACCTCAATTTAAGCAAATAGCTCGTTTTCGCTCATTTTCTGTCATAAGACAGAAAACGAGCAATGTAGTAATCAACACCAGTTGTTAACAACATATTCGAAGAAATTTTGCTTGACTTGATTTTCAATTTTTGTTCGGGCAGTGATGACATAGCATGGTTCAGAATTAGCTGTATCAATTTAAGAGATAAGCAAACGAATAAAGTGATAATTCAATGTCCCACTTTATGATAAATGGGGACGGAAAATTAAGAAGTGCCTCATTTGCAAATAGGTGTCTCCGCTTACGTATCTTTGCTTAACATGTTCGCGTCCGATACGTCACATGTTTTTCATCGATATGAAATTTGTCGTTGTATTTAGATGACTCTTAACAGCGTCTAATGGGAGAAGCTAACAAAATGTACGAAGTTATAATTGGATGAAAGTGCTGAACTATTCTTTTAAGCAGCTATGGGTACTCACGATATCTCTTGCAAAGTGCATCTCAAAAACATCTAATCATGTCGAACTTTTTCAGGTGATTTTAATAGAGTGATGTGGGGATTCATTGTGGTAATTTCTGGAACCCATAAGGTGGTTTTCTATCCCTTATTTCTTGATGTAAGGGCCTCATGTGTCGAAGTACCAACTAAACATCAATCTTAATATTGTTTTTTCACCTTGAAAGAATGATTATGCAAGAATTCACAACTGCTGTTAGAAAAATAATGGTATTGATTGAATATATTTGATAAGTAACAGTTTAATAAACTCAGCAATTTGCCAGCCTTAGACGGGAATACATAATTAATGTCTGCTTTTGCAAATACTCAGCTTTTACGTAAACTTTCGCCGTCACTCCACTATAGTAAGAAACGGTTAATGATAGCGGAATGAAATCAATAAAATGAGTTAGAGTTGTCCTTACAGTAAGAAAAAATAAAAAATAATTTTCGATACTAAGTTTAGATAGCGTAAGTGCAACTTCACCATCGGTGAAACTTGCTTGAAACTTTAAACCTGCTTTCCTAATGTATGAGAATGCTAGAGCTTTGGTTAAAAATAAAACTCGAATGCGTTTGGATGACAGAGTGATTTACACGGAAGTATATTAAAATGAATGCGTTATCTGATAGATATAGTTAGTAGTACCATTTAATTAATAACAACAAGATACAAGATATGATGAATTACTTTGAAGGATTAATGGACACATTATGTTCATTAACTTAGTACTACCTCGTACAACAACTTGGTAGTACCACGTATCACAACTACGATTAGCAAATGTATTACTTTATCTGGATATTATATTTCTATACAAAGTCGAGGCTTGCAAGAACTAGTAGCAAGAACTATTAAAGGTTTGTTAGGGAGTCTATCGGTACGATTTGCATACATAGAGCATGTATTAATTGAAATGCTGATAATGTAGGACATCTAAATCAGTTTGTAATTATTTTTTTATTTTCTGTGTCCAACATTTCTGTAACATAACATCCTTTGCAGAACAAATCGTTAAAAAAATATTTTGGCGAAATTCAATGCAACCTTATTATTTTATTTTCTCAGTCATTATTGCGATAAATTTACACATGCATACGAAGAAATCACAGAAAATATTGTTGGCAAATTAAAAGCATACTAATTTTTTAGGAAAGCTATATCCTAATATCATAGCTTAAATTCCTGGAAGGTTGGACAACCAATATAAAGTTGTACATCTGAATAATACCCCGCAGGCCGCCGCAAGGGCGTGTGGTGGGGGGTGTTAGTTTACCACCCGTAAAAGTAAATAAAACCACATGCAAAATCAACATACGTGTATTTATTCTAACCTACAGCTATATTGGCATATTCATTCATGCAAAAACCTATTTAACAAATGTACATTCATATACATATGCTATCAACTAACTAACACATGCACCTTAAAATACAGTAAAAATTTAGCCAATAACGTGCACACTAGGATATGACAAGTAAGAAGGCGAAATTCCACTACCACATGGACAGGCAGCATACAAACGTCTCCGCACCCAAAGACAAAGGTAGGGAATGTGGCACAAGGCTGCAAGCAGCGGGATAAATAAATATAAGTGTATATATATATATATATATATATATATATATATATATATATATACTATATATGTATATATATATACTTGTTTTTATTTATCATATATATTTAATCATTTATTTTGACATATTTATTTATTAATATGAATTATATTTATTTATAAACGCACACTCGTATATATATACATATATATATATATATATATATATATATATATATATATATATATATATATATAGTGGGCTCGGTAGTCTTGTGGATACGGCGTCGAGGTAATGAGGGTCCAGGTTCGAATCCGTGTGGCTCCTCCGGGCACCTTATGCTACACCAAACCTACGTGATATTTATTATCTTTCTTCTCCAGTCCAGTGAGCCATATTTATCTAAATATTGATAAATTCTGAAAAGAATATTCAAATTCATATGAAAAATGAGATAAAAGGTTTTGTTACCCTTGCGTCTTTTTAATGAATAGCGTCATACTTGCATCTCTTAAGCATAGAAGTACACATTTTAATTCTTCGTACGACATTTAGTACATGTAAGTATACTTAATACATAAAATAAATATATCAAATATATCCGTCATTTGAGCTATTTGCATTATACATTTACGTAACATATCTAACGGTAGAATCATTTATGCAACACAATTTTGGTTCATTCCTGTGTGAATGGAATCGCTCCCTTGAGGTGGTTTACAAGAAGTCATGTCTGTACAGATAGATCTCTTCTGGTCTATCTTCTTACTTTGATTGGGTGTTACGGCGTTGATGGCAGACCGAGTTGAGCAGTTTTATTTTCGCCTATTTCTGGTCAAGTGTGGACTCGTAAAATAAAAATCCCAAGTCCAAATATGTCGACGGCCAAGGATCGGGGGTGGGTGCCCAACTAGTCGTCATCGAATCTGCCGAAACCAACGCCGCGCCGCTGACCGCACACCATAAATCCTCACCAGCCAGAAGGGCATCCATCTCCCACTGACGGACTACTGCCAATTGACAGGACAAAGGCCTCTAAAGTAGATTTCCACAACCTTCTCCCGTAATGTCAGTCGTTTGACTCTGTCATTCTTTCCCCCACGATATAATTTGCAATGCGGGGGAAGGGAGCGGAGCCCCGTTTCCTCATTCACTTCGGTTTCCCAACAAAAAGAAATGTCCCATCCGACCCTCCCAACACCTCACCCTCCTTAACCTCTTCCGTTTGCTCATGACGTTAGACCTCGGATGCGCAGTGCGGCATGGGGAACTATACTCGATTTGACCAGCTCCGCCCATGGCGACTGCCTGGCGCCCCCGGGGCCAATGGGGCGGGAAACGAGTGTTACAGTCGCCCCACTCCGAAACGTACCCTCCCACCCGCCACGCCCCCTCGGCCCCTTCCCCTCCCTCCCGGTCCCCCGCCCTCCGCTCTGGTCCGTCAAAAATCCACGGCAGGGCCGGCCGCGCCACTAAGAGACCTTGCGCTTTTAAGCCGAGCATGACCACTTCGAGACTTCCCCTTCCGAGTATAAGGATTTGGCCGAGGATGGATTGCAATTTGCACGGTCCAGTAATTGTCTGCTCTGGCGCCTTTTCCCTCCCGCTCCCTCCTTGAAACTCGAGAGGAAAAATAAGTATGAGGTGATCGCCGTTTCGTCGCGCTAAGAGAACTGCGGAATTACTGGAATGCCCTCTTCCCCCCCCCTTCCCCCCCCATTCCCCCTCCTTTTTGCGTCTAGCCGTAAAACAGTTTGCTCGCGCCAACTTGAAGGTGAAGAAAACGCTGTCCAATCGTGTTAAGACATGTTATGTACCTAAATTTAAAAGTCGTGTATCGTACCAGTCGGAATTCGTCGACGCGGAATAATCAATATTTCAAAGTATTAATCTCGGTTTTTCTAAAGAATATGCCATAAATATTAACGCCACAATTTATATAGAAAGTCCAAAAAAGTTTCTGGATTTGACTAATTCAAATTACACAACAGCGAAAGCAGCAATCGCGGGTTAGTTTGGAATCTGGTCTGGAACGCTGTCGGGATACGATTGGCTTAAATACAGTAATACGGTAAGCGAATATATAGCGCCAAAAAAGGCACTTAATTTTTTTATTTTAAGGAAAGGAATAAAAGTATGGAGAATAAACCCTATAAACATATTTGAAATGAAACCATTGCGTGCATCATCTATAGATAAATAATTACATTTTCATGTCTTTAACAGTCGGGATGATAGTGAAAATACTTTACCAATACATGGCTGAAATTTTGATTGTTAAAAACTTATTGAATAATATCAGTCTTCATTTCTTTTTTCACCTAAGCATAAATGAATTGTACGTACGTAATATTAAAACTTGATTTCCTTTCTTTTCCCTCAAAACAGAGAATGAAATTGAAAATGTCATGTTTAAAAGAAAAAATAATTACTTTAACATTAAAATTCTGGGAACATTATTTTAGTCTAATTGAGTTGAGTATTAATTATTAAAAGTTAAGTTTCAATTTATAAAAGTGACTCAGATTAGTTTAACCAAATTTGTAAGCAACAGATCGATGGAAAGACTAATGTTTTTGCTACATTATTAGGATTAAAATCATCCACCATTAAATTAATGTCACTAAGCAGGTTATACCTCAAAGTTCAAAAAGAATTCTTGATAATCAGTAATATTAGCTTTGACAATTCCCTTAAACTAGGATTACGGAACAAGCAATACATTAATATGCATGCAAGGGAATTCATGACTGTTGTTAACTAAAATTTAATGAAACCAATTATATTATTTTCAAAGGATAAGCATTCAATAATCAGTCAATATACATTACGACACAAATAAAATACGGATTATTTGAACCGCAACAAAACAGTATTATTTAATTATAGGAAGAAATAGAGCTTATCCTCGACAATTTTATAAAAAGAAATGAGCACATTAATGACAAAATCATTAGACTCATCGTAGGTACTAAATTTCATGCATTTAAAAATCAGACATGTGCCTTTTTGGTTGAATAAAATTTATTACAGGTAAATGCTAGTGATTTTGATGCAAAAAAAACAAAAATATATATGACTAAAACTTTATGAATTAAAAATATCATTATTGAACCCTGTCCACCAGAGACAATTTGTTCTCCATTATAAATAGATACTTAAACATTTCAACACAGTTGTAAATACTATCACTAATACAATCATTTACTTGACACCATAAAGTAAAAGGTGTACGTCTAACTCAAAAGTAAACAAAAACAATCCGATGAGATAGAAAGGAAATAAGATTAGTTGCATCGATGAATTTTAATACGGATTATATCAGTCCAATACAATGAAGTTAACTTTATTTTTCTATAATAATATATTTCGTTTCATTTGGTTAAGTAATTATTCGCTATTTTATTTATTTTCATCCTTCTTTTGCATCAACGGTAATTTTTTCCTCAATCAAGAATGCCTGTAACCACTTGATAACTTAAGTTCATCATTTTTCTTTTAAAAAATATAGTTGTGCATTTCGTGATTACCATGTCTTTCTTATCACATTCGGTATGATAACGCTTTTCTTATTTATATAAATATAATTCATAAATATTATGAGCGCATTACACCTTTCCTGGGAAGTAATTCATTGCGCTACTTCATAGTTATCTTTAGCATTGGGCAAAGGATTGATACTTTCGTGTTTGCTGTGTGATTTTTGACACTAGTAAAAAACATGTACTTATTTATTCGAAAATAAATAAATAATATCGGTCAGAATAGGAATATTGCGCAGCATATTCTCCTAATACGAATATGCTGTTAAATATCAACCTGACTGAGACCGCTGTTCGTTCCGTAAATAGGGTCTCCTCTTCTGTTTTATCAAAATATTCCAAGACAGCTTTGGCCATTAGGGAGAACTTGAGTGGCTCCTGTTAGGTGTTGATGACGGGCCGAATATAAGAAAATTACGGTGGGAAGGCAATGAAAATACGAAATAACATAACCATATGCGACTGTACCGTATTCCATCTGCCGACTAATTAAATGTCGGCCGCTTGGCGCTGGCCTCTAATCGATCGAAGAGCAAAGCCCAACGACTTTCCCTCTCCTCCCACCGTCAAGAAGTCTGGGGCGAAAATTGGGAAGTCCAAACCATCAGACATATTATGGACTGATTGCTTTCCGTGGTCCTTTTTACCGCCTCCTCGGGCCCTTGTTGCAGTGAGAAATGATGTCCATAAAAACCATCCCACGCCCTTTCTCATCCCCATCCGTTTCCACCCCCAACTTTTCCCACTCCTCTTTTCGAGCCCTCCCCTCCCACAACCACCCTTCCAGCCCTCTTCACTCATCCCTCCGTGCCGGCCTCTTGGCAGCACCTCACTAATGATGAACCACTCGACGCCCCCGCAGCCCGCACTGTTCCTCCTCCCTTCATTTGTCCCTCAAGCGTTCTCCTCACACCTCTCTCTCTCCCTCTCTTTTCCCCATCCCTTTCTCCTCCACCGACAGCCCTCTCAAATAGCCCTCGACAAGTAAAACCATTTTTCTCATCCATCCGCGTACACGTAAGCCCATGGGTAAAGTGAACACGCTCACAAATCGCCGTTGCTGCCTGAATGTAGCAGAGAAAGAGAGGGAGGGGGGAGACGATTGGAAATGGTCCTATAGACAGTCAATCGGACGGGCATCGTCACCCAAGGCAAGAATTTAATTCCGGGTGCATAGTTCACCGTTGCCTCTGATCAGAGTAAGTCTATTATCGTCCCATGCGGTCTAGAGACTAAAATACCTGGATTTCACCCTGAAGGCACATATTCGATTCCCGGAATAGGAACTTTTTTCAGATGTTGGAAGTTACTCTTTCTGACGAGCTCCCCTGGGGAGAGATAGTTGAAATGTGCGAAAAATCTATCACAAAATTAGAAAATATCGCTAAATAGTCAGATTAGATACTGGGGGACGGTGACGAGAGGGCGAATGAGCGATGTTAACTTTCACTTGTGATTCCTGATTGAGACTGTACTGGTAGTATATGCAGACTCGATGAAGAATTTAACGAATTATTTTAAGATAATTATTACCTACCGATGTCAGCTCAAAATCAGCCCTGAAAAAATATCGTACAGGCAGCTTCTCGCAAGTAAATATTGAAAAGGGGTACTTTTTGATTCCGAATTACTTACGATCATAATTTTACGCACTTAAAAATTAATTATTTTTTCTAGATTTTTTTTCAAGCATATTAACGATAATATTTTCAACTAACTGACTGACAAAATTAGTTGGTTTCATTAAGACATTCATTTGAGCAAGGCTATAATTGATCATCTCCGTGTTGAGATCACGAATTCGTATTAGAGAATTAATATCAAACATGGGATAACCCAATTCACAAAGGAAGATCTCGATACCTTTCGTCAGCACTTCCCAGGCGAAGACACCTTCCACCACCCATATCATCTTACTTTACATTGATCTTACAAATGTTCATGTTCAATTCAATGTATGCACTCATGTCACTAATAAGTAGCACTTGATAAAGTTATAATGATCGTTATGCACCATTTATATTTTCGATTTAAGAGACCGCGATAAATATTTCGGGTTGAAACATTAGAGGCTACGTGCGTCTAATCTCATACCGAAGTCATTTTGAAGGAATTATCTCGTTCATAACTCCGAAACGATACAGAGACATCGTAACTTTGCCGAACGTACGGTGCGACCCCCAAAACATATTTCAACCTGTTACTTTTCTGGTTGCTGAACCCAGCGTCCCCTAAACTCCCACCGAGAAACATTCCTAAAAACCATTTGAATCCTTGTTTTTACCCATTACGTGTGTTCGAATGGATAGTCGGTACACGCCCATCCTCCATCCCTCTCCAACAAAATCCTTGCGTGGGGCTTGTGTTTTTAACAGCCTCGCCCCCGTCCCCAGCCTCACCCCCGACCTCCTCCCTTCTCCTTTGGGAAACCTCTGGAGGAGAGGGACCAGCTACCACCACCACCTCTGGCCATCCGCAGCGTCTCTTACCAGACCGTGTCCCCCTCCTCCCTCACTCCGACGGGGGGAGAACCATCGCTGGCCGACCGGGGCTGGCGCCAGCCTTAAGCATGGCCCTTGGTCTCCCCTTTGCAAGAGGACCTCCTCCACCTCCTGGTGGAGGAGAATGAGACGGAGCCGCCGGGGGTTTTAACAACTTGCCCTCAACAACATCCCTCAAACATCCGCTCGGAACTTATATTTTTGTCCCCTCCCTTCACCCATTGAAGTTCCCGATGGCGTTGGGTGTAACATGACGACTCCTTGCTCCCTTGACTCCGAAGTCTCCTCTATCTCTCTAGCACACCACCGCGTCCGCAGAGGATATCACCAATAACTCCTCCCGAAAGTATATGATATTTCAGCAAAAGTGAATCCTCTGTGAGTCTCGAGTTCTGCTCGTAAATTCCATGAGTCATTAAACCGCATATAAACAAGATGGATATTTCGGAGCGCGGGGCAATAAATAATTCACTGGAAACCTGGCCTCTTCAATCCCTGCGCATGCCTGAATATTTTTATTTATTGGGACACCGTAGATAATTCGTGAAGATTAGTTGGTAGTCCATCCGAATTGTTCTCCTGGCAATTGAAGGCAGCGGAAAATTTCTCAGTACTTGTTGTAATGTTTTTACGTCATAAATTTATCCATAGAAAGGAAAAGCCGTCTAAACTGAGGCATTCAAAGGATAATAGTATTTCATTTTAACTGTGTTATTTACCTCCTCAGATATAATCATAAACACTGATGAACTAGGCTTTCATTATGGATTCTCAGCATAGGTAGTTATCTACTCTGGATGCATTACCCTATAGTACGTTTTATTATCCGACTTTAAAAGTAATAAATAATTAATAGAGTGAATAATTTATACATATTAGTGGTTAAGTATACTTTATACGTAGTTTTTTGGGAGAATACATTAGTATTTGAGTTTGATTTAACACAATAAATTTTTGAAACTTGGCAAATTTTCAAATATAGCATAGCATAGTTTCTTGTACAAATCAAAAATATCCTAAACTGTTTACTAAACGTTGAAATCCAAGTCATTGACGAAAAGTTTACCTGAGCTATAACCAATACTTGTAGAATCTATGTTTATATTATATGAACTTATTATAAATTCTTTATGTTATAGTGAATTTTTATGATCGGAATTCTGGAGTACTTCAATGCTATTGCTATCCACTTCAATGTTATGCACGATATTCAATATCTATTTTACCGATAGCAAAGAGTTTTGAGATAATTAAATATAGCTTTCCTGCAACATATAGTCTGTGGAGATTTATGCTAGACTATTACGTTAAATAAATTAATAAAAGTATTCAATTTATTTTTATTCTTATTTTTACAGGCTGTTGGTGATGATATAAGTTTGTGTAGTTATATTTATGTGAATATAAATATATATAAATATATATATATATATATACAAATATATATATACATACATAAATATATACAAATATATCAATGATGTAGAAGCACTCAAGAAAGCAATATAATAATTTGACGGCACAATATAACAAATAACTAAAATAAATAACACGTTAATGACGCTCATATTTCAGAAAGTTTAAGCTTTTGGCCTTATCTGAGGCCTTCTTCAGGTCAGACATACATAATTCGAACGGAGAAGCGAGATAGCACTGGCGAAAAAACTCAAAGAAACAAATATAAATGAAACTCACACGTATTCCGCATTTTCGATGGCCAAACCACCTTCCTCTAGGGAGGATGGTTTGGCTACCGAAGGTAGGAACTGCTCAGCTCCTTCTTTCCGTGTAGAAAGGTTGTTTGGTCACCGAACATTCGGAATCGAGTTGGTTTTATTTGCATGTGTTTCTCTGTTTTTGTTCTCTCGCGCTATTTCGCTTATCCGTTTAAATTATTATTCACATCCATGAGACTTTCTTTCAAGAGAGTTATATACATACATACATGCATGTATATATATATATATGTTTATATATATATATATATATATATATATATATATATATACATACTCATTCACATAGAAATAGATACAGGGAATAGGGATAGGAACACATATAAAGGACGAACACAGTAGAGGTGGGGAAGGCGGAATCAGGGAAATCACAGAAGTAAAAACATTTCGCAGACCGGGACTTGAACTCCGGATCTTTCCACTTGCCGGGCGGGTGCTCTTTACTACTTGAGCTATCCAGGAAATGTAATTTACACTGAGATTTGCGATGCTTTGAGCAACCAAGTGCCCCGATTCTTTGGCAAAAATAAATAGATATATATATATATATATATATATATATATATATATATATATATATTTCTACATATATACCTATTTTCTTCATTTTAAAAATTATTATTACATTATTGGACAAATTGCATGAATGCAACATTTTAAATTTATCTATTCCATTAATGTTGCACCTGCTGTCAAGCCAGAAATGACTGCCTTACCAAGACCAAAATTAGTGTATTCAATTTTTGCCTCTCTCCAATGATGAAACTATTGTACCTGAAGAAGTATGTCTTTTTTATTTAAATGTTCTATTCTAAAAAATAAATAAAGCTGTCTCCCACAGTAAACTGATCAAACTAATTTTTCTTGCGCTGAGATCTAACGCAATGACACACTTCTCAGCACCGTGTAACACTGCATCGAATACCCGAACGTAGAACAAAAGGCATCAGTTCCGCAAGCTTTTCATCTGCGAATCTATTGGAATGTTAGGAATGTTAATATTTGTACTGTTTATTTCTTAAATTGCGACTGCAATCTTAATTTACAACTAGGGGCATGGAATTTTAATGCTACAATTTATTATTTTTCTTCATTTTAGGACAAATCCTTGTCTGTAAGCTGGTTGATTTTTAAGTCTGCCAGCAAAACAAGATGCGGCAAAAGCTGTGCGAATTTTGCGGGTTCTGTTAATAAATGAGACACACTCCAAGTATAAGTAAGTACTCATTTTATGACAGTAAGTTCCTTTTATAAGTGAATCACTTGCGCTACTCTGCCGAAACTCATTCAAAACACCAAAACACGTTTAAAGTAGAGGGGAAGTTAGTTTTCAGGGCGTACAATATATAATGAAAAAGTTCAATCAAGGAGAAGTGCTGTCGATTTATTAAATTCCGTGACGTAAATTCTATATTTTCCTATCTCATATTTTGTGTTTTACTACATTTTCCATTGCCCAAATGAAGAATCTCAAAATGTAGCACGAGATATTAAGGCTTTTTGAAAAGCAGTTGTTAAAAGTCACGAAATACGTGTTTCAACAACCAACTGAAAGTTAATGTTAGTGTAAATCACTGCGTAAACATTGAAATTAAGTATTCATTAGCGACTATTTTGAATACTATAACTAAAAAAGTTGTTGCATTTGCGTATCGCATTAAGATTTTGAGATACCTGTACATTACCGGTGGGTACTAAATACCTACTTCAAATAATATTGGTCGCAGGCAAAAATCACTGCAAATACTTCGTTTAACCAAGCCACACATAGACGTTTTTAATCATTTCTTTAGTGTGTTCTGTGTTGCTCCCCGTCACTCACCCCACTTTGGATTTAAGAAATATTGCCGTAACGACGATTTTTGGTTTTGATTAACGTATGTGTGGATGTTTTTTCGAGGTCGGATTAAAAAAATGTCCCTTTAGATAAGTATATTAAATAATAATACATGTAATAGAAGAATTTCGAGAGTTACGGAGATTTTTCGATGAGTGTAAAGTACAGTCCGATCCTAATTGAAATAAGCACAGCAATCTACTAGAGGATAAGGTCATAGCGATGAAATCGAGAAAACTTGAGCGTTGATGCCGAAATAGACGGAGATCGCTGACGTTGTATCCTCTGAATTTGATATTTGTAACTAGTTTATAACCTTAGATCATGGGCCCCAGGATTTTCGAGTGATTTGTGAAACAAGATCGCAAATGAGAAAAATACGATAACACTACGTTTCCGTCGGAATTCTTCTAATCACTTCCTGGTGCAAGTCGTTACTATTCCACAATTAACCAATGTCCGGTGTCCTAAGATTAAGGCGGACCCATTGGTGAACAATCGCAGGGAATGAATAAAAATGAACTCTCTTTCCCTCAATTTCCCTTACCCCAGGGCAAGAAACTTCCCGTATCGCATTCATCCTTTTCGCTTCAAAAGCACTTTCTTGTGTTTTTTCTCTTGAGTTCTCTCTTTCCTTCCCCCCCCCCCCCACGCCCCCATCCGTTCGGCCCAGCCGCCGCCTCCGCCTGACCGACTCCCATTGCCGCGCAGCTCTTTAATTCTGCGGGGCATGGCCGAGGACCCTCCCGCATGCACCCCCGCGCCAATTTCGACCCTCCCCTAATAGAGGCCCTCCAGTTGTCCCTTAATTAAAAGCAAGCCCTTTCTCTTTCCCTTGCTCTCTCATTCCCTCCCTTACGCTCCAGTCCCGTGATCAGGGGGAAGGAGCGCCCTTCGGGGAGCCCCCACCGCCGCCCCCGACAGAAGGGTCCCTCACGTGTCCCAGTCGCCTTTGATGGGACCCGTGACTCCGCAAACAAGAGCGAGGGGAGAGGATGGAGAGAAAAACTCCCTGCCTCCTTCTCTGGCCATTAATATAAGCGCCGCAACCCTCTCATCCAACCCTCCCCTTAACTCCACACCCCCCCACTTACGCCCTTTCGTCCGATTCCAGGGACACCACCCCCTATTCGCTGCCTTTCTTCGTTTTCCCACACCGGTCTGTTTCCCACACGATGACCAGGAGAGCCGGAGACACCGGTTGTTCCGTGTGAATATGCAAACAAACCGATGGGAAGAAGATGAGGAAAGAAAATTAAAGGAAAGCTTAAACTAGTGTTCTTGGAGTCCAACTCTCAAGTTTCACGTAAGATTTATGGCCATTAAACGTTCATTATAAATTTAACGATGTTGATACAGTGGTAGACCATTGTATGGAAAAACGTAATGGTACTATTTCCTCTCGAATGTTCCTTTTGAATGCGATGAGAATAATTGTTATCAGCAATTAATGACCTGTTGACATCTTAAAGTGAAAGGTGGAGTTTAGTAATTCGACTGGTATAATCTCTGTAAATATATGTAGCTAACATATGTCACGGCCAAGGTTTTCTTCAGGAGTAATAAGCTATCTATAGGATAGCTAAACACAAAAAATAACCTAAATCTCGCCGTTAAAATTAGCTCTTATATTAAGTAATGAATCTAAATACTGAAAAATATACGAGTATAATGTTTTTTTTGACAGAAATGCGATGATTTGCAACTTCTTTGCCCCAGGATAAACGACAGTACCAATTTGAAGGTCAGGGCATGTAAGTTCATTAAATTAATATTAAATTGATGTAATTGTCAAGTATTTGTATTCCAAGAAATCATTGGTATTTTACGACGCCGAATATCAAATTTTTATCAACACATTAGGTTGATATATTGACTTCGCTACCTTTTAAACATGGTATTTTATAACTATTGTTTTTAAATGTCATAATTCTTCATCATAATGTAAAATAAAATCATGATCATTCATTGTTTATCCAAAAAACGCGAGACCTCCGAAAATTTATGAATACAACTTATGCAACCTTCCCTAGAATTTTCGTTTAATTATAGTATACCTATTATTTCTAACTTTTCGGCCATTTAATTCCATCTTCTTGTTTTTCATCCTGCATTGAATTCATCGCTGTTATATTTTTTTCTAATCGTATACCCGATCGATATACTAATAATGAAGTACCTATATAGACAAACCTAGATAACATGCATAAACTTTCAGAGCAAAACAGAATAACACTGAAGAATGAAAAAACATTTTGCTCAACTGTTTCGGCGGTGATCTTCCGCCTCCGTTAAAAGGAGAAAATTCAGTTTTTTTTAAGTAATACTCTGGTACGTTTCCTGTGCTTCTTTCTCTTTTACCCAGGCATAAGGGAGTAAATCTAATCTTTGCTAATAACAACTCCAATTAGTAAGTTCTTAAAATTTACTGCATCTTTAAACATATTTTCCCAATCATTTCCATCAGTTTTAATGATGAAAGAGTCATAATTAACAGAAAATGGAGCCATAATCAAGATTATAAAACATTCCATTTTCAACCATAGCCCTAGTTTGACATATGTTCTGTGAACTATCGCAACAACTGCCCTAAAAAGGGACTTGACGGAAAAATATTATCTGCGGCCTCGGTGGATGTGAAGATTACTATTAATATTTGAAGACGACAGCTTGCAGACGCGATGTAGGCTTCCCAAACCTAAGCTATAAGATGCTCCAGTTCTTTCAAGATTCTAGCGAAACCATTAGAAACCGACCTTGTTGAGCGCCAACTAATGAGGGATGATTAATGGAAGTCTTTGCCGAAGGCCTAATCTTGAGTTCTTTTTTGTGGCATAGCAATTTTGACAATCCTCACGTCTGCACTAATTCCACGAAGTGGATGACGTGTACATTATTTGTTAAATAAATTTTTTTATGAGGAGCTCAAGAGAGAGTGTCGCACTTATTCATGAAAAAAGTTTACTACGCACTTGCAATTGAAATTCATGTTTTGAGAGATCTCCTGAACATATCTTCATCCTGCCAGCCGATGGCTATCCGTGCTTTTGATTGATCATACCAGTAAATGGGAGTTGGTGCGCCGAGATCAAAACAATTTCAAAATGAAAATCTTCACGCATAATTCACGTCTAATTATTTTTATAAAAAGTGTTGAAGCAAAGTTGATGACCATGATAAAGTTATTGTAAGGGGAATGTTCCTGAGGATTATTTTCATTTACATATGTTAATTTTAATCAGCAATTTCTAGTATTATAATAGAAAAATCAAATTTTAGTGAAACAATATACTTCTGAATTTAACTTTGCAGAAAAAAAAACCTTTTATGAATAAAACGAAATTAGATTCTTTTTTACTCCGATATTACTTTCACTTCCCTCCCCTTCCCTTAACTAGTCCTTTACTTAAATGATGACCACAGACTGATATATGAAATGTTTTTATCTTAACCTTTTCAATTTAATTATTCTCCACGCATCTATATTGGTTACTTACATAACTATTGCATGAATAAGCTCCAAACTGTTTCCTTTCTGAGTTGACACTGATTTTATGTCCTGATTTAGAGGTTGGGCTTGGTAATACTACTTTTTTTGCATACTTACTGCCCCTAATTCTTTCGTCTCTTATCTTAGCTTTCTGTTGGCCACTAGTAATGTAATGGCCATCTGTATGCTAGCTTTATAGAGAACCTTGGTGGGAATAGGAGCTAGCTTATTTAGAATAATGTAGGTGGACCCAGGGTGTTGATAGACTTAAGTTTTACCTGTGTTTTATTGGCAGAAATGTACGACAGAAGTCCGAAATAATGTCTTAAATATTAGCAGGAAATATAATATATAGAAAGGATACCCCAATGGTTGCGTATTGCGCTTTACATGACCTGTCAGAGGTATTAGAAGAGCAAAAATTCCTTAAATAATCACTTTGTATGACTTTATATTGATGACGTTTCGCAGATGTGGATTCTGATTGCCCATAGCGTTACTCCAATGAACGGTTCTCTTATTGAATATGAAAATGGTTTAGATGCTTTCCTCTTTAAGTTTTGATTTTATTTTCTCCATCGACTCTCAATAACAATTTATATGCTATGGTGAAATCAAATACAAGTTCACGTGAAATGTTTTACGCCTTGTTTTCATCTCTAATTTTAGCCTCAGAGTTATTATTTGGCAATCTATTTTCGCCCATTGATACTAATTACCAGTGTATGTCAAAAACCCTTAATCAAATCGCTGTAAATTACCCTGTTGATTCCATTTATTCTCGCGACTGCTTTTAATGCCCTTTGCGATTGCGCATCCACGGCGCTAATTTATTTTTCACGACTACGTCACAGTCTGCCATTAATTTCACCTCTTTCTGTTTAGCATCCGCTGTTATTTGCCCCGCAGCAAATGTGATAGGATGAATTTTTCGTAATCAATTTCCAGTTATAGCTAGAAAATTCTATTTCATTTGAAGTTAAAATTAATGGATGCATGGTAACAGAAACTTCGCAATTTGTTAATTTAAAAGTATTTCTCGTGAGCTTTATATTGTCTAGAGGTTCATATCAATATTCATTTATCTTTTTATTGCAGCCTTCCCCTGTTAGATACGCCAATTATTTTTCATTCATAAACGGTAATATACGTAGTATATGGGCTCAGATAACAGTCGTAATTATGCCAACGACAACCTTTTCTTTATTGGTTATCGTGGGCAGCTTGAACATACTATTTTATCTTAGACAAAAATATTAAATGTTGATGCTGATCAATACTTAAAAGGATTATGACCTGCTGACCGGCATGCATTAGGATCATAATATGAATAAATTTATTGTGAAGTCGGGAATAAAAAAAACTTCCCTAAATTTGCCACTTGATATTTCATTTTTTTGCTATTTCAGGCGATTATGATTACCTTTAATTTCCGTTTCCATTGGATATTATTCAAGAAATTTTAATCGTTTTATATTTCTTCTACCAATAATATTGGTTTAATTTAACATAGAAAAGCAACAAAATACGTAGTAGTAGTATTTAGGGGAGGCGACCGACAGCTGAGGCCATTTGCGCCATAGGGGATGGACAGGAAAGAATGAAGGGTGGAGAGAAACCCGGCGTCGGCATTAGCCTACTCTTAACGAAAGGCGCCAAGGGGTCCTCAGCTTAACGTCCCATCCGACGGACGGCGTACTCACTCAAAGCGCCCTCCACAAAGCACCTCGAGTAGGGATCGAGATACCTCTGAAAAATATTCAACACCGCCGGGATTTGAACCCGGGCCCTCTGGATGGGAAGCCAGTTAAGTTAGCCCCCGCACCATCTCGGCTTTAAAGCGACTTTTGCCTATTTAATAACATTGTTATTTGATAATATTTTCACAAATTTATAGGAAATGCGTACTGTCGCACTATGCTGACAGAGCTTTGTCCGAAGTTTGAACTATGTTCACCAAAATACAAGGCGGAAGAGAGCAGGTGCACGCTTTTCTAATGGGCATATTTTCCATAGCCTTTTCCAACGATATACAGCTCAAATGTTTCTTTTGTCTCCACAAAACTTGTCTGTTTTTTCAATTTACCATGAGTCAACAATCTAAAGTAGTCCATGTAGTAGTAGTCCATTCATGGCGTCATTGTTCAGAGGAAATCTGTGTCAAATATGGTTATTATCTTTCAGCAGAGAGTCCATATGAACTACACCTGAAGCAGTTAAAACATTACAATCAGTTAAGCCGAAATCTTTCTGAGATAATAATGGTACTAAGAAAAAACTACATTTCTTTCAAGCTTCCTTTCGAGGTCCTTTCTTCTTTATTGCCATATGCACACAAACATACAAACACTCATGAGATTCATGGAACGTAGTTTTCACCTTCGCTGCCATACAGATAACCAGTTCGACATATGAAAAAGTCACGATTAAGCAGTAAAAAAGCTTTTCCATTCTACATGCGTCTGCTTAGGTTTTCCTGACGAATAAATTACCCAACAATATATTCTGGTGTTTTTCTCCCATGCTGTAATCGTTTTTCAAATGTCTCATTCCTTTAATTGTTTAATTGTAAAAAAATGCTTCGGATTTTATTTAATCCAACTATCAGATTACAGAAGCATCCTTCCGTTCTTTAGTAGTCGTATTTTAGTATTCAGTCAAACCGGATTTTAGTGACCCATCGAGCTAATCAATGGCCCTAAAGGAATCTTCACCCTATTGTAAATTCTATCTCATGGGTTTTATTTTTACCTTATACCCTTGATCTGATGATTAGGACTATCTCTTTCCAGTATCTACCAGTTTTTCCTGTCGTTGAAATTTCTCGTTGATTCTTTCTTCTTCAACGTCATTATTACTACACCTTTTTCGCACGCATTAATAATTTCCTTTCGCTCGATTATTTACCTTTTATTTATGTTCTGCCTCTGCCGTAGAAAAAAGTACATTTGCTGGGGGAGGGGTACGCTGCATGCGTAGAAAATTCTCAAAAGGATATAATGCCTATCGGTCTACGGACAAAGATCTTCAGTTGATAAAGAATATTGGGCTATCGACTCACGTTTTCGGCATAAAATTGGAGTATGTTTTTTCTAATGACAACGCTGGGCGCAGGGATCGCAGCTGCCGCAGCAACACTCTGGTAAAACAAATAAAAACCTGCGCTTTTGGAAAAATGTTACCATATTAAAAATCAGATTATAATGAGGAAATACCCACCAAGTATTTCTGATTCATTAAATACACACTATATACAGGGTTCGTCCGGAAAATAAGTGTACTGACTCCTGGGCTGGGCGCGCCGCTCCAGGCGCGCCCAGCACCGCTCTGACGGGCTGCGATTGGAGGAGGGTATGTTGGCAAGCGACGCTGAAAAAGGCAGTCGGCTCTGAGCTGTGGTGTAGTGAGGAGCTCTGTTAACGCGAACCTCCACGCTCGACCCACGTCACGGAACGCGATGCCGAAGTTTTTGGAGCAGCGTTATTCCATCACTTACTGGTCGCCCCATTGGGGTCAGATGCCATTGCAGCCGCCTCACTGAGGAACAGACGCTGCGTGGACTACCTTCCGGCTGGCTCCTAACCTTCGACCTATCTGGCATGGGTGACCCTACCAGGAGCAATTATTATTACTCCCGCCAGCACAGCTCTAGGGGTCATCGGAACACAAAAGCCCTTCCAACACGTCAATGTTGTATTCAGGGGATGGATATATATATATATATATATATATATATATATATATATATATATATGCTTTCGTAGACGTAACACAGAAGTGCCGAATAGTACAATACACAGTAACACACAATATAGAAACACAAAAAAAGAACACTCACACGTTATTTCTTGATATTTCGACGGAAACAATCCGTCTTCCTCTGAAGATATAGAAGTAATGACTGCTGGAGTTGTTGAGGTGAGGGGTGCGAGAGAAAGGGAAGGGGGCCAGGAGAAGGGGAGAACGGGAGGCGAAGGAGGGGTGAGGGTGGGCTTCCACAAAGTAACAATTTTAGGCCACTCCCATCAGTGAACGACATTGAGGCCCGGATGCTGATAGGCCATACAGATGTAAATGAATGCCATTTCAAGTGTTTTTAATTGTATAGGGTTATCGGATGTGGGAAGGGAGGCCAGGACGGAAACATTGTAGCACAGGTTGAAAGGGGTATTATGATGGGAAGCATGTTTAGGGATGGGGAGACCCGCGGACGGGGAGGAGGGATTGCACGAGGCGCGGTGGTTATTAATCCTAATGTTAAGTGGTGTGGAACATTGGCCTATGTAAAATGACGGGCAGAGTTTACAGGTAAGAAGATAAACTACATTCTTGGAAGTGCAAGATGAATAGGGGAAGGGCGGGAGAGAGTTAAATGGTGGGATGGAGTGGGGTGGAGTGGTGAAAATAGGGCAGGTTTTGCATCTTGCTCGATGACATGGAGTGGGTATGGCTCTGGGGGTGTGAGGGGATTTTGAGAGCGGCCTGGTGGATTTGAGGATATTTGCTAGCTTGGCGGGACGTTTGAAAGTGACAGAGGGGCATTTGGGAAGAAGGTTGGAGGAAGTGTTGTGATTTTTGAGGATGGGGAATAGGTCTTTGAGGATGAATTTGAGAGACTGAATGCCTGGGAAGTAGGTAGTACAGATTGAGAGAGGCTGGGAGTCTGTGGTTGAGGCAGGCTTGGGGGTGTAGGAATGTTTAAGTATTTTTTTATGGAGGAGGGAATCAGGGTATCCTCGTTGGAGGAGGGAGTGGTGAAGGTTGTTGAGGTATTTCTTAAGGGATTCGGGATGGTTGCAAATGCGGTGACCGCGGATAGAGAGGGAGTAAGGGAGGGAGCGCTTGGTATGGGAGGGGTGACAACTGCTGTAATGAAGGTATTGCTGCTTATTAGTGGGTTTGGTGTGAACAGAGGTAAGGAATTTGTTATTGCTGAGGGTAATATTAACATCGAGGAAGGTAATCTGAGAGGATGAAATGGTCGAGGTGAAAGACAGGGATGAGGAATCGTTGAGTTGGGAGATGAAGGAATTGAGGGAATCTATGCTGTGTGGCCATAGTAGAAAGATGTCGTCAATGTATCGGAGCCACAGGAGGGGTTGCAGAGGATAGTTTGAAAGGAAATTCTCTTCTAGGACACCAAGGTGGAGGTTTGCATATGAAGGGCTGAATCTGCTACCCATGGCACAGCCCTTTATCTGGAGGTAATGGTTATTGTTAAAAGAAAAGGAGTTGCGGGTGAGAATGGAATCGGAAAGGTCAATGAGAAAATCGGTACTGGGGATTTGAGGGGTAGGGCGTTTGGAGAGGAAGTAACGTAGGGAAGAAAGGCCTTCTTGGTGAGGAATGGAAGTGTATAGGGAGGTGACATCGATAGTAGCCATAGTAATATGGGTATCAGGAGGGAGGGAAGTTGAGTGAAGCAATCTGAGGAAGTGGTAGGTGTCTTTTATAAACGAGGGTAGGGAGTGAACTAAAGGTTGGAGATAGTAGTCCACGAAGGCGGAAATTCTTTCGGTAGGAGAGCTACGAGAGGAGACTATAGGGCGGCCTGGGTTGTTGGGTTTGTGGATCTTAGGAAGGATGTAGAAGTGAGGGGTGTGAGGTTGGGAAGGGGAAAGGAGGGAGATGTCACTGGGGGAAAGATTCTCCTTAGGGCCGTTGTCTCGGAGGAAAGCGATAATTTCTTTTTGGAATGCGGGGTTAGGGTCAGCGGGAATATTTTGATAGGATGAAGTGTCGGAGAGTAGTCTGTTGCATATATATATATATATATATATATATATATATATATATATATATATATATATATATATATATATATATATATATATATATATATATAACGATTGTCCGGAAAAACTCATACGAGCGGCACAATAATGGGCTGACACAACATAACACAAATAGAAAAGAATAGACACATATAAAAGAACACTTACACGGTAAATTGTTCGAGCTTTCGGCCCTCTCAGGGGCCTTCTTCAAGAGAGACTGAAAATATGCTATGGATCAGGAGAGGGGAAAGAGTTATGGGCGTGGAGGGGAGGTGTGGAGGGGAGGTGTGGAGGGGAGGTGTGGAGGGGAGGTGTGGAGGGGAGGTGTGGAGGGAATGCTGGGAGGAAAATTAAATATGGCGGTTAAGGGTGGGAATTTTAAAGGAACGGAAGGATAGAATGTAGGCGGATTCACGAGTTCTCACCTCTATGTTGGTAGCTGAATCAGGTAGGGATTCTAGGATGCTGAGGGAAAAAGACTGGTCGAATGAAAGGTTGTGGGAATTGGCGTGTGAAGGGATAGGAAGAAATGAGAGTGAGGCAGAATTACAGGAGTACCGGTGATTATTCATTCGGATGGATAAGGGGGTAATGCATTCACCTATGTAGAAGGAAGTGCAGTGTTTGCATGATAAAAGATAAATAATATTTTTTGAGAGGCAATTAGCGTGGGAACGAGGTGGGGGGGCTATGAGGGGACGTAGGGAGAGGGGAGTAGGCATAATAAGAGGACAGGTTTTACATCGGGGGCGGTTGCAAGTTGGGGAAATATTGGGAAATTTGTCACGGGGGGGCGCCAAAGGGTTGGTGGATCTTAGAAGGTTTTTGAGATTGGCGGGTCGTCTGTATGCGATAGATGGGCATTGGGGTAGTAAGGATGAGGTCGCGTCATTGTCATGTAAAATTGGAAACAGTTCTTTAAGGAGGGTTTTCAGTCTGTGTGATCCGGGGTAATAGGTGGTGCAAAGGTTGAGTCCTGCGTCAGATGTGGGCTTGTTATTGTGTGGTGTGTGTGGTCGGGTGGAACGGTGGATTTTATTTCGTAGCAACTTTTCTGGGTAACCGCGTTTGAGGAGTGCAAGGTGTAGATTGGCAAGGTATTTGTTGAGAGTGGCTGTGGTGTTGCAAATTCGGTGTCCGCGGATAGAGAGAGAGTTAGGAATCGAGCGTTTCGTGTGTTGAGGATGACAGCTTGTGTGGTGTAGGTATTGCTGATGGTTAGTGGCTTTGATGTGTACTGAAGTAGTGAATTTGTTGTTTTGAAGTGAGATGTCTGTGTCAAGAAAGGTGATGGTGGAGTCTGAAATGGAAGAGGTGAATTTAACCGTGAAAGATGAATTTAAGGCGGATAAGAAGTTGTTGAGAGAGTCAGAGCCATGTGTCCAGAGAATAAAAATATCGTCTATGTAGCGGACCCAGAAAAGAGGTTGAAGGGTTGGCTGTGACAGGAAGGTCTCTTCGAGATGGCCCATGAAGAGATTGGCGTATGATGGTGCCATCCTCGTTCCCATCGCTGTGCCTTTTGTCTGTAGGTAAAAACAATTTTGGAAAGTGAATGCATTTTTTGTTAGGACGAAAGTGGCAAGATTGAGGAGAAATTCCGTTGAGGGGCGCTGGGGTAGGGGGAGCAGAGAAAGATAATGCCGGAGGGAGGATAAACCTTAGGAGGAATATAGGGATTAGGATAGGAAGGGGTTTTGGCTCATGAGTTGAAGCCGGGCGGAATTTGTCAAGTGCGGGATTGGTTTTTAGGTTACTGAAAGGTTTACTTTGTGATTTCCAGAAGGCGCGCCATCGAAGGTTTCGGCAGAAATTGAGGGTATCAGTGAGTATGTTTATGTGGTTTATTTTTGGTGTAGGGGAGAAGGATAGGCCTTTGCTAAGAACGGATATTTCATTGTCTGAAAGGCTGGTGTTTGAAAGGTTTACAATGTCATGGGCATTGTCGGAGGGAGGGGGGGTGTTGGGATTGTTCGGTGGTGGCTGGCGTTTTGGAAAAACCGGAGGGCATTTGGGAGGAGGGGGAAGGTTGTAAATGCTGCGGAGGTCAGGCTTATATTGAAAGAGTGGGGGTGGTTGAGGAGGAGGTGGCGGGAAAGGGTGAGAGTGTGGAATTTTGAGACCAACTGGGAAGTAGGAAATATACAAGTTGGACAGCTTTTTAAGGAGAGTTTGACGTTTTTGTTGGAGGGAACGTAGGGCAGACGAAATTATGGCGTTGAGTTGTGGAATTAGGTGAGCAGAAGCCAAAGAGATTATTTTAAAGAGGGAAAAAAGGTTTGATTTGTGTTGTTCACGAATGCATTGGTATTGCTTAAGGATAAGGTGGGTGTATTCTAAAGATTTTTGGTAAGAAAATGCATTAAGTATGGGGTGGTCACTTTCAAACGTCCCGCCAAGCTAGCAAATATCCTCAAATCCACCAGGCCGCTCTCAAAATCCCCTCACACCCCCAGAGCCATACCCACTCCATGTCATCGAGCAAGATGCAAAACCTGCCCTATTTTCACCACTCCACCCCACTCCATCCCACCATTTAACTCTCTCCCGCCCTTCCCCTATTCATCTTGCACTTCCAAGAATGTAGTTTATCTTCTTACCTGTAAACTCTGCCCGTCATTTTACATAGGCCAATGTTCCACACCACTTAACATTAGGATTAATAACCACCGCGCCTCGTGCAATCCCTCCTCCCCGTCCGCGGGTCTCCCCATCCCTAAACATGCTTCCCATCATAATACCCCTTTCAACCTGTGCTACAATGTTTCCGTCCTGGCCTCCCTTCCCACATCCGATAACCCTATACAATTAAAAACACTTGAAATGGCATTCATTTACATCTGTATGGCCTATCAGCATCCGGGCCTCAATGTCGTTCACTGATGGGAGTGGCCTAAAATTGTTACTTTGTGGAAGCCCACCCTCACCCCTCCTTCGCCTCCCGTTCTCCCCTTCTCCTGGCCCCCTTCCCTTTCTCTCGCACCCCTCACCTCAACAACTCCAGCAGTCATTACTTCTATATCTTCAGAGGAAGACGGATTGTTTCCGTCGAAATATCAAGAAATAACGTGTGAGTGTTCTTTTTTTGTGTTTCTATATTGTGTGTTACTGTGTATTGTACTATTCGGCACTTCTGTGTTACGTCTACGAAAGCATATATATATATATATATATATATATATATATATATATATATATATATATATATATATATATATATATCCATCCCCTGAATACAACATTGACGTGTTGGAAGGGCTTTTGTGTTCCGATGACCCCTAGAGCTGTGCTGGCGGGAGTAATAATAATTGCTCCTGGTAGGGTCACCCATGCCAGATAGGTCGAAGGTTAGGAGCCAGCCGGAAGGTAGTCCACGCAGCGTCTGTTCCTCAGTGAGGCGGCTGCAATGGCATCTGACCCCAATGGGGCGACCAGTAAGTGATGGTGTCACGTTAAAAACACTATTGAGGAAGGCAACGGGAAACCACCTCAATTATCATTCCCAAGATTAACATGATGGACAATACAGAGATTTTAAGTCCTGGCAACTACGGGACTCGGCCCAATCGGCCGTGTCGTGCCCGGCAGCGGGGGAGGCAAGGCTTCCGCGGTCGCCATCCCACGAAACCCTTGCAATGGAAAACCAGCAGCAGCAAGACAGAAGACGCAGGAGAAGAAGACCAAATTAGTTAGAATAGGAACGTGGAATATTAGGACAATGATGAAGACAGAGAAATTGGAGAGTTATAAGATGTAAAAAGAAGGAATTGAAAGGGGAAAAGTATATAACTTAGGTCTATACGAGGTGAGATGGAAGGATAGCGGGGATTACTGGAGTGAAGGGGCTGCAAGCATTGCTTAGTGAATTGGAAATTCAGGGCGAAATATATGGGATGAGAATCAATATTAATAAAACAAAGGTTATGCGATTTTCTAGAAAGAAAAAGGCTAAGCTTAACATTAAAATAGGAGGGCAAAATTAGAACAGGTAGAACAGTTTACGTATCTCGGTAGTGTTTTGGACCAACACGGTCAAAGTAGTAAGGACGTAAGGAGAAGAATTGCGCTAGGCAAAGAAGCTTGCACAAGGAGGAAGGAGTTAATGACGGGGACGTTGAATAAGGATGTTAGGAAAAGACTCGTAAAAACTTTGATATGGAGCGTAGCTATGTACGGCGCGGAAACGTGGTCATTGAAGCAGAAGGATAGACGTAGACTGGAGGCTTTTGAAATGTGGGTGTAGAGAAAAATGGAGAAGGTGAAATGGACAGAGAAGAAAACAAACGAGGAAGTACTTGGTATGGTGGGCGAAGAGAGGGGTTTGTTGGGAGCAATCCTATGGAGGCAGGAGAAGTGGCTGAAGGGGGTATTGACCGGCAGCGGGATGTTGAAGACTGTAATGGAGGGGATAATGTTAGGCAAACGAGGAAAGGGAAGGAACAGGATAGGGATGTTGGACGGGATGAAGGGAGGAAGAAAGTACTCAGAGCTGAAGAGGGACCTGGTGTAGAGTAGAATGTTGTGTTTTGCTAGGGGCCACAAATTATTTAATTTGTAATTACGTCCATCCAAAAACCTACATATATATATATATATATATATATATATATATATATATATATATATATATATATATATGCAAAAATACACCTGTTACGAGAATCGCTGCATCTTTATCGACCCGTATGATTCTATTATAAAGGTAGAAGTGATGACTATTTTTGAGAATTGTGATCGTTATTCTTCATCGAGAACATCACCCTTGCGGCGGCTTGCGGGGTATTGTGTAGCTGATGTAGTTCTTCCTAATATTTAGGATTTCTGATACCTTCGTAAACTACTGCGTCGTCGGAAAATAAGCTATGGTAAGTTATAATATAAAAATAAGTTATGGTAAGAAAATTTCTTACCATAACTACGGAGTTAGCATCGCTAACGGAAAGAAGCAATGAAGAGAGTGTGATACTTTTCTTGGGGACACTTGATATGATTTCTGCTGTATTGGAACTATCACCATGTATGACTATCCTTTTTACACGACCCTTTTACATTCCTTTCCCATATCCTCCCTTATTATTTATCCTTCCCCCTTGGTGCTCGCTCTCCCTGCCACACAGATTTTTGATGGATCGCGCGATATTTATGTTAATGACGACCATTCAAAAGTTCTTAATTGACCCCATCTATGTCAAAGGCCTTCAGCTTCGTGAGTTGCTTGTTATGAGACAAAATATCAAAATCCTTTTCAAAGTTTGGAAAAACCGATTTCATTGGAACGTTATATTCTCCCGAAACCAAAATATCATGAACAAAAAGGGCAAGTTGTGTCACGGAGAAGAATATAACCTTTCGGACACCATGCTGCTTTTTCATCATTATCTCTTGACCTACAATATGGCTCTTAACCGAAGTGTAAGAAAATAGCCATACTTATGAATTTTTCCCATGATGTCGAAGTATTTTTATCAACATGAAATGGATAACCGTTACAATAATTGATACCAAATGTGTCGAGCTGTATGATTCGATAATAAGTGTTCATTGCGATGTATATTTGTGAGTACGATGATCGTGAATCTTCTTCCAGAACATGAACATTTTATCCGTCCGATGCAAAAGCCTTTCAATTTTTCCTTCAAGCCTTCAAATTTTCAAAGACACTTATTTTTGGAATTTAATTTTTGAGGATTTTCTGGAAGACCAAGTAGCTCCTATGACCTTCTCCATTTCTGCTGTATATGTGTTTGCACAAAACTGTCAAATATGTCGAATTTTCAAAGAAATGCATCGGTCATTAATTTCAGTTGTTTTTGGAAATTTTTGAAAAATACAGCATTTTAGATAAATCTATTAGACTAGACGGGCAGAATAAATGGTTTTATAATCTAAACAGAAAAACTAAATACATTATGAACATTAAAAATGCTCTAAATATTTGATACGGGCATTTGCCAAATGGGAGAGATAAAAAATTCAAATATTTAAGACAAATTATAAAAGAACATGGTTTGGAAAATAGGCTAAAGAGGAAATAGTTCTTGAAGTTCCTAGAGGACCTATATAGTATAAAATAATGATATTTACAACAAGAAGTGAGTGCCTAAGAATGTGTAAACATGCATTATGATGCAGTAGTGAAGCCAAAAAGTCTACATGCGAGAGATTGCCTCGTATCAAACTAATTTAGAGAAGTTAGAAACACCAGAAAGACGGATCATAAGAAAATACCAGGTTGGCTAACAACTACAGGGATTTAGAGATTAAGAAGAAATCATGAAATACGAATATGTTTCAAATGAAAACCTTGGAGATATACTAAAATTTCGAAATGGTGTGCCATTGTCCTGTTAGTCGGCAATTGTGTTAATCATTGATTGATGAGTGTCCCTCAGAAGCTTGATTCCAGGAAGCAGCGTGCAAGCATGGCAGGTGTATTTGCAATATGTACCAAAGGGGAAGAGTATACTCTCATTTGTTTGGTGAGAAGTCAAGAGCAGAAACATTTCAATTTATCAATGAAAGAAAGTTGGCGATTCATCTCTGTCATTCCAAAAAGTTTAATTGTGAACTAGACAGTTACTAAACAGCATTACTTCTCTAAGAGACTTGACTAGGTCAGGCACACCAAGTATTGACGCTACTTACCTTAAAGCCATGATATTTCTAGAGTTACTTTGAGCTTTCAAAGTGCTGAATTATTTCTATTGCACACCATGAAGAGTGCATATGAAAATAATACTAGATTTAAGAGGGTAGATTGAAGACATAAAAGGGTAGTTTGAAAGGTTCTCGAAATCACCACCAGATGTAAGCGTTAGCGCAACGAGTTTCCCGCATAGTAATACGTAACCTTTTATGAGCAAACACGTGACGCTTCAGTGCTCTGGGAAGGGACATATGTTATGGTGCGGACGCCTCTCTTCTGCTGTTTCCGGCAAGTCATTTGTGTTGATGGAAAAAATTGAGACTCGAGCAGTGATTACATACTAAGTAAAGAAAATGTGAAAGCAAAGGAAATACATGTCGACTTTTAAAACACTCCGGAGAACTTGGCTTTTTCATATTTAACTGTTGCTAAGTGGGCAAACGCGTTTAATTTTAGTCGGGACAGCTTAGTCGATGACCCGCGTTGTGGTCGGTCAAAATGTGGCCTACCACAAAAATTATTGCAAAAGTGTATGAACTGGTGATGGGGGATCGCCGAATTAAAGTCCGAGAAATTCCTGAAACTGTGGGGGTGTTATCTGAACGGACATATTACATTTTAACAGTGGAATTGGATATGATAAAATTACCTACAAGATGGGGACTATTGATGCAGCATCACAAACACATCATAATGGTAATTTCATAACGATGTTTGACCCGTTTTAAGAGAAACCAACAAGATATTCTGCGCCGGTTTGTGACCACAGATGAAACTTGTGCCCAATATTATACCCCAGAGACAAAACAGCAGTCGAAGGAGTGGAAACTTGTTAATTCACTACCACAAAAAAAAACAAAGGAATTACGGTCGGCCGGAAAGATTATGACTTCAGTTTTCTGGGATGCAAAAGGGATTCTGCCGATAGATTTTCTTCCCATAGGTCAACGAATTTCTGTGCAATACTACTCTAATCTCCTAGGCCAACTACAGCAAAAAATACACGAAAAAATGCCAGATTGGGCAAGAAAGAAAGTAATCTTTCATCGAGACAACGCACGCCCACACACAAGTGATATCGATATGGCAAAGCTGCGTAAACTAATATACTAAGTGTTGCCACACTAGCCATATTCGCCAAATTTGGCTCCATCAGGTTTCCATATCTTCCCCAAGCTCAATGATTCCCGCGGTGGAGGGACTCTCTTTAAAAAAATAACTAACACTCGAAGTAGATGGGGGATTTTGCAGGCCTGAAGGAATCTAATTTTCAAGATGGGATCAAGACTTTGGACCATCCCTGAACCAAGGGCATAGTGTACAGGGAGACTAAATTGAAAAATTATAAAGTTTCACTGAGGTAATTCGTTTATTTCTATTTAATTTTGAAAACTTTGCAAACTACCCTCATATAACAGAATCTTTTGTGTTCAAGAATTTACGAGGTTAAAAATATAGAAGTTTCAAGGTTTTCATTTGCCTACCCCTAGTATTTCAAAATATAGAAAATATAACGTAAATGGTATTTTTTATTTTTTTTGGTGATCTTTACTCAGAATAGATTACACTAGATTGACAAAACGGATATTTACATACCTAAGTTGGATCCAAGAAATAAAGAAAGACATGAAGAAACGACATAAAAGTAAAGGGGCAACAGAATGAAAGACTTCTAGAGATAAAGTGTTTGAAATAGAAGGATTTTAAGGAAGAAGAGAGATAAAATAACATGTGAATACACTGCCCCATAAGCCGTCGCAAGGACGTGTGGCAGGGGATGTTAGATAAAAAACCAAACTGCATCGAATCCAATACCTTCAAAAAAACATGGCAGATCGTGATCCCCCGAAAAGGTACGTGGAAGGGGAGCGACCGGATTCATTCAGCATCGGTAATACACATTACGAATGCTATATTGCTGGTAACGACTTAACCTACAACTCTAAAAAGACAAATATGTTAGCCTACTAAAATCAACTCAGATGTAATCCAGTCACAAATTATCAGTTCGTATTCTACTAACACAAAATGGATAATTCACAAATGCATTAGATGTACAAGTTTATTTAACTGCATTCCACCCACAAAGAGCCTGCGGTTGGGGGCCTTTAGACGTTGAAGTGAGTTGAGGGGCAACGTAACGTATACTACCTTGATCAAAAATTTCCCGGAATTTATTCAGAAAATTAAAAATACAAGTTTATTCATCTAAATCTATATTGTCCCCTTCAAAGTAATCCCCATCGACTGCAACACACTTATGCCAGCGCTTGATCCAATCCTCGAAACATTTTTTATATTCGGTTTTCGGTATGTCCATCAGTGCTTCCTGCGATTTTTCCATTACTTCCTCTCGGCTGCTAAAACGCGTTCCCCGTAATGGTTTTTTAACTCGATTGAAGAGAAAGAAGTCACAGGGAGCCAAATCAGGTGAATTCGGTGGCTGTTGGATGGTATTTGTTGCATTTTTCGTCAAAAAATTACGAATAATGATAGCACTGTGCGACGGTGCGTTATCATGGTGCAAAATCCACGAGTTTTCTGCCCACATTTCTGGTCTCTTTCGGCGAATTGCTTCACGCAAACGTCTCATAACGCCCAAATAATACTCTTTGTTTACTGTCTGGCCTTCTGGCAAAAATTCATGATGCACTACACCGTTGTAATCCATGAAAACCGTCAGCATTGCCTTCTTTTTTGACTGAAAACGACGTGGTTTTTTTGGTCTCGGCTCATTTGGTGAACGCCATTCACTTGCCTGATGTCTGGATTGCGTGTCGTACTCATAAACCCACGTCTCGTCTCCAGTAATGATCCTTTTGATGAATGTGGGATCGGATTCAGCCTCGCAAATCATGTCTTTTGCGACGTCAACACGGTCTCTTTTTTGCATGAAATTGAGGTCTTTTGGCACCAACTTTGCTGCTACACGACGGAAACGCAAATCATTAACCACAATGTCTTGGGCGGATCCATAGGCAATGTTCAAGTCCTCCGCTATTTCTCTGATGGTTAATTTGCGGTTATTGACCAACATTTCATTTACTTTATCAATTTTTTCACCGACTTTCGATGTCGATGGTCTGCCACTGCGTTCATCATCTTCGATTGACTCACGACCACTTCTGAACCGCTCGTGCCACTGGTAAACGACCGTTTTTTTAGAGAATCGTTGCCGAAACACTTTTCCAACATTTCCAACGTCCGTGCGCCACTAAATCCGTTTTTTACGCAAAATTTAATACAAGTTCGTCGTTGCAAATTTAAATCCATTTCTGAAATTGTAAAAAATCGCCAACACACACAGAGATAGATGTACTCTTGGCTACGTAACTTTTGCAAATGTCAAGTTATGACACTAAGATTTAAAGGGAATATCAACAACAGATGTACCAATTTAACAAAAAAAACAGAACTCAAATCGGAACGATGGGAGCGCCACACGGTGGTTATTCCGGGAACTTTTTGATCAAGGTAGTATGTTCTTTAATACTTTCGCCAGGGCCTACCCTTATCTGTCTCAGTGTTTCCTCTTGAGCTGTCGCGTTGAGTGTGCTGGTAAATTAATACTTAAATCTATCCCTTCGTAGTCCCAAATAGGTCTGGAGAAGCAAAAAACAGACAGCAAAAGTTGGAAGAATATTGAAGCAAAAGAAACAACACAGAAGAGTTATTGAAATTGATACGTGGTATCTAGATGGCTCTACGGAAGAGAAGAAGATGAAAGTTATTTTTGCTTACTCTTAAACTGATCTGGAATATGGGGTGTATATTTTCATTTTCGCTATGCATAGAACCCCAATAAATTCCGTGTTCCGTTGTTATACGTATATCATTATAAACGTATTTATCTGACATTGACCTGACGAACCTAAATACAGCTCATTTCCTCAAGTATCATTTGGGCAACATTTTTTAAAGAAGAATCTCTTTACCAATTTGAAATCCAATAATCACATTCATCTTGGCAACCACTAAGCATTATTCCACGTAAAAAATGAACTACAAGAAAATAGGTTATAACGGTGCTATGTGGAATATATAAATTATGCACATTTGAAAAATAGTTCATTACATGAACTGAAATTAACTCTTCTCCTTAATAGTACGCAATAAGATTTCGGGTAGCTTTCTGTTTATTCAATTTTATTAATATTAATATTTTTCGTGAAATTGTAGGATTAAATTTTGAACTAAGTTTTCTTTGTTCAAAAAGTATATTTTTTTATATCTATACCCGTGATGAAGTCGTTCTTATTTTCATTCCTGAAAATCATTTGGAATCCGAAGATCTCAACAGCTTAATCCCAAGACCGGTAAACTTTGAGCATCCCGATCTCTTTGCAGTCGGTTTCCTTGAGAGTACTATTACCCAGGCAATGATAGAATCTTGGGTTGGATGTCAGTATCCATACACAGCCGATATTCGAATCCATCATGGAAGCAGAATATTCCACCTGTAAGTTTTACACGCCATCAATTGATGCTTTATTTGAGACTGAATTGAGGAAATGTTACCAGAAAAACATGACTTTTCGTGAAATGCCACTCATCTTCAGCCATGAGCTAAAGGGGCAGAGAGGAGCAAAAATGCTGAGGAAATAAATATAAGCCCCAAATATATAAATAAGACGGCATTTTCACCTACTGCGTTGAATTACCATTTTAGCCTTAGGGGAAGTAGAGGTTGGAGGAAAAAATAGCCTATCAAGGGGAAGATTAGACTGCTGAAAGCCATTTATTATAAGCAAAGCTCAAGTTGAAAATCCTCTCCGGTTCATCCGATGGAAACATATCGCCGGGGCAGGCAAACTATAAAGCCACCTCTGGGAAAGGACGGTCCACTCGATTAGGGGAAGGACTCCCACAATGACCGTTGTCCACCCGAGTCAGTAGTCAACCCCATGCGGGGTGACCAGTGAGTCGTTACCATTGGGTCCGACAGCAATCTCTCCCAACTCCCTCCCCCCTCTTTACCCATCGTGAGCAGCGCCATTTAAAATCAAATTAGCTCACACCTCATTGACCCCGTAATCTGCCGGGCAAAGTGAAGGACCCCCGCGAGTCTTGGCAGGGGTTGGACACGGGACCAAGAGAGAGTGAGGGACGAGGTCAGCCGGAGAGCGGGGGGAGGAGAAGGCGGATTGGGGGGAACGGGGGGAGGAGGGTGTCCAAGCTGTGAAGGAGTGCACGGATTAGTGATACGGGGAGGGAGGGGAGAGATGGGGAGAGAGAGGAAATGGACGACGGGGCACGGTCACATCAAGAGGTCGTTCGAATCCGCACACGTTCGCTCCACGGGGCACTTCGAGCGGGAGGGGGTACTTGCTCTCACAATGAGTCTTGAAGAGTGGGAGGGACCGGTGTTCGCGACGAGGTTGGAAATGGCCGCGTGAAATGTGGGAGGAAGGAGGTGGGCGAACCTTGAGGGCCAATCAGAGGGCCTCCCTCGCGAGTGGCGACCACGTGTCCCTCCCACCGGTGGATCCCACCCCCTTCCTCCTCCACCCTCCACCGCTTCCTCCACCGCCACATCCCTGTCGCTCCTTTACCGCCGCATTTCTCCTCCCCCTCGAGACCACCCCTCTATATCCCTCCCCCGGTGGACTGAGGTTGGCGGAGCGGAGAAGAGAAATGGGTTGCATTGAATGGAGGAGGACGATAAGGTGTTGGAAATGGGAGGATATTGTGAAAGCCCGACCCGTAAATCGAATGCGAGAAGTCGGAGGGATGGCATGGAAGTATGTAAGAGTTCAGATGCGAAACCCATTGGGAAAGCAATATGCCCGTGCGTTGATCAGCAAGTTTTTGAATATTTGCCGTTGATTGTTAAACTTTAGGTAGAGGCTTGCAGTTTTATAACAGCTATATTGGGTTGATGAAAGATCTTGCGGAATTTGTGCGTCACATTAATCGGCAACGTGAGATTCTCACCCAACTTGTGTCCGTCGATAGACGACCGTCTATCCAAGGCTACAGATTGAAAATAAACGTTTCCCATGGAACCGCGAGCCTTAAATTTCTCAACAATGGGATTCATAAAATTCTCAAGTGAGCTTTTCACGGGAAAGTTCGTCAATTTTCTCTTTCTTCTGTATATTTGAAAATCATTTTTCCATTACTATAATTCCGAGGAGTATAGTAATGGTCTACCGAATCAAAATATAACAGCCGTTCAATCAGTAGTTTTCATAAACCATGTGTTGGACGATTTCCATTACATACTTCCCAGATAAAAATCATTCAACAATTTTCTCACCCTTTGTATATATAAGCAAAATATAAAATTTAAAATAAATGTATACAACGAACAACGATTTCTAGGACCTCCCTCCCTCTAAGGGTTTTATTATTTATTTCTGATTTGCCAAAATCTGGGGGCTAACGATAAATAGAAAACACGCATTTACACCCAGTGTATTAATTTCGAATTCTCTTCAATATACTTATAAAAAACTAAATTAGAATGGTAGCTATGAAGGATTTTTAATCTATATTTAACCGATTTTTCCTTGTTTGTGTGTGTGTGTATATACATATATATGTACATACAAGGAATAATCGCTAAAAATGGAAAACAAACAACGACAGAATTTTTTTTGAACCCTAGAAAGATCAAAAATTAATGTAAATATCGGTGTTTTACACGTAGATCCCGATTTCCACTCATTTAATTTGGCCCTAAAAATAATGTACCCTCGCAATTTTGGCGTGAATATCTTGATGTTGTCCTCATTTATATTTTTTAATCTAGAATGATTAATTTCTTCTCTAAAATAAATAGCTTTCTGATCAAAGATATTTTGGTCACATTACATTTAAAAAGACGGGTTCACTTAAATGGGATAAAGAAATATACTCAAAATTCTTCAAATATTTGGATCAAATATAACTAATTTCATGTCAACGTGTAACAGATCTCATCGGCGACCTTTTTTACTGTTACCTGATGATATGGCCTGCCTGGCGGCGTACCTGATGATATGGTTACCTGACGGCTATGCGTTGAAATTGGTTGTATCAAATAAAATATTTTTGGAAAACTCCTAGTATTCTTCAATCCGAAAATGTATTTCCACCTTATCAAGCCTGATACCATCGAGTGTCTAACTTTTATTCCCAAGTAGTCGCGTCACAATGGTCAAACCTAGCAGCAATGAACTATTTTTGCTCTACTGGGTAAAGTTTTGCAAACTTTCAGTTCAAGTAGATACTTATAATTCTTTAACGCGCTAATAGATACAATCCTTCAAATTCAACGCAATCAACGAATAGTTACTAGATACAGATAGTAGGATAGCTCATAATATCAACTCAGTTGGTAGTCGGCTTGATGAGCATTATGTACTTAGAGATTAATAATCATAGGCAATTAATACCGGTAATAGAGGGTCCGAAGAAGAATGTCAGGCAATAAGAGCTGAATGGTAATCAAAAATTTAAACTGTATTTAAAATCAACAATTAAATATCATGAGTAATTCTGAATTGTTAACAAGTTTATCTTTCAGTGTACGCACGACTACACGGATTCAGAAAGGAGATATCATGTGGAACGCAGTTGGGGTTTTTTATGCACGATATGCTGCAATGGGGGAAAGGAACAAATAAGTAGATATGAGTATCTTGAAGTTTAACAAGATATTTGATAAAGTCCTACACTCCAAACTGATTGACCTAAGGAAGATCCGATAGATAAATCTTAGTTCCATTACTTCTGCGATTGCATCATGTCGACGCTAAATTAGATAAACAAACTCTTGTGGCTCAGCACAATCTTCCGTACTGTATTTTTACATCTACATGCCCTGAGGTCTGACCAAGAGACGTGTGGCAGGGTGTGTTAGATCGCCTACTTCAGTAACTAAATGAATGGATTAGTAGTTGGAAGGCTAGGCATCAGCCGTAGTATTTACGTTGATTAGCTTTGTTCTTGTTGTAATCGCAAGGGCTAAAAAATAATCACTGAATCTACTATCGTTTAAGTTTATCTCCCTTATCTCATCCGAATGGTTCAATCAGCCGTTATACTTAATGAGGGGCCTTAACAACACAAGTGTTATATTCCTCCAAGTAGCTCATAGGCCGTAGATGTAAATTACACCACATGTACATTATTTCATTTATTAGAGGGGGAAAAAGTAGGGTATAGAGATTTTAAATAATCCCTCCGACCGAGGGTATACTCAGACCCTATTCTAAAAAAATGAATGCCTTACGAAGAACATTTGTGATAACGATTATTGCCCTCCGTTGTATGTTAGTTTCGTGTATCAAATGACGTGAATCTCGATTGGGTTCATTCATTTTGGTTATCGTTGACAAGTGAAATCCAGATCGCATAATTGTTTTATATTTTTGTACAGCTGTCATGCCCGATTTGGAAATTATGTGCAAAGAATAAGTTCAGCCACTGCGAACATTTTGATCTTCAGCATTACGTTCTAGAATTCTTGGCATAATATATGAACTCCATCAATTATTGCATTCTTATTTTCCAGTTAAGTTAAATTAAATTTTCTCAATTCTCAAGCTAATCAATTTGATTCAGCATCCTTCTTTATAGAGTATAAAAGGTCATGAGTAAAAATTTAACGAATTCTCCCAATGCGCGACATAAAAAAGATTAAGGCAAAAAATGCGGCAAAAACAACTCAATTTAATATAGGAATATTATATTATTGGCTTATTTTTAAAACTAACCTTTGATTGAAGTATCTGTTCGAATCCTTGAAAAGAGTTTTAAATCTAAAATATTGGAAAAATAATGGATATACTCAAGCATAGTAAGTATGCAGGTTAAAACTGACCAAGGGAAATTTCTTTGTGACTGGAAAATCTTGTGAGTATACTCAAAAGTGGCATGCAGCGTTTTTTGGTTACGTATTCAACAAACTGGGTCTGTTCAAAAATTTCCGAAATTTTTTTTACAAAAGAAATACTTTATTGGCAAATTATTGGTCAGGGTCTCCTTCAAATTAGTCTCCTTCCCGACGTAAACTCTTAAAGCAACGGTGTTTCCACTTTTTGAAACAGTTCTGGAACGCTTCTTCCAGAATGCTCATAAGCTCTACCTATTTTTCTCGAATTTTTCTCTATCCCCGGAATGGTAGCAAATCTTTTTCCATTGAGCGGAACTTTTAGTTTGGAGAACAAATAAAAGTTGCATTTGGCCAGGTCTGGTGAGAAAGGTGGGTGGGGAAGCACAGCGGTCTTGTTTTTCGATAAAAACTCACGAGTTCTGAGAGACAAATGAGCCGGTGAGTTGCCGCTCCTCAAAAGTTTGGGCCATTTTCGCCTGATTCTCTATCTGAGGCATTTAATAACCCCCAAGCAGTATTCCTCGTTGACTGTCTGGCCTGTAGAAAGGTATTCGTGATGCAAACCCCCGTAGTATTCAAAAAACAGTCAACATCACCTTGACACTCGAGCGAACTTGGCAAGATATCTTGGTCGAGCTTTTAAATCCCCAAACATGTCTTGAACTTCTAAGTGAGCACTTTAAGTGAGACCTTGCTGATTTAGCCATTAAACTTTTAAAGATAAAAGTAACATAATAAATTCTACTAACCTCTCCCCCTTTCCTCTCTTTCATTCCAAGAATTCCGTTTCCACAACTCCTAAGTGTCTCCAGCACTAACGATATACCAACAAGCTGATCGAATTCAGGCTCTAAACCCGTTATGAGTTCAGTAACGTTAATAATTTTCCTTCCGTGTGAATAAAAAAATCGGTTTCTTTCGAATCATTTATCCTGCTCTTCGCGGATTCTCCATTTGGACCTTTTAGTTTTGTCCATGATGGACGATCGTTCTACAAGAGCTCTTGATATCCCGAGTAGATGCTACGAGATGGTGGAGAGGAGGAAGAGAGGTTGAAGACATCAGGCCCACGGCCACAGAAAGAGAGAGAGAAGAGGGCACCGCTAATGCCCTAGCTAATGATGACACCAATGGGAGGGCCCTCATCTTTGACGGCGCGGCACTAATGCGGGTGCCTTTATTTGATTGGCCTCCACCCATCCGAGGAGAGAGCGAAGAGAGAGAGGATGATTGTGTGTTCGTTTCGGCGGAGGGAGGAAAGGGTGGCCGGCAGAGTGTGCGGCGGGCGATAGAAAAACGTCCCTCTGGAGTGTTTGGATGGGAGATGGGAGGGGGGCAGGTGGGTCGAGGAAGGAGCTGGAGCGGAAAAAGGGAGCCCGGGGGGGGGGGGAGAGAGAGGTGAGGGGGGTTGGTGCACTGTCGTCGAAAATGGGGGGGGAGGGGTGTGGATATATATCCAATCCGGACTCTCCGTCCGCCGGGTGCCGCTCCTATTTCCGAGGAAACAAATCGTTCCGCCCCCCCTCCTCCCCGCGTCCCCATTCCTTCCCCCAATCTGCGAACCACCGCCACCACCCCGTAGGTCTTTCCCGCCACGGATATAGCCCCGTCCTTCCCCGCGCCTTTCCCCCCCACCTCCTACCCATCTACCCCTCATCATCCGCAATACCCTCCCGGAGACTGGGGTGCTGGTGCGGCTGCTGCATGGATTCGTCCCATCGCGTCGTCACCGCTTCTCCCCTGCACCCACCTTCCCCTCTCGACCCCCCCATCCACCACACCTCGTCCGCCCGTCGCGGCCGGGACCCATGAAAACCCAATTACCATAAATCTGTCGTTATAATCGGGGGATTTCTGTGGAGGTGAGGCTGGATATGAGGACGTTCGTGGGTTGGGGGAGGAAGGTATAGCGACGGGGAGGAGGAGGAGGCGTAGGGGAGGATTTTATGTGACCGGGGCAGAGGGGGAAGAGTTAAGGGGAAGGAATAGGATGCCGCCGTGGTGGTTAAAGAGGGCGGTGATGAGTGAGGCGGTGGGGGAGAGGGTGTAGGGGAGGGGTTTTTTAGTGCCAAACACCCACCCCTCCCCTCCCAAGCTGTACGCCATGGACCACCGCCCCATGATGTCTGCGACGCCGCCTCCTCTCTCTCTCCCTTGCCCTCCTCGTCTCTCATCCCCCCTCCCCCCAAAGCGTTCGCTTTTGCCACTGGTGGTGCATTTGCGAGTTGCTTAATGGCCGTGAACGACACTCTTGATCCTTTATGGCAAGGGAAATCGTTTAATCCAAGGAAGCGTGAGCGTTAATTCAATGCCGCCGTTGGATTGGACGTCAAAAGACACGGGGGTTGGTATGGACGGAAAGGGGAGGGGAGGATTTGGGGCGCGGGGGGTCGAAGCAGATCCCCGGAAGGGGTGAGGGCGGATCGTTTCGAGGGGAGAGAGATGGAGGGATGGCTAGGCAGGGTAAGGTTGGGCGAAATTGGGGGTGCACCAATAGAAATGACTAGGATGGAGAGAGTGCCACCTCTCTTATATTATTTTCGCCACATTCTCGTGCGATAAGATTACGTCGGATTGAATTTTTATTGATGGGGACATTTCTTTATTGCGGGGTTTAAATCATCGTTTGGGATAGCGGGGATAAATGGACGAGCAGATGAGAGAGAGAGGGATGAAGCGAGGACGGAGTACCTCTCTCCTTCCCATTTAACCTCCTCAATCGCCGTGAGCCTAATTTATAGTAACTCTGTAACGCGACGGAGGAATCAAAATAATCCGGACGCATCGCTTTGTGAAATTATATTTTTTTCGCATGGGATCTCGCAATCAGCCGAGATTCATGGGCTGCCGTCCGAGGTTTTCAAATTATTCCCCCAGGGATTCAGGTTAATCGACTCGACTGGAATTACAATCGTTATCATTCGGGTTTTGATCCTTTCGTTGGAATGCTTCAAACCGAAACGAGCTCAGCCAGCGAGTGGTTCATTTAAATTAAATGGTGCCGGTGCCGCAACTTCCTGATAATTTGTTCGACGGGTCTTGCAATTCGATTCCATGTACAGGGTGTTCAGGACGTTTGTAAGCACCTAATAAAACCAAATGAGAACGCCGGAGTAAATCCGCCGTAAACAGATACGATCAGATATATCGTAATTCATAATTAATTTTAGACAATATATATATATCTCTTTCCGGCATCAATATTGACTCAAAATTAACATTTTCCCACTATTGTCTAAAAATTCCAAGTCCAGTTCGTAGTACAACTTAAGTATGTACCAATAGTTATTAGCTTGTAACTACTACCCGTTCCGATCTTTCGCGTTTAATTCTCTAAGAAATTTAATTTTTTTCTCATGTCTATTCTCGGATCTTACTCAATTGTCGCATTCGGGATACTATAGTGCAGGAAATTATATGACATCTATGTCTATCCCACCGTTGTTCCTATCTCTAACTAAATCTACATCTACATAATGCCCCGCAAGCCGCCGCAAGGGCGTGTGGCGGGAAGTGTTAGGTCACCAATCATGGATGCACGGAAATATTCCTCTACAGAAATATTAGTTACATCATGCATTGGAGCCAAGTTAATCACACGAAGGAGTAACTGTCTCGAGCATAGATATAGTGTGAAGCAGGTGTGAATAACTTCTTATTCATATCGACTGATAACTTAGTAAGAAGTCTCATTGATTCAACGCCGAATTCCAGGTCAAATTTTTATTTTTCATTGTAATTCTAAATTTAATACCTAGTAGATACAAAACACACAAGCGAGTGATTGCTAGGTTTTAATTTTAATGAGAATATGCAATCATAATTTGAAAAAAATACAGTTCAATCATCTTGTTTTGGTTTTCAACAGAGCTAGGAAGAGTTGCATTAATTTCTGTTAATTGACTCAAATACGTGAGGTACATTTTAGTTTACATTGTGATATTCAAAATAAGATCAGTATCATAAGAAAGCCTGTCCTGGACTACATTCACATTTCCGTGATGCTCTCAAATTCTACCAATATTTGTGGCAGCCAGAAGCCATCATAAAATTATATATATATATATATATATATATATATATATATATATATATATATATATATATATATATATATATATATATATATATATATATATATATATATATATATATTCTATTTCTATGTGAATGAATATTTGTTCGCCGTATGGCGGTATTTTGTGTTTGAATGTATATATATATATACACACACGTGTATGTGTGACTGGACTACCGCGACCCACACACACGTGTGTGTGTGTGTGGGTCGCGGTAGTCCAGTGGGTAGAACGTTGGACTGCTGACCGGAGGGTCCCGGGTTCAATTCCCGGGCAAGGCACTCTGGGCACCTGCAGCTCCACCCAAACTAAAGTGATTTTTCGGGTACCAGATCTTCCTGGGAAACCATAACCGGCACAGGGAAAGGAACTGGCCCCCCTACCCTGATGTGTGAATTTTCACACGCCGTATTGGGCTTAGTACTGGGTGATCTCTACCATCACCTACTAAACCGACCTTCGGGTTGATTACTGTGTTTATTTATATATATATATATATATATATATATATATATATATATATATATATATATATATATATATATATATATATATATATTATATATATTATTTATATACATTATTTATATACATTATTTATATACATGTATATATCAATGTATTTATATGTTGCGCAAATAAAAAATCCTGTAAAATTACATAAGTCAGGAATTATTGATTTACCTCTCCGGTAAGCAGTGCCACATTTCACCGAAGAGCATTCACAGAACCTCTTCGCTAAAATTTATATGTTCAAGAAGCGGCCAATAAAAATTTTATGTAAACACGCCTTGCCTATATTTTCAACATGAGGCCCTAATAGTGATGGATATCCCCTAACAAAGAAGTTACAAAGCGCGCGTTAGAAAGCGAAAATAGCACATGAATTTAATTTGACATTTTACGGTTTTGTACATTCGAGTCTTTACCGTGAAAATAAATGCGCCTTAACTACATTCTATGGAAACGCAATCTATGGAATTTTTTATATCAAACCTTGTTGGAGAATAACAAAAACGAATATTTTTTCATGAAATTTTACCACACTCGAGGGATTCCTTCACGCATCAAAATGAAATCCGTCCCCATTCCCTTGCGTGTCAGGGTCGGTAATATATATGTTACTCCTGTGTATCTGGATGCTCTTTTCTGCCGTTTGTCTCTTTCCTCCTCCCCTTACCTCTTAGCCTCCATTCTCGTCCCAGGAGTTTCGTCGTGAACGAACAGAGGCAGTAAGGGAAGGAAGAATAGTATTCGAGCGAAGGGAAAGACCCCGGGTAGAGTCACTTTCATTCGGTAAAATGCGGAAAGGAGTCTATGAGAGGACTCCATTCACTAAATATGCCTTTATGCATCCGTTCGCGTTGTGTGCGGGTGTGGGTGGGTTGGGGGTGTGTGGCGGGGTGTGTGTGGTGGGAAGCAGCACCTATGCGGCGGGATTCAGCGTGTGCGGACTCATGTGTTCACTGGGAAGAGGACGGCGGTCGGTGGAGTTTTTCAGCGCGAATCTCAAGAAAGGAACGGCGGAAGAAGATGATGGACTCCCGTGCGAGACCAGAAGGGAGGCCGCCGGGAGCAAAGAGTCAAAGAAATGCCTCCTTCCTTATTTTCTCCCTCCCCCCTACCCTCTCTTCCGTCCTTCCCGCCCTTATCCCAAGCGTCGTCTCGGCTTTTGTAGCGGGTTCCCTCGGCTTCGTCGCGTTAAAAGAGTCACGCTGTCCGTCCACCCACTAAGTCCCTTATGCCACCCGAGTCCTCCTCCCTGCACACTGCCGTACCCGCCGGAGTGGAAAGCGGGGTGAGTCCATTTGCGAAAGACCGCGTTCAACCCCATTGAAGAGGGGCAGTGATTAATAATGATAAGGCTTTCATGGCACGCCGACTGTGCCGCGCCCTCCACGGACTTACCCTCGTGCCTCCTCCAAGCGGCGATCCCAACACGCCATCTATCCCCCATCTCCCCTCCACTCCCTCGTCCTGTACTCCGATATTCATCTTCACCTCTTCTTCTCTTTCTTCTCCGGCCCTCGATCACCTCTTTCCCTTCCACCTTCAGTGGAGAAGGTGGCGTGATGTAGATCTTAGGCTTTCGGAATGTAGCAACATTCTCAGCGCAACTGAATTACTATCATGCTTTCGCAGCCTTTAGAAATCTTATTTGGTATGGATACATTTATTGCACCCCAAAAGAGAGGGTACCATGACTGAAAAATGAAAATTATTTTATTGGTTTTATCAGCCTTAAAAGTATGAGAAGATTGTTTTATTTCGTGGACATTACATGAAACACTTTGCCTTGGAGGGATGCGGATTTAGGTGTACTTTTGGTCTGCTTGTATATTTCGCAAGTGGTGTGCTCCAATTTCTATGTACGTGCTTAAACATTCCATTTTATAATGCATTAGATCACTAGATTAATTATGATAGCACTTAGCATTGGATAAGATGTGTGTCTACTCATTGGTTTAAACCTAATCATATGAAATTTTCACGGTTCTCTTACAAATGTCAAAAATGAGAAATTACAATGTTTTTTAAAGAAAATAGAAATGGAATAAATATTCAAAGTCATCCTTGAAACTTTTATGGCTCTTCTTTAAGCATGAAAGACAATATATTTTTGGGTTTCTTTAGTTAGCATCCTCTTTAGCATCAAAAAGTCTGTATTTTCTACGCTTTCCAAGTTTTATCGATCGCAGGAAGATACTAAGTCACAATTAGCATAGATTTAGGAAGAGCAGATCCTACGAAATCCAATTGGACCTCTTCATTCACGATATGCTTATATCGGGTGCCATCGAAATACCGCAATCTGGTTGGGTCCTCATTTATCTGAAAGCCACCGTGTCATATGCAAATAATCTAAGGTTGCTACTAACATATCAGCTCATTAATGTATATTAGGAATAGTGGCGGCCTTATTACACTTCGCTGGGGTACATCTACATCCAATGTATTATTTTCCCATTTATAATATAGCGTTAACGTTTTTGTAACTGTTTATTGGGCGGTGCTTTACGGAATGCTTTCGTGAAATCCAAATATATTGTATCGACTTGTGTGTTGCTTTCTCCCGATCTAAGTATATCATGAAAAAAAGGCCAAATTGCGTTTTGCAAGATCTGATCTCCCTCAATACGTGCTGATTCTGGCTTAGCATAGCCCTAATATCAAGAAATCTCATTACGATACTAACAAAAATATGTTGAAATATTTTATATAAAATCGTTACTAAAGATATAGGAGGGTTTCTGTCTATCGCTCCCTTTATACGGAGTTATGTGGGCTCGCTTCCAGTCGCGAGGTGCTGAGCCTTCTTCCATCTAATTGAGACGCTTACCCAATTCTCGTGGCATTTTTAAAAAACTTAGGGAATGTTTTTTAAACTTTTCCTAATTTATTAATTTATGATTTTCCCACGGATTCCAGATGCTTGCCACATAGTTTTATTGCAGCATTTATTATAGATCTTGGCCTTTTTCACGCCATTTGTAACAATAACATCATTTTCTGTTATCAAACAAACAGTTGAGCGGTTTTCTGGTATTTTCTTTGCGTAATACAATATGATTCTGGTTTTTCTCTAAATATTTATGGGAAATTTTGCTTTTTAAGGAATGTAAGGCATTACGTAAAATCTTTTTTCGGTTGAATATAGATGCTGCAGAACTGATGCTGATAAAAAATGATGGTTTGATGGATCAAGGTAATATTTAGCCCAACAGCTAGGGACATTCACACATCATGCTAAGTTTCAGTTCCTCTACCATCAGGCCCCCAAAAAATCACCCAGATTCGATGAGGCTAGGGATCCCAGAGGATTCTCCCAGAATCGAACCGGCCCCCCCGGTCAGCAGTCCATTGCGCCGAACACTGGACTACTCCCCACCTCCCAAGATACTAATAGTCATCGCTAAATAGAAATCCGTCCCGATTGTCACATGTCCTGACCGTCATCACTATTCTCTACATCAGCGGTGTTCTCACGGTCCAAGCAAAATTTCCCATGCATGTATGGTCTTATTGAAACTTACACCATTAGACCATCTCCTTTTCATTAACTTTCTTTCAACCACCTTTCGTACAATCGTTAGTAGCGATTCTCCGCCCCCAACCTCCATCGACCGACCGCTCTCTTCCACCCTTGCCCCGCCGTCATCCCCGTCGCCGCCACGGGTTTCCCCTCCGCCGCGCCGACCGCATTGGATGGACATTTAGGGGGGGGGGGGACAGGCAGGCGACTCGCGTTATTTTCGTCCGATTTGCCGTCTCGCACGGAAGGCAACGCATAAAAGAGGAAGGAGCAGAGGACTACGAGCTACGCTCGCCGATGAGATTTTAGTCCGGAATTGTCGCTCGGTTTTGACGCCGGTGCGTAGGCAGGGATCAGGGAGAGGGAAGGATCTCTTTCTCTATCTCACACACACGCACACACACCCCCTCCCTCCCTCACCCTTCCTCTTCGAGAGAGAACGTTTAGGGAGGAAGATGCCCCGCGGAGTCACTCGAGTGGATTTTAAGTGCAGCCGGATGAATGGTTGAGGAGGGTGGGAGGGGTCGGGGGTCCTTTGGTCTCGGGGCGCGCGCGGCTGTGCGGAACTGAAAGGGAGACAACTCAACAGTCGTGTGGGATATGGGCATATAATGATACTAATCCTCCGTTAAACGTCATTTTTTTCCCTAGGAGTCGCACAAATACCCTTTTATGGAACGACGAGATTAATGGATAAGCGCCCGTGCATGACAATCCCGAATGCGAGGGTCTAGTCGCAGGATTCTTAGCTAGTTGGATTTATCGATATGTCATTCCTTTTTTAATTTAATAAGGACTTTCGTCCATAAATTCAGGTTTTTTTCTCATCTTTTCTGACATTTTTCAGTTATTTCCTCTGATTTCGGATTTTTTAGGGAGCCATGATGGTAATTATTTCCTGAAAAATAGGAATTACTTTCGCTTCAGGTATTCCATATAAAATCACGAGATGAACATGCTTAGATGTTGGCTTAGATATCAATGAAAAGTCACAACTGCGTGAAAAGTTCTTTATACTGCCTTGTACTTTAATTCTTTCAAAAGTGATTTGGTTTCCTCTCTATTGAGGTAACCTCTTTATTTTTTCAATAAAAATATCATATAAATTGGCAAATATAGTCGACTCTGATAAGCAGATGTATATAAATAACTTTTTCTTTTTGTTTGGCTGGTATCTCTTTGCAGCTGTAATTGGGAAACTCAATTCTAACAAATACGCAACCATTTTAAATGTTCTCACTTTCTGATTCCTGCAATAAATTGCTTGCCCGAGTAACAGCAAAACGACTGCATGGATGTTATCTTTTTATTGATAAAGTTGACTGCGGAAGACTTGGCTTTGTTAAAAAAAGTAATATAATTACTGTCTTACCTTAAGTGTTCATCATCTTTCCTTTCTCTCCGTTTCTTTGCATGAAAATGTTTCTAATATTATCCCCAAAAAATTTCACAAACAGTCTTTCCCTTTTTTGGGATATGAAATAACTTCTTTTATCCAGAAATTACAATACATGGTGTTCTACCATTTAAAACCTACTATCTAATCAATTATTGTCAATGGACTACCCAAACCCTGGCAATGTTTTAGCCAACACATTGGACATAAAATATTTTAAATCCACCATAAAAAGACAACCTATAATTTAGGTCGCTTCTTAGCTCGAGACGCCATTTTACATCTACATCGACACAATATCCCGCAAGCCGCCACAGAGGCGAGTGGCGCGGGGTGTTTAGTCACCAATTACATGCACAATCTCAATCATGTCACCTCTACACAAATATTAGTTGGATAATTCTCTCGAAAAAGGTTAATCACATGAAAGTAATTACATGCCGCAATATTCACTTAACAATATATGTACGTGGTTTGTATTAAAGTATCGGGAAAAGTTTCCAATAAATAAATTGATTTCAGATATTGCTACAATGCCTCAAAATTCTCCAAAGCACATCCCTTGAGCGTCGACACACTTTTACCAGCGGCTTTTCCAAGACTTTTAGGATCCCTGATTGGTGGATTCCAGAAGGACCTTAAGGGTACGCGTGCAAGCTTCTTTGACGGCACTCAGAGTCCCATGGTAGTGTCCTTTGAGGGAGGATTTTACTTTTGGGAATAGGAGAGAGTCTGCTTGTGCCAAGTCGGGACTGCCCCAAAAGTCTGGGTCTTCTTCAGCGGGCTCCAGAAGGTCTTCGCAGGCAGATAATCGACCCTGCTCTTGGTTGTCCGTCAAGACATTCGGGAAGACTTAAGCGAAGATCTTTTACGTCGCCAAATTTTCAATGATAATGGTGTACACTGTTATCATATTAATGCCAATACAATCTCCGATTATGCGCACACTTAACCGAAGATCTAATTTCAGCACTTCATGCACACGTTAGGAAAAGATTGTTACCTATACTTTTCATATAAAACCTTGTTCATTTAATTAATGTTGTAGAACAGTGAAAAGTATGGGTCTTTTATATTCAATAACATGCAGGGAAGATTATGAAGGATCAAGACAAAATAGATAAACTGCCAATTCTAATTATTTCCAAACCAGATGGCTGTCTTGTATATTTTGAGATCTCTAGGCACGAAGGAAAAACGGCATTTTACGAGTATATCCATCCGTTCTACTACCTATTTCCCTGATTTTACGTTGGTAATCTGATCTACCATAGTAAGTCAGGGTCTGTAATGTGTCTTTAGCATCCTCCATTAAGTGATCTGCCTTAAATTTACGCAGTAATTTTAACCTGTATTTCAACCAACGGTCAACTAGTGGCACCCATTATGATTCATCCAATATTTTCGTGATGTTGCTACCTTGTTTATAACAACTTTTCAAAATCCTCACTGCTCTTTTGCCCTCAATGTGGTGCTAAAACTCAGCCTACCTCGGGAAGACCCCATGGCCCCGCAGCATACTACTGGTGGTGCCTATCTAACGTCAAATAACAAAGCTCATTGATGGTCCCATTACAATTCCCAACTATTCTTTTCTTACAGTTTATTTGCTATTACTCAAATTTCACGTTGGTGTTTTCCCCAGGACGTATCCTTAGTTATCGTTATACCCAGTTTTTTTACTGATTCTAAGTTTGTTACGTTGATTTTCTGTATAGTTTTTGTTCAGGAGAAATACTTTTCTTCCAAAACTTTATTGAAAGACATGTATTCAAATTTAGTTCTAGCTCCCATGTCTCGTACCAATTTCGGATGGCATTTAGGTCTTTAGTTAATGACACTCCATTTTCATGAATGGATATTTCCCTATGTATCACTGCATCGTCAGCAAATAGACGAAGTTACTGGAAACCTGAGACCCTTTATCATTAATATATAGGTAAGAATTCTGTTAAGAGATGAATAATCTATTCCATTACACATTTTTCAATTCCGTACCTTTATAACCTTTGAAGCAACATCCTATGAGGGACTTTGTCGAATGCCTTTTTAACATCTAGAAATATAGTATTGACCTGAACATTATTCTCTCCCAAGACAAAAATATCATGAAAAAAAGGAGGGGTTGGGTTTCGCAATATCTATCCTTTCGGAAACCGTGTTGATTGTTATGATGAAGAAATTCTCATTCGATGTCTCTAATACTCGGCCGGCTGATGAAAGAATAGGAATTTGCGAATGAAACTGCATATTATTTAATACGTGTTACTCTTGCACATCGGATTTTTTAAAAAGATCTCCAGGAAAATAAATAAGGCAACACGTGGGGAATCAGAATAATGAATAAGGTCATACGTTACGGCAATATTGCTGCATAAACAGCTTGATTAAAACTTTGATGATAAAAATATTTTACTGCTATTCAGTCACGTTGTAGCATAGTTATATTTACCGAAATGCTATACATTCGATCTTGATTCGATAGCAAAGAGATAAATAATGAACAAATTGTAATCTACATTTACGTATTACTCCGCAAGCCATCAGAAGGGCGTGTGGCGGGGGATATTGCAACAAGTGATTCTAATGCGTGTATTGAAAGAAATGCAGGAAAAGCCACGGATATTTATTTTTGCAAGCGGAGTCGCCAACTGATGAGCAGAACTTGCTATTTGCTAACTGAGTAATTCACTCGACCGTATGATAACGAGTTTCCAATCCCGGCCAAGAGCAATGATTTTCACTAGGAGATATTCTAGCATTTATGAGCTTAAAAGAACTACAAAAAGAGACGGAGCAAATAAAAAAGAGTTGAAACCCTTAATAGAGATATTTTGGTAGAGAGTTGAACATTATTTGCTTGAATGCATTATTAAATTGCGAAACCATACTTCGAGAAGACATTAAGCTTCACGTGTATGACGAAACGAACAGGTTGGGAGTCCTTTGATTCACGAAGGGGCTAGGCGATGCGAGTTTTCTACAGAGGCGAACATGTGATTAAAATTCTTTATCAAATGAAAGTTTAATACCTTAGCAGGTTTCCTTTCTTATTATAGTATTTTCCTAATGATTTCGAAGTAATATTTTTAAAATTTTGCAATTTTTGGTTTCTCCAAATGGAAAGAGAGATGTCATTTTGCTTTTTGGTTGGTCAAATGTCAATTACACGGAAATTATTTTGAAGCCATGGGAGAAATTATTGATTAAAAAATTGCAAAAGTTTAAGCAAAATTTCTCTGCATTCGCTAAGAATGGCTACAAGAAAGAGAGAAATTATGTCGGGTGTATTTGAGAAATTAGATTGGGCGCCACAAGATTCACGAAGAGCGCCAACTTTGGAAATTGAGTCTACATCCAAGTTTAATTTAGACAAAGAGGAAATTAATTTTAGTCACTCTTTGAGTTAATATGACCAATCACATGGATTCAGAAAGGAGAGATAATGTAAAACACAGTTGGGGCCTGTTATACAAGATATTCCACAATCGAGGGAAAGGAACCAATAGGTAGATACGATTTTCTCATAACTCAAAAAGACCTTTGATGTAATCCCATATGCCAAATGACCCTCAGAGTAACATCTAGGCCCTTTACTCTTTCTATTTCCCTAAATGATATCATCTCAAAATAAAAAAGCCACATATAGGTCTGTTTTCCTGCCACACTGCAATCTATATTCATACAGGGAGATAGCGAGCGACACAATCGTCAAATTTTAAAAACTGACATTAACATGTAGTGATATGAAATTTTAAATAAGGAAATAACAAAGCGTTTGGCATGTTAATTATGTCCAGCGTTATTTTGAAAATTCCATTCGATGAGTTATGGATATGATATATTAGTTTTACTTCGACTGGAATCCATTAATAAAATATTTGTTCGTTTTTTCTTTAATATACTGGCTTACTCAGGTTGATCCAAACCAATCCTTGAAACTGTGTAAACATTTCAAAACAATGGTATCACAAACAATGATTTCATTTCACACGCCCATCGATGATCAAGTTAAATCTATTTTCAATAACTCAACCAAATATTTCCATGGCATTGGCATACCAAAATCAAATAAAAAATCCATTGACCAGATGTTCATAATGAGTTAATTTTTTCATATTTCTATGAAATCAAATCATAAATTCTTACTCATTGTACTGATAAATCTTTGGTTGCTATTATTTACACTAACCAGCACAAATATATATCTATTGTCTCGAATACTCATTTCTATTGCTCTAATATTTTCTCTATCTTATTGACTGGTCTTGACCTCCATCACTACCTTCCCATGCGTGCTTTTAGCTTAATTTGTTTGCTTAAATAATCTTGAAAATAATTGTGGATAACTGCGTATTATCATTTCTTTCATGACTGTCCCCCAAAAGTATTCTCCGCTTATTATTAAATTGAACCTTTTGTTTCATTCTGGCAATCACAAGAACCTTTTCCCTAAAAACAACTTTCAGGTTGATTTCTCTGGTTCTTGCTTACAAGAAAATTTCATGGGGATGATGTCTTTAAATGAAATATTTCACTTTCTTCACTCCATGTTTACATTAACCCTCCACAAAAATGGCAGTTCAGTTCGAGATTATGATTCATGTTATCCCGGAAGAGCCGAGGGGGAACCTCAAAAAATCTCCTTAAAAGTCACTTCCTATAAACTACCTCGGAAATTGCCATTGTAATTTCGAAGCACTTAGAAAACACCCCGGTGGTTTATGTTCCACTTACAAATGGAGTTAACAATGCATTGAAGGGAACAAATATACTTGCACGCGAAGTCAATATCAACCAGCCAAGCTTGGGAATGGAGTCTCCAACAAATCCTCGTCCAAAAAAATAATAAACTCTTCAGCACAAAACGTTCGCCGGGCGAGCACGTCTGGGTGCACTCACGAAGTGAGTGAGGGGATGTGACATTCATATACGTCCGTCGCTTTTTGAAAGCTTCTGTCGCTCGCTCTCTATGGCTCCGTCCCCAACTGCTCCGCTGCCATCCCGATTCAGCGTGTCAGCCCACCCTTTCCTCCTTCCCCGTCCCATTGGCGGCCCCCCGCCCCTCAAACAGCCTCCTCCCCGCCAAGACCGCGTCCCGTCCTCCGACCCACCCCCCCCCCCTCCCGTCCCGAGGAGAGAGAGAGATCCTTTACCGCAGGCCGTGAAATGGAAAGCAATGAGCCTGCACGGAGTCATCATACGGCAATGGCGGCGGCGACAGCCACTAGAGTGGGACAGAATCCAAGGGGGGATGGGGACAAGGGGAGAGTTGGTGGCGGAGCGAATGGCTCCCTACGAGCGTTGTTGTGTGTGTGTGGAACGTGGGACGGGAGTTGGGGGTCTCTCGGGAGGGATAGAGCAGGGAGGGAGAAGCCGAGGGATGGGGAGATAATGGGAGGAGGTATATGGCCCACGGACTCCCGCAGTTCCCTTGAGCACATGACTCGAGAGTGTGTGTGCACTTCGGCCATTTCTCATCCGCGCACCGAACTCTGCTCAGCCCTTCGCTCCCGAGCCTCATCTCTCTCTCTCTCTCTTTCTCTCCGTGTGCACCCATTCCCCTTCCACCGCTTTCTCTACCGGCTCTTACGCTCCATCCTCTTTTTCTGAGCCCTCTCACAAAATTGGCTTCTTCTCTATTCCTCTCTCACTTTCTCCTCCACGCCTCGCATAATGAAGACTAACTGCTTGGGCGACAACGAAAAAATGTAACAAATAATCCTGCTCGGGGCGGTGGGGTGGGGAGAAACTTGAACGCCTAAATACCCAGAGTGGAAACAGATTTCATCTAGGGTGCACCCCTGTGAGATGCGACCAAAGTGCGCGCTGTATTTTTACGATTCCCGCTCCGCCGAGCAGTTTCCCTCGTGTCGTGGCACAGTATGCAAATTTGGCCACGCTGATCAACTCACCAATCTGCGTATTTGTTTGTTGATACCATCCAAAAATAATTCTGTACTATAAGCTTGACAAAAGAAAAGAGTCGAGTTTTAAGGTGTGGTTTGCCAACGATTAGCCTAAAGGTTTTTTATTAGAATTAAGAAATTATAAATGTCAATCATAAATAATCTTTTGTAACAGGAATATTTTTTTCAAAATCTGTTTGATGTCCATAGTGTATTGAAGAGAATTCGTTATTCCGTAGAATGGAAGTATCTATGTATGCTATATATGTAATGAAACTAAACACACTGAAATAGTACCAATTTAAGGTATAATAGTAAGGATGGAATACAATAATGATGTATTATTAGAATTCACTTTAATACTTAGCATTTTTCTATACAAGTTTTCAACTTCCACGCTTAAATCTCCGAAATCCGATAGTCATTGCTTACTATTTTTACAATAAATTTCCAGTATTTCCTACAAGGTTATATTAGGAAGTAAGCCCCGGAAAAACTTCTAATTAAGTGTGGGATAATTAGTAACTTTTTTTAAGTGTTCATTACGCCTTCTCTTTTTTGTGTCAAAAGTCAGCGTAGGAAACTTTAAAATAATTTCCATGATTTGATATATTTTCCGTTAATCTTTCAAAAAGGGGAAGTATGTAATATAAAGCACAATTGAACAGTTATATCTTTAGATTAAAAATTTCAATGCTTCAATAACCAAAATCTATTTAACCGGAAAATCGTAATTACCGAACAGGCCCAGCGTACGTATAGCAAGGAAGTACTATATCCATGATGCCAAGTTAAAACAGCCGTTGAAGTCTCTTTGGGGTGACTAAAATATTTGGAGCCAGAACAAATACCATCACCCAGGTAATTGATAGCGATAAACCGTAACGATAAAAAATTAAACTAGAAGCGTGCTGCCAGTGAAAACGCATTCGGGAGCCATTCACACCCAGCGTCAGTATCAATGAAGGGGGATTCCCCTGCTCGCTCGAGTCCTTCATTTTCTCCTCCCCTCAGCAGGATATCGTTAGTGCTAGATAGTTGGTCTCTTTAAATGTACATAGATTAATCGCGTGCTAATGGACCAATTGGACGCTTACATTTTAGAAAACTCTAAATAACACCACCGTTGTGCCTCTGGCGTCGAAAAAATAATGAAGGATGAATTGTGCAGAGGCTTGGATTATGCGCGGCCCTCCCAACCCTTCTAGTCCTTCGCCTTTTCGGGTGCCTTCATCGGGGGACCCAACAGCCCCACCCCAAAAAAATCCTTCTAAACGTCACGTCCATCCTTTGCGAGTGTGTGCCCACGTTCCAGGTCCTCATCTTTCCTGAGATAGATGCAGGATCGTTCGCTTTTTCTCTCAGCGCAGCCACCATTCTGCCATTCCCAGTGCTTGGCCTGGCCTCCCTTCCTTTGGCCACCCTCCCCCTCCCCTCCACCACCTATCCGGCTCCCTTCCCCATCCAGTAGAGCCACCTTTTTTCCGCAAGCTGCTCGTCACGGTTCGCCCACCAAGTGAAACGTCATACATCAAACCCTTGCATACACACACACACACACACATACACATGCATTCAGACAAGGACTACCTACAGTCCCTTCTTTTCCACCTTTTTCATTCTCCCTGTCTCCCTCTCTCTTTCTCTGTCCCTTGAGTTCTCACACTCTCTTTCCACTGCCCCCTTCGTATATGCCTCCCTCCCTACCATTTTGCGGTGCTTATTCCTTTCCTCCACGCTCCTTTAATCCCAGCGCAATCTCTATTCCGCCGGCAATGCCTCACCAGTACGTAGGTAGTAGGTTGAGAGCTATAAAAAGTTCGTTTGACCAATTCTATATCTTGTCGTTCGGGAAGGAAGTCAACTGTTTTTTTTAACAGACCGCGTGTAGAAAAATAGCAAGAGTTAAATTGCTTCACTCTAATTTTTAAAAAATTACAATATATTTTGCTTCACCCTTTATTCGATTAAGTTTAACAGCATTACCTTTAGTTAATTTATGATGACATTATATTTCAAACGTAAGCGGTTTCAAACGGTTCATGCTAGAAGACGCAATTCATGAAAAACTGATAACTGATGAATTCATGAATGACGATTAACTTAAACTATCAAACTTAATTCAGGCACTATGCATTTAAGGACTAATGCCGCCCATTAGAGAGATTATGTGGGCAACCGCAAATCATTACCTACAACATAATTTTTATAAGGCAATTTCTGCCAAATTTCGGCGCATATATGCAGCAGAGTTTTAAAACAAATTACGACTCTCAGTTATACCCATGTGTTGGAAGACTGTCCCACGAATATCACGCATGACAATTTGGATTACCCAAAAATAAGATAATATCGAATGCCAATAGTTACTTTATACGGGTCTACAGGTTTCATCACATAGGTGACATCTTCAGGTACCTAAACCTTTGTGATGAAACCGGTAGTACCGAATTAATAAAACTTTTGTTAATTTTGCAAAGTTTGTTTTATTCCTCAAGATGAATGTTCGCAAGGTTGAGCCCGATACTAGTGAAATGACCAATAATACCTATTCACACTGCTTGTTGACCTAGCACCCCCTGCCATACACCCCTATATCTGCTTGCAAGGTAAAAAAATTAGGTATAGATGCAGAATTCTATTCCGTGATCAATATTCTTAGCCTAGGAAAATCTTAAGTAGTACTATATGCCTTTTAATTACATTTTTTGTAAAATTGCAATAGTTCATTTCTGCCAGGAGAAGCTCTCGTATTATAATACAGGTAGTTGCTTTTACCTGTAGGTACTTTTGATCATTGAAAAAACTAAAACTCCCTAAACTAGCATTCCTTAGCGACCACAAGCCACCTAGGCTACATGAAATAACATCTAACGTAATTCTTATTGATTTATCATTCACAGCATTAGGTGTAAAAAGTTAAATGAAATATAACTTATACTTTCCCTCCCCGTCAAGGTCAACGAAACATTTGTTTAATTGGTCTCAATGGCTGGTGTATAGGCCGGTCCCGGTACACATAAAACTTGGTCACAAGCTTACCTAAGTCACCGGGCAGTCACTTTAGCCTGTGTCGAAGACACATCCTGACTACAAATCGAAGAATAAAGAGTTTAGTGATTTCAGTGCATCCTTTTAAGAAAGTAGCCCATTTTTAAAAATACTTAAAAATTGCTAGAATATCGTATATAACTGTAATTTGTGATGAATTAGCTCTTTATGTTTCATATAATCGGTGTTTACTTAAATTGCGCCTTAGAACAAGGTATTTATCGTAGTTCCTCATAGAAATGAGAAAGGTCTATTGGTATCCTCTGTATGCCTCCACTTCAGCAAAAATCAATTTTACTGCTGGATAAAAACCATATTTATTTTTCATTATTTCTGCAATTAATTATCAAAGAAGAGATCTATGGGGTGAAAATATTCAACAATTTATTTCATAAGTAAAACAAATAGTTGATGTATGCATTTTGAAGTATCTAGTATTTATCCACCTCTTTCGATAACTCGATACAAAAGTTTTGACTAGTCGTTGGAGCCAATTTGATTGAGTGATTCCGTAAAACTTCACTATGGGGGGACTCTTCGATGGGTCTGGGCGACGAGTTTTCTTCCAGCTGGTCCAACCCACTGGTTCCAGGGCCTCATTCTCCGTCTCTGTCATTAAGAACGACATTATGGAGTTCCTCGGAGGTTGGACCACCAAGCGAGAATTTCATGGGTTTAAATTCACTGGGAACCATATAGCTAGTGAGGCGTACACAGATATAACCGTTTACCATATTTTTTCCTCTGGGAATAAGCCAGTTTGAATGATATGTGGCTAATAATTGATGTACCAGAATCGGTAACCTTTCCATATTTCCCATTGAAAGTCCACATTAGGGTTTGAAGTTTTTCATCCATGAATATATTTTTGAACTTCAGTGGAATCACTACGAACAAGTAATTCTTTTAACTTTGGTTTGAATTTCAAGAAGCTAATACGGTAAATACCGCTTATTAATTACTTATAAAATTTTAATAACTAGGATACCATAGGTCCAATTTGATTTTAGGGTAGAGGTATAATATATATATATATATATATATATATATATATATATATATATATAAACCATAAACACAGTAATCAACCCGAAGGTCGGTTTGGTAGGTGATGGTAGAGTTCACCCAGTACTAAGCCCTATACGGCGTGCGAAATTCACACATCAGGGTAGGGGGGCCAGTTCCTTTCCCTGTGCCGGTTATGGTTTCCCAGGAAGATCTGGTACCCGAAAAATCACATAGCTTGGGTGGAGCTGCAGGTGCCCAGAGTGCCTTTCCCGGGAATCGAACCCGGGACCCTCCGGTCAGCAGCCCAACGCTCTACCCCCAGGACTACCGCGTATATGTAAATATGTATATATACTATATATATATATATATATATATATATATATATATATATATATATATATATATACATATATATGTATTCCTTCCCTTACCTTTTCAATTGGTAGTTCAAAATATATTTCGAATGTTGATTCAAGTTTTACCAACAATGCAGTTTACGTGTATTTTAACATTAGATTTATCAAAAAATTAAATTTGATTGACATTTTGTTTTAATCATATCATGTCGGGGTTTTAAAAGTAATCGAACTTATTTCAATAACCCATAATAAGCTATTAAACGAATAAATGGCCCTTTCAATATGATATGGCCAAGTAGGTATCGAAGTCTCAATAATGTTAACTTGTCGAAGAGCAAATGTGGAGAATGCGATTCCAAAAGTTCCGTAAAATTATTCAAGCATGTGTTTGGGTTTCCTTTTTGCGGCTCAAGGCTCAAGTGTTTAATGTTTCAAATGGCATTTGTTCCTGCATCCAACTATATTACACAACTATATATCATTGTCTAAAGGAAGAGAGGATTAAATATGCTCAATTTCATAAGAAATAAACTCGCCATCTTAGCCGTACAACTAATCGTCACCTTTTCATCTTTTAACTTAAGTAGGTAATTGCGTGAATTCTGCTTAAGTGAAAAGATGTGAGGTCAATGATATATAGTAGTTTTATAAATATGACAGCGCGCTTATTTTAGGGACTGAATTCTCCCATACATATTACGATTTGAAACCAGTCACTTATATATTAATGTATCATTCAAAATGACAAATGCATATTTGTTCAAATGGCACCATTATACTGATATCACATTCGCCATTTTAAAAACTTGGGAATTGACGAGAAAGGTTTTCTGTGTGTCCCTAGCTACTCTTTGCCTACTACGGGGACTAATAGAGCGATTAAAACCCCTCCTGTAGTCGCAGTGATTGCCACCTTTCCCTCACAAGTCACGTCTTCGCCTAAACGAATTTGCCCTGGGTATAAAATTGAATCTCCTTCACTAACTCGTCCCAGACGAGAAGGGAAACGCGGTCCTTCCCTCCTTCGTCCTTTCCTTTCCTAGTGATGGAGGAATCTTAGCGAGAGATTCATGTCGATTGGAGCAGGTGACAAAAATGAGGTGGACCTCGTCATAATAATCCCCGATGCCGAAATTTAACATAGAAATAAGGCAAGTCCGTCGTGGTAGTCATTATTTTTATTCGTCCAGGAGAACTCAAAAAGTGGTGTACCCACCCCCCCCCCCCCCCTTATCCCACCTACCCACCAATTCTCCAGCCAGCCCATTACGCTTGTCAACTGTTCATTTCGTCCATATCGTCTGTCAGCAGCTTTTCCTTGCTACCCACTGTCCCTTAAATTGTTCTCCGTCTCGGTGTATCGCCACCCTCCCACCCCTGTCCCCCCCCCCCGCCGCCCGATCCCCCAGCCCTTGCCTCCCCCTCTCCCGCCCTGCTCGAGAGCTTTCCGTCGTTTCCAGAAAATGTAAAAAAAAACAAGAAGAGGAGACGGAGGAGTGCCCCCAAGAACAGCATTTTAAACGCTCCCAAAATAAGGAGGAAAAAAAAGAAACGGACCAGGGAGAGTTGGGCATAAATTTACGTTATGACGGTTATTTAGAATTAGGAAAAAAACGTTTATTTTCTTGCTAGCGGTTAATGATGAAGCCAGAGTGGGCCGGCATAATAAAGATCTCAATTAAATATTTCATGGTTGAAAAATTTTGACAACTCTACCCAGAGATACTACAAGCATATCCACTCTTTTTTTATATTTTATACAAATATTTTTTTAAATGTCTCTCAGACGAATTCATTACTATAAAACAAGCAACTGCCTGAAAAATTCTTCGTTACAAGGTGTTTATTAATCCGGCGACGATGTTGATCGAAAGTAAGTAACGATTGTAGGAAAAAGAAAATTAATCTATAACTAAAATGCGAATTCCTCCCACTCGATCGTAATTTGAAAGTTAGGATTATAGGAAAAATATTCAAAGCCATGGAAGTAACAATATTCTTGCCCGGTGGTCATGACAGGTGTCTGTCTCCCAAGGGCATGTTATATATTTGCCAAGCTTGCGACGTCAATCGATTTGACAAGTTATCATAAATCTTGTGCAAATGCCACATGAGAAAAAAATGCATACGCTCTTGTAGTCACGTCTGTCTTCATCATTTCATGCGAAAATGCGACTGAAACCTTGTTTTTGCTTGTTTTGTCACACAAACATGCAGGGAAGTCACGATCGGAGGCTGAGGTGGATTTGAAGTCTCGAAATTAAACAGAGCAATGGTGTGTGACCTGCCTCTAATAGAGAACCATAGAAAAGAATTTCGATATATTTTTCTGCGTAGTTTTTCCATTTCTCATGGAGAACCTAAGAAATAATCAGAAAAACATTCATAGGTATTTTTGAACTTAGATTTTATCCCGCACTCCCATTACTACTTAACTGAAAATGTGATGGTTAATCGACGGGATACTTTGATGCGTTAAAAGTACTTTGACTTGAGTGTCATAGGAAAAGAAATTTTATATACTAATCACAAAAAAGAGTAGTCATCCAGGGACACCTGTAAGAACCATTCATTACATGTTTAGAATTAGTCTAAGGTCCATTTAGGCTTTGATTACTCGTAATTAAACTTGAATCGATTGACTAATTGCGAATTTAATCAAGCATAAACTAAAGAAGACAATAGCCTCTCTACAAGATAAATTAAATTTTATTCATTATTTGATAGGCATAAAATTTGAATTCCGCATTGAAAAGCTTTCACTATATTGCGTCCTTCAAAATGTTGATCCACGAAATATATTTCATGGGAAATAAGTAATAGGTAATGAAAAGAATTCGGTACATTTTATGTTGGGTCCGTGTTAATGTAGTTGTAACGTATGAAAACGATAAGGTGAGGAATTTCGTTATATCAGTGCTGTGGTTACAATAGGTGATAGATAAAAATACATGAATCAATCTATTCTGTTGGTATAGAATGATCCGTACGTAAATTCCGCATTCATCTCTCATTGAGATCGTGGTGAATCATCGTTAAATTTATAAAAATTGATCATATAGCGTATTCCATAACCCTTTTTAAAACAATTTATCTGCCTAAGTAGGATAAGGGGTTGGGATGTGTTAATGGTGACACACAGTGTTATTGATATTAAGAGTCAAGCGGTGGAGTTACATAAACTTTTGAAAAACCATAGGTTTATTCTCTAAATATTTTAATTCTCTACATTTGAATTTTGTCTTCAATCCTTTCACTACAAGAGGCATTTTAAGGACCAATTAATGTTTTAAGGATTCTGTAATGTCCACTTTTCCAGGGGATCTCTGTCGCATTCACGTATGGTCACGGGTCTAACTGTCATTATATTGCATTCGTCATTTCCATTCATCAGAAAGCGATAACATATTACTATAACGCATTAGCCGAGAGATGGCTCAAAAGAAGTGCGTGCTTCCATTTCCGCCTTTGATTTGGATGAATTAATACTGACACTCAATTTATACTGACTGACAATAGTGGTGACACCCCATCTTTCTTTCTTGCCATTTATTCCAAATGATACAAGTGATCAACTCAATTTTTTTTTCAAATAATCTCAGAATGATGAGAGTTAAAATGGTTTAGTGTGTAATATTCTGGGCAAATAAATACGTCATTATTCACGTGGACCGGGAGTAGTTAGTTAGTTGATGAGGACTGAATTTTAATCAAGATAAAATAATTTGCTATACGTATGTTCGGGTTAATTACTGTGTTTATGATTCAAATATATTACATTTTTCTCAGCGGTGGATATACGTGTACATGAGTGCGTTGTACGGGCTGGATAGCCAAGTGAAGTTATGTAATTTATACCTCAGATCGAAACCTACGCCCTATCCTGAAAACCGTCCAGAAATCGTGTGGCAAGAGTTGTCAGTAAATCAATCTTCAGTGAGTAAATGGAAATGATGGAGAAAATTGTCGTGGCTACTATTAGCCATAAAGACAGGCACGATCGGATAAACATTATCCTCCGTGGTAGCCTAAACAAGCTAAACACATGAGGACTGAATTTAAACGAAGTCTGAATTTTTGCTGTTTTTATAAATTACGCCTTGAAAATCATATTAAACACTTTCTCGTGGCGGCGTCTCTGTTTTCTCAGGAACTGGAATTCTAATGAAAATCTTTCATGGCAACATCAAAGAATATGCCCTCTCAACAAGAGTCGGCCGAACTTTGAATGGTTCTCAAATGAAGCAAAAGCTTAATTATAAATATTAAATTACAAAACAACGACGCTGCTTTGATTGGTCAGTGCACACGGCGATGTCTCTCCGCCTAATTCAAATATTTTTTGGAATGCTGGCATGAAATATCTCATTATTCAGTAAGAGGAGGGTATAAAGGATGGAACAAGTGGATGAGAAAACAATACGCAGAATTATACCTTTTTTATTTTTATATCTTTGAAAATGTGCAGTCTCTTTGTAAAGCTTTTTATCACAAATCATGATGACAACAGAATTTTACACCCTTAGCGTGGGACGTTCGGGGCACCGCAACTGGATAGAAAGGACAGGGCAAATCCCCGTTTAACTTTTGTTGAATATATCTTTGAGCCATATTCATTTCTTCAATATCTGTTTGCGGCGATATTTTTTGGTGCTAAAAGTGAAATCAGGGAAAGAAGCGTCTTTATAGAGGATACGGAACTCTTTCCATCTCAATTCTCTAGCATTAGATGTCCCGTTTTGTATGGAATTTCATTGGCAGAGAACACATATTATGTTGGATAGGTGTATCACATATAAAAATCCCCTCGATTCGGAGGGCGAGAGAACGGCCCACTGGGCCGAAGAGAGCATGCGTTTTTAGTCAAGGTGGTCTAACATTCTCGTACATTTCGGCTTCGAATACATTTTTTTTTGGAAGACATTCTCGTACACTTCGGGTTTTACGATGCTGCATGCTGTTTGCATTTGTGCGTCAATGGGCGTTTTTGTTTCATGATTTCGCACGATCCTCTCTTATTTATTTTTAATAGCAATACTGGTTTCCCAAGGTCAAAATTTGATACAGATATGAATGTAATTTTCGTGTCTATCTTAAATGAGCTGAGTTCCTCTTTTTCTCCAAAAACATGTACAAAAACACCTTAATAAAAGGGGATAGAAATAATAAATGTAATCTTTACGAGTGATCGGAGTCACGACTGCGCTCCTCTATGGGGTCATCAGGCATTAAGAGGAACTGCCTGTTCGAGTGGTGAGGAAACTTCTGCCCGGGAAGAAAACAAAGAAAGAAGCGAAATACAGGCGAATCTTACAAGTATTTATCACCGTCCACCGAAAATCTTTGGAGGGATATGGTGGATAAAAGTAGATTGCTTGCGTAACACACCAAAAGAACAAGAGCGGAGCTATTTCGAAAACTAAGAGTATTTTTTATGCATGGAGGTGGGTGCAAGTTCAATTCTCGATGACAGAAATACTCGCCCTTCACAAATGAATCTTTTTCAAGAGGTACTGGGAAATCCATGCGGCCGAACTCATAATTAAAAACTTTCTGCCCTGTGTGAGGTATGTTTACTACTTAATGGCAGATAAACCTTTCTACTATTAAGAATAGGAAGATATGGGCAATAATCTAAATGGCAAGTGATCCAGTTATTGAGGGAAATCATTTTCGTCGGAAAGAACGACGACAAATTACATAGATGTTACAAATAATATGGTAGAATACGTATGTAACATGTTATGAAATAATGAAAAATACCTAGAGGCAGACTTACTCTTAATACCTGAGCGATATATCATATCAAATTCTTTCAAAAGCATCTTAAAACAATAGCCTGGCAATAATGGAAGGTCCGATGAAGGAAACACCGTGCCAATGGATAGGCTATCATGGGAGTATGCCGACGCCGATCCATTCCACCACCAAATCTTTCTACCACATCTAATTCTTATTGTAGGAATAAACACATACCAGGACTACGGCTGAGAGGTGATCGGAATGTTCCCTTCTAGGTGCATATTCAATAATTTTTTTTTAAATACAATAAATCAAACGTTTTTCTTTTGCTAGATATACCTATTTAAGATGATGGATAACTCCTCTACTAGAATAGAAAATGGAACAGGAAATCAGTCAATATTGTCAATGTACATTTGATAATGATGTTTTTAGAACACGGACTTAAACTGAAAATGTTACAAGCATGAAATCGAGGGCTAATTATTATTTCATATCAAATTGGAATAAGAATTGGAATTTTTTTCGGTTCCCATTTATAGAACCGACTTTTAATGTTTTGACAACATTATGGAATCCGAAGTCGTCTTGTCATGAAGACGGCGCGACGCTAGTGTTCGTTACAATTCCAGAAACTACTATTTGGTGTTTGGCCAGAGTTAATTCAACGCTAGGAATGAAACTTCAAAAATTAAGTTACCCTTAATAATTTGTTATCAATAAATTGTAATTTATTGAAAAAAAAGTAATTTATCTGAAGTCATAATGGATAGTCACACAAATATGAACGGGCATATTTTTAAATGCAATAGATTTGTAATTGGAAATTATCTTTCGTCCAGCTTATTTTTCATTGTCCATTACCTTTTAAATAATTGAAAATTTCACTCTAGGACTAAAAAATATTTGAATTAGTTTGGCAGATGAACCCATGTACGCTGTTCTATCATGGAAGTAAGTCATGATGCTGAAGTTTTAACTAGTTTATCAAGGCGTTCTCTTAATTTTCAAACCATTTGATGTTTTATTGACCAGAATAGCAGGAGGGGCATATTCAATTAAGCTTTTATACACATTTTTGCAGTGGGACCTCAGGTCCGGAGAAAATGACATCTCTGGTCCGTTGAGAATCCTACACTTTGCTTTGTACGTCAATTAAAACAAGTAATTAAGCATCCAAATTAAACTGATTTTTCCGCATCTTGCTCTAAAAACCTATATCAGTCTATGGGTATCCAGAGCTATACGTATCCAGCAAAAGTAGATAATGTGAATATTTTTCCACACTTAACGAAAAATTAATGTCTTAAAATTTGCGGGCTCTGTTGATGAAGAGACATTTTAGATCCCAAATTGAATAAGTATCTTTTAAAATTTTGGTAGCCGATGGGACATGGCAAAAAAGGGGTGCAATCCCTTTTTAAAAACTAATTTTTGCAAACGAAGCGTAGGAGTTATAGCGCTTCACATAGTTACAAGGTAATTAAATAAAGTTTCATATCAAGATTGATACATTCAATTTTTTATCTCGACTATTTACAAATCTTTCGATGTGTTTTCCCATCTTCTGTGTTATAAAAGGTTGTGTTTCAATTTCTGGCCAGTTGAAACCAGCAGACCACTCAAAATATGATTTTAGTTGGACAGTAAATTTCTCAGGTAATTAAGGAATTTTGCGGGTAATAAAACAATTTCAAAGTGGAAAAATCACTCACCTTTGCCGGGATAAGAGGTTATGTACGAATGATTGACCTAGATTATGTAGGTATATAAAATGTGCCTTTAAAACAAGAGGCTCAAGTCCTACTTATCACCTATCATGCTGCGGGCATGCTCTTGCTTAGTAAACGGTATGTCAATTCGTGCTTAGCAATGCTATGATTATTAAAATGATTTTTCAAATAAGCAGTGCCTTAAAACTGTATGAGCACTAGGCGTGAGATTATAATTCCGACTAAATCATTATTTAGGTTGGCCGTATTTGGCAATAGATTTAAAAATTCAAATCATTTTTCCTCAATTTTTAATTTAATTGATTACATCTGTCAGAATTAGCCTTTATACCATATCTTGAGCAGGTAGGTAGAGTAAGTGTCCTGAGCCTCCCATTTGTGTATCTATTCAGGTCTTTTACTGCCTATTTTTTAAATTACCACTTGATTTCACTTGCTAGGACATAACTCGGCAATCTCCGCATTACTAATAACCTAATTGTATACAAATTTCATAAATAATGTAAATTTTCGTTTCTAATATATTGAATCACTTTTAGAAAAAACTTTTCTCAATTAATTAAAGAGCTCTCTAAGTGCCAAACTACAAAAAACCGATTAATTAAATTGAAATGGTTAAATGAATAAGGATTGTACGTTTATAATCATGAGATTTCTACTTATATAAGTTAAATAATATAAATATCCAAAAATCCTAAAATAGCTTTCAGAACTATTTCCTTCAATTTTCTTCCTCTATCATTTATGATTTCATCGTATTTTCTAACATAATAATAAAATCTCCTTTGTCATATTTTATGATTTTTTCATCCAAAAAAATCATTCAAACAATCAAATAATTTTTTTTTCGAAAACTTCTCCCCTCTCGGAAGAAATACCTGATGCAAATGATTAATTTTAAGTGTATTATTATGCTGTTTTATTAATTAATCTCTTTCAATATTTATTGTTTTAGATTTCATAAAAGGCCTATTAACTGAAAATAAGGCGCCATCTAGGTAAGATACACATAGTTTGCCTAGATGTGGCGTCAGACGTGGGCAACCTAAATTGAATGGCCATGAATTAATGGCAATTTTTCATCTTGTTTCCCAGTGCTGCATGACATGTCTTGGTGTGGTGGTGTAGTATCATATAGGCTCATTTATATTCCCTCCTCTGTGATGTATCTGACAATATCTGTTTTAGGTCAAATTAACACTTGCTAAAAAGTAAGTTTTCCGTTAACATTTTTATGGGTTTTCATCACCTCTTTGAAGGGATTTTGCGTCGATATTGTTTCCCTTTTCCCAAACCTTTAAACATCCTTCCTCTCCTTTAGCCCTTCCCCTTTCCACCTCGTCCTTGCACCCTCTGCCACACATTTTGGTGGATCGTGGAGTGTTTGTGTAGATGTAGATAAGTATCTTGATAAAATATATCTAATGGTTGTCACTTCAAATAAGTTGGCTTTAACTCATTTGAACAAAGGGAAATAGTCATCATATCAGGTAAATTCCTGTACAATAAGTATTTTCTCAATAAATAACAATTCTGAGGGTCGTGATTTCCATAGATTAACATAGTAAATAAACGTTTCCCTAGTTGACCCAATAAACAAGGCTAGGCTATCAATTTTCAACTGGTACTTAGTATAATTATTATTTGATGATAATATATGTACCTCTAATTGACTATGGCATGCTCCCGCACGTTGGTAATATTACCGTTTTAGACACACAATTCCCTCAGTTAATATTTGAGACACTCGTTCATGCTTTTGATAACACGTGGTCTGTTTGTAAATTAACTCGTTTGAAGTTTGAACTCTTTTACCACATCATGTCCCAAAAATATCATTCCAACCTCACATTAGCATCTGTGCGAGAAAAGAGTTTTCGGAATTTTAAATTAAAATACGCAGCAATCTAGTTTTGCTCATGCGTTGTGCGCGAATACATCAGCATAATTCCTTTTACAAATGAGGCTGTTAACGTTCCTTATCTTGCTCCGGCGGAACGTATTTCAGTTACCCTCCTTCGTTTTCCTTACGTTGCTAACTTAATGCCCGAGATAACATCTCGATCGCGTGTTGTAGAGAGACCTTTGAAAGATTTTTTTAGCTCGGAAAGGTCCCAGTTATTATTTTTCGCCTATTTAGCTTCCTCCGTGACTCAGTAACTTATTTTCAAGTATTCGATTTCCATTTATTTTGTAGAAATTAAACAAATATACGACAGCAGTCACGAGAATTAAAAGAAATTAGGATTTCGATGAAACCCAATCGACTACTCCTTAATAGATTAAATCTTGCTTAGTAATTTCAACTCTGGCGAACTATAATTTTCATCTCTATGCGTAATGTCCGGAATGAGTAAAGAGAAAATAAATGACTAGTTAGTCATTATTATCAGGTAGCTTTCAAGATATGTTGCGTACAAATCGTTAAGTGGCTCAAATTTCTTTACTTTCAGGCAGACACCTTTCAGAAGCGTAGGATTAAAGAAGTTGATAGAATGGATTACATAGTAATCATATTTATTAACTATTTGGCAGTCTATATAAAAAAGTGTAGTAGAAGTAACTTCGAAAAAAAAATATTTTTACAGCATGAACACGTAAAATGAAATTATAAATTCTAACTTCCGTCCTCTTCACATGCGTCATTTCACATTGTACAGTTAAAATATGTGGAGCATTGTGCTAGTGCATTTATTTATTTATTTTGCATTAGTCCGAAAAGAGCACTTCGACCTTAACAACGGACTTTGAACATTGATTTGATATTAATTAAAAATAGCAATTTTCCACAAATATTTTGTGGAAAATTGCGATTTTTAATTAATCATGATATTCCACCATATCACGCCTGAAACGTCTCTTTTTATTGATTTAATACTTTGACAATTACATCCATCCAATAGATTTAGATTTACGTGTAAAAACGCCAAAAACTTATGCTACTTATCCTAACTAACTTCCTAGTTGTTGAATTCAATTACAACTATTACTTTTCACCAATGGTCTCTAATATTATGTTATGATTTTTACTCAGAAATAAAAAGATATGTGAAATCTGTCAGTTTTCTTTTTTTCTCTCTCTGACTTTTATTTATGATTGAATCATTGACATGTACGATCGAGTTCTTAAAGTTTTAAACATTTTCGGAAAATTAATCCAAATTAATTTCAAACTGACGATTTAGTTTATATTTCAACCTTAGGTCTGCAAATCCCGGGCTAATTCTTCTAACAATTCAAGAAACCGCTAATTCTCCCAAGGCTTCTTGTTACAAACCTAGATACTATTCGCCGCACACGTTTGTAATCATACCTATCTCATTAATCTACTAGATAAACAAAAATTATTTCATGAACGGAAATATTTTCATCTGATCACAAATATGGAAACGGAAGGTGTCCAAACACACGCCCTTGCGGCGGCTTGCGGAGTATTGTGTAGATGTAGATGAAAGAAACCACGTGGGATTCTCATCTTGCGATAGTGAAGCAGTGAAGACAACTTTTAAATAGTAATCACCTTCAGTAATATTTATGTTAATACTAGGGAAAGAACGCACTAAGCCCTCTAAAAATTGTTCTATTTTGGAGGTAAAGCGATGTCTACAATCTTTTACCGATATTAAAGATCAAAATAGATGAATTTTGTGAAAGTATATGCTATCCTGTATATTCAGTTAACCTTAAACCAACTACAGTAGTCAACCCGAAGATTGGTTGGATGGATGAGAATAGGGCTAACTTCGAATATATGTCACGTAAAATTCACACATCAGGATAAAGGCTCCATTCTCTGGGCCTCATATGGTTTCCTAGGAAGATCTGGTTACAGAAAAATTACTCAACTTAGTTGAAGCTCAGGGTGTCAATGGTTTTCACCCAGAATCGAAACCGGGTCAGTAGCCCAGCCACCATCACGTCTTTTCATATATAGTTAACTACTGTGAAATGAAATTTATAACTTTATTTGTTTAAATTTCGAATATTTAAAAACAAAGTATATCATCCATTCGTTTAAAAACGTGCAATTGAGAAATTTTGAATGGATTGGGCATTCACATTCGATTCCTGCCACCCGATTGAAGGGTTAACAATTTTCATAATAAGTCAACATTCCAGGGCACCACGAAGGTTTTGCTCAATGTAAGAGGGAAATACAGTCTAAGCCACTCATACTCCAGGGGCTTTGTTCGCTGGAAAATTCAACAATATTTTAATCTGGCAACCATTTTTAAAATTTAGATTTTGCAGGTGAAGGATGCATTCTGCAACCTTTGCAAAAGTAATCCGAATCCTGAGTGGCACCGGACGACTTAGGTATCCGACCAACAAAAAAAGAAGCAATTTTCATCTTCCTCCGGAATCCTCAGCGCGTCTTGACACGTGGTCAGAACAGAATTTCCCTTGCGAGCAATTACCCCCTCCATTTTTCGACAGGCCCGACTTGTCACCTTCACGTTTGGTGGAAAGCACGAAGGCGAGGACGCAAATCGCTTGTGTTTTGTTTCGTGGGTGGTTAAGTGGATTAGCCGTTCGCAGAGGACAAGCGTTGAGGTATACCCGAATGCGACGCTCGTCGTCTCAACCCCCATTCTCTTCGAGACCCCTCTACCTCGGGGAATTCCAAGGTGGTCCCTGCAGATTCCCGACCTGCCCTCCTCACGCCACGAAACCCCTCGTGTGCATAACTCGCCCGCGCGGGTGTGAATGTTTTTGTTCTCGGAAGTCAAACCGCTCGGAGTGGCAAGCGTGCCTCCGAAATCCCATTCCACTCATCTACCTCTTCTCGTTCTACCGCAAGGGTATCCATCACATGGATCCTCGCGATCCGTGTAATCCCTTGGTTATCCCATTACTGGGCCCAGCAGGGAGAGAGAAGTAGGGGGTTGAGGGCATGTCACGGTAGGGTTTGGGCGAGGTAGGGTCCCAGAAGGGCATTTTGCTGCCTTCCCCTCTGCCGTGGTCGAAGAAGACCTGTTTTCAGTTCCGTTTTTCCGGATTGAAGAGGAGACAGGAAAGAAAATGGCAAAAGTCGGAATGTTGCAATAGCTCTTGGTGGATGTTCATGAACGGTTGGAGCCACCAACAAATTCCTGTTGCACTGAGCATTTCCTAATCATTGCAAAAATATACGGCGCTCAACGAATTGTTCATTTCTAGAGATTAGAGGAGTTACAGTGTATTTTTTGAAAGAATATAGGCTCTGCAAAAGAAAAAATAACAGAAAATTGCTAAAATAGTGTGAGAAAATAAAAATATTACAAAGAATATTCCAATAGCATTTTAAGCATGTGACACGAAGTGCACAGCATGGTTCAATTTTCCCAACGTGGTTTTCTTTTTGGCCCCATTAGTTAAAAATACGAAAGCTACTGAGGTGAGATGAATTTAACCGTATCCTTGAGCATTTAATAGCAAGTCATCACCATTTATATACCTCTGTGGTAATAATAATTGGTAGCAAAAAATACAGTTAAACTTTCAAATCAATTTATGATAGTATTTGCAACTTCGCCTGACGTAATTTCACACTATGCATTACTACATTTGATTTATCCATCAAAAATTATGAAAATGATTCAAGATCCATCCCAAGATTTTCTTGTGGTCATAATTTTAACTAAGATATGTTAGTCATACTTTTGAAGGAGAATTTGTGGATTCATCAAATTAGTTTCCACTTAGAGATTTCATTATTTTTCTCAGATATAACGTCGAATTTTCTACCTTGCATGACTATTCACCAGGACTATGTACAAGGCGTTACTTGACGAAAGTTTCATCAAAACGTTTGACTCATATCATGTCAATTTGATATATATTATGCCGTATATATTTATCTGACAAAAAATTATTGTTAGGGCATTCCAAGCTTAGGTTTTCCGTATACCTATTTTTGGTGCATGGTGATACCTTTTCATCGACAGAATTTGTGAAAAGAGCACCCAGACTTTTGGTAGATTATTCGCAAAAGGAAAACAATTCCACCATCCTTCAGAAGTACAATAGGACGTTTGTTTTCCTTTCTGTTGCTAGCGCCATTGTGTCTTTCATTTCTTTTGGAAATCGACAGTTTAGAAGGCGTTCAACTTGACACATTCCTTACCGCTATGCACCTTGTATTTCGTTATCCCTTTGGTTTCCTTTGCGGACGAGCGCCCACGAATTTTCACTCAAACGCCTTCGAACCTGGGCATTGCTATGATCAGCAGTACAGGTTCCGTGCTCTTTAAAACTGACACTTGACCGCCAAACCACTTTCTTAGTTCTTCGAAAAGCCTGAACGACGTTTCAGTCTTCCAAGAACTGAGAACCTCATTCAGAGGAGACCCGGTTGTTTCCCAATTATGAGAATCCGAAAGAAATAAAGAAAAGGGTCAAACATACGAGGGCGTATTCTTACATTGTGAATGAGATTCTGCACCTGTTGAAGCTGAGATATCTCTGCGTTATTCTACTGCCATTTGCAAGTTGATTCCTACACTAAACGATTCCACAGGGCACTAAATGCATTGCTACCTATTGCAAATGGTATTTTACCGACCATCTCTGTAATTAACAGGACTAAAATATGCTTATACTTAGTATTAAAACGTACAAAAAAATTAGAAGTGTTATTAAATACTAATTTTTATATTATCATAAGGATGAAATTCTAACAAGAATAGTTTCATCTCATTCCATGCTTTAATTGTCACTCAAAATCTCCAAGATTCGTTTATATAACTTACTTTTAAATTATACGGATATAATTTACCACTGAAAAAACTATTTAAGATTCCTTTGAAAATAAGTAACTTTATGTCTACTTGGACTACACATATTTATCGTAGTTTATAAAGACATCAATTAGAATGTATTCCACATATAATTCCCGAAAATATTAGCCATCATTCCATAAAAAGCCCATTGTTCGGTCTAACAATCACACACCTGCATGATTAATATTCAGGGGGTTACCCTAGCTGAAAATATTAACCCAAGGCCTATTGCTGGTTCACTTTGAAACGACTTATAATGGTAGTACTTGACACCATCTTTTGGTTACTTCGGATTTTCAGTCACTTGGCTCAATGATGATGAAAACGCGCTACGAGGCTTCCGTTCAGCTCGTTGGCCAACTAATCATCTCATGCGCATATTTTCTTTATTAACCCATGGGATCCCGTAACGGCAGATCCAGGTAATTTCATTAAGTTAGAGTAAACGGCACCATAATCTTTTTTCAAATGTTAATCATAGGTGTTTCACAGAGTGCATTTGTAGAAGTGGTCACTTCCTTTAGAGTCTCCTGTTAAATATTCAAACACTCATTTATAATTTATAATGCGCAGAATCATTGGAAATAAAAATTTGATTGAAGTAGACCCAAAGTTTCTTTATCGCAGACTCACGTCTTATTCATCTAGGCATTAGTCTTCTCACATCTATTTCCGGTGAAATCTGTTAGCGATTGCCACATCTACATCTACATAATACCCCGCAAGCCACCGCAAGGGCGTGTGACGGGGGGTGTTAGGTCGCCAACCGTAAAAAGGAACAATACCACATGCAAAAGAACAACATGGAAAATGAAATTGACTTTGTATTTCATTGCATAATTAGTAATTTCTGTGAGAAACGTAAATATGAAGACTAGGTTGGCATCTAATTTACTCTAAAAGATTCATATTAATATCCAACGAAGGTGGGAAATTGAAATTCTCTCTCGTATTAACCTTCGTCATTGACAGGCATAATATTGATTTGGATCAATTTTTTTAAATCTCTCGTTCGTTAATCTGGTGTCTTTCAAGTTAATTTCATTTTTAAAGGTTATCATCAGCGTACAAATGGTAGCTTTTGGTTGTCCTTAATCACTATTATGCTAGCCGTACATTAATCATACCAATATAATATAATTTATGTCTAAAACTTGCTCCAGGTTTGTATTTTAATTTTATGTGAACGGAGACGATGTTTTTGCAAAAGTTAGGTTTCATAAATTCCTTGGTAGATGTCACACACTACTTGGTCTACAACTCTCAAAAAGAGGATGAAGGGGAGTGGAAAGGGACACCTTCCTCATAAGCCGAGTCCCTTCTTTCGGCCCGTCAGACCTCATTCACAAGCTCTCACGCTGAAAGATTTCCAGTGCATTTCACTCGTGCCAAATAGTTTTCTGCGCTGACACCCGCAGTGGCTTAAAGAGACGATTTTCTCCGAAAACCGCAACCACTCAATCATTCCAAAATGGAAAGGAATGGGTTTCATTCGGTGCGGAATAATTCAGGGGTGAACGTCTCCACTCAGTATACCTTTGCCTTCGTCTACGTTTGGCCTTAAGGAGGACCAAACGTCTACCAATCCCTCTCATCACCACTTTTCCATCACGGAAAATGAGTCTGTCTGCTGCGAAGGATAGCTGCCAACTGTGCGTGGTAGATTGGAAAGCGGAATCGGAAATGATATAACTGTCTCGATTTTCTCGAAATATAGTTCTATTACCATTTTGCGTTTGAATTACGTTACTTCTTGGGAGTTTAATCCATTTTTCTAACCGAAAATGTTTATTTTAGTGTCGGTCAGTTTAGATCAATGCGTCCTCACACTCGCTCCTTGATAGATGTAGGACTCTAAAATACAAATTTCTGGATGTACAGTGGATGCGCAGTCCGCTTGATAGTCCATTCTGTTCCTTATTGGAACTCATCTTCAAAGTCACCGCTAAGCGGTCGACCAACCATTCGCTCTAGCTTATGGCACCGACCCCCCCTGAGGTGTCAAGATGGAGATAGGAACAATTTGTGGGGATCAGCGGGAGGCTAGATGAAGAGATGTAGGCGGATGGAAGTGGAAAAAGGTAAAGGACTGAGAGTAGGAAGAGGAATGCAAAGAATGTGGGTGGGAACCATGCATTAGACCCTGAGAGAGCTGAAACGATAAACATAACGGCCGGGCGATGCTATACATTTAGATGTTTATTTATTTTAAAGATATTTAATAAGTCATTGATAAATCAAATATGATTATATCAAACGGAATATGACTTCTGCTGACAGGTTTAACAATGCTGGCACTTGGTTTCTTTCTTGCGGCATATTTCTTTAAAATTATCACTTAATTTTTAATTTATTGTTTTTTGCACTTCCAGGCTACACTCCGTGGAATCGTTTGATGTTCATATTAAATCACAGACTTAAGTCTGTGTAAAATTAAAAGCTCATTTAATATGGACATCATTATTTTTATTGAATCCATGATTTTAGGCTTTTACCCGTAAGTAATGGTAATGCTTTGTTCTCAACAATAAACATACTAGCATAGGACGTAAACAGTCGTTTTCTTTGATATTTTGAATTCATGAAAAAGACCCTTTGTCATTGTATCTGGCTGGATTCGACTATTAAAGATTATGAAACATGTGGTTCTACGATTTTCAGGGTGTTGTACGGAGGCTTCCAATGGTGTTCACAAAATTGACGATAAAATATGAAGGTAACTATTTGTTACATCCTGAGGAACGATAAGTTTCCTGAGGATCAAAATTAAAAACAGAATAGAAATAATGAATTTGATAGAAAAGCCAAGGTTATTCAATGAGAAGCAGGTATTGGAAGATTTCAGTGCGAGGATCTATAAGGGGATAAAGACATTGGCAGAGTACTGGATTGTATGGAGAGCTCCTAATTCTCGCATTGACTGTCCTTGGTAATTAGAATTAGTATTTAGATTTCCGAGTTTTTTTGCACTCTACCTATATCCATATTTCATGATTCAAGCTATTCAAAAAATAAAATTCCAACCTCTCTCAGGCTTAGAGAAAAACCTTTCCAAGGATACCTTTTTCCGATGAGTTTTAAATGAATTAGATGCTCAAACTGCTTCAAATTATTTTTCTACATAATGCGTTTTGCTGCTTGGATCTTTTGTTCAAAGTATAAGCCCGTCAATAATTCATTTAAATAAGATGCCATGGATATATGGCTGCGTAGATTTTCGCGGCGGTGGCTTGAAGAATTCTGCATGTCCGGGTTTTCACCGCGTTGTTGTTTGAAGCCGACAACAGTTTCGCCGAAGTTTCATCCGGCGTCTTCAGGTCGAAGATGAGGGACTCAGATTTTGGCCGTCCTTATATAGGTGGTCCCGTCTAAGTGCTGCTCTCTGATTGGTCCTTTTTCGGAGGACTCTCTTCCACGCGTTGTGGAGATGGTAGCCTTCATCTCTATTGAAATTCGCCGGGTTTTTGGCTATCTCAATAGCTTCTCTGATTAGGCGTGGGTAATATCTACTTTCTTTACTTATGATTGTAGCGTCATGGAATAGAATATCATGGCCGGGTTCACTCCATTTATGCTCGGAGATGGCCGAGAGGTGAAACTGTTTGTTCGTAGTAGCCCGGAGGTGTTCTTTCATCCGAACTTTCATAGCTCGGCATGTTTCCCCGATGTAGGCTTTCCCACATGAACACGGTACTTGATAGACCCCTTCGTATAGGTCTTTCGAGATTTTGTCCTTCGGTCCGGGGAGCGCGTCCGCTATTTTCTTGGTGCAGTTGAATCTTGTCACCACGTCGTGCTTTTTAAGGATTCTGGCTATCTTCTCGGATGTTCCGGATACGAAGGGGATAGGGGTTGTGTGTAATTTTTTGTGGAACGAAGAATTCTACGAGCAGACAGAGGGTGCAGCCATGGGTTCGCCGCTGTCTCCGGTAGTGGCTAACCTGTTCATGGAGCATTTTGAAGAAAAGATCCTTAATCAGTACGAGAAAAAACCTAGGATGTGGTTAAGATATGTGGATGATACTTTCGTCATCTGGCAGCACGGCGCAACAGAACTTCAGAAATTTCTTCAATTTCTCAACTCACAACATCATTCCATCAAATTTACGATGGAAGTAGAAAAGGACAACCAACTACCTTTCCTGGACGTCTTAGTCAAAAAGAAGAGTTGTGGGAAGCTGGGACATGCTGTTTACAGAAAGAAGACGCACACCGACCGTTATCTAAACGCAACCTCTCACCACCATCCGCTCCAAAAGACATCTTTGGTGGACACACTAGTTCACAGAGCGTATGAAATCTCTGACGCCGATTCTTTGCTGACTGAAAAGAAACATCTCCTGAGAGCACTAAAACAAAACGGCTATCGGAACGATATGGTCCTAAAAAGGACCGCCAGGGAAGAAAGGCGAAGACGAGATTCTGACAAGTCAATCAAGCAGACGGAACCGGACCCAAAGGCATACGCGACTATCCCCTTCGTATCCGGAACATCCGAGAAGATAGCCAGAATCCTTAAAAAGCACGACGTGGTGACAAGATTCAACTGCACCAAGAAAATAGCGGACGCGCTCCCCGGACCGAAGGACAAAATCTCGAAAGACCTATACGAAGGGGTCTATCAAGTACCGTGTTCATGTGGGAAAGCCTACATCGGGGAAACATGCCGAGCTATGAAAGTTCGGATGAAAGAACACCTCCGGGCTACTACGAACAAACAGTTTCACCTCTCGGCCATCTCCGAGCATAAATGGAGTGAACCCGGCCATGATATTCTATTCCATGACGCTACAATCATAAGTAAAGAAAGTAGATATTACCCACGCCTAATCAGAGAAGCTATTGAGATAGCCAAAAACCCGGCGAATTTCAATAGAGATGAAGGCTACCATCTCCACAACGCGTGGAAGAGAGTCCTCCGAAAAAGGACCAATCAGAGAGCAGCACTTGGACGGGACCACCTATATAAGGACGGCCAAAATCTGAGTCCCTCATCTTCGACCTGAAGACGCCGGATGAAACTTCGGCGAAACTGTTGTCGGCTTCAAACAACAACGCGGTGAAAACCCGGACATGCAGAATTCTTCAAGATGCCATGGACTTTTTTCCACTTTACAACTCTTCAATTACTATTGCTAACTAAGGATGCTTGTAGAATAACGTACTTAAAAAGCACTTTTTCATATTTCAGAGGAAATTCGTTATTTAGAAAAAAGTAACTATAGGAGAAATATTTTTCCTTTTCCATGAGACAAGTTAAAACGTGTTTTTATAGCAGCCTTAAAGATTCCCATGCATCAAGGGATACATTAAGAGTAATATACGGCTAAATAGACGGATGGAATGTACTCCGGAAGTTTTTCTTTTACGATTCGAGGGGAGTCGGTCATACCATCGAGCGACGATTTCATTCCCACAAGGGCTGTGGAAACGGGAAGGGGAGGACGGGAGGGGTGGATGAGTGGGTCATTGGATTGGTCGTGGGTGGGCGGGCACGGAACCAAGAAAGAAGATCGGGAGTTGGGAGTGGATGGGGTTGGGGGAGATTGGTCCCGGAGAGCGGGGTGGTAGAGAGGAGAGAGGTGGGACGACTGGGTTGGGACGGGGAGGGAACGGGGAGGGGAATGGGAGGTGAAGTCGCAGGACGCGGGTGTGGGGGTGAGGTGGGGGCAATGGCGAGGTTTGTATAAGGACAATGGGCTCGACCCGGGAGGGCGGATGCCGCAAAGGAGCGCATCGAGACAAGAGATAGAGGCGGATGAGGAGGTCAAACCCTGTGGAGGTGGAGGAAGGAGGGAGCAAAGAGAATGGAGTTGTGAAAGGCCGATCTAAGGCGACGGGGGTAGAGGGATGGGGTGAGGATGAGGAGACCCCCTTGGTAAAAGAGCGGGGGGGTGGGGCGGGGATGAAGTAGATATCGGGGAGGGAGGGGGGAGAATGGGAAGGTGGAAAATGTGGGTATGTGGGATGGAGATGAAAAAAAAGAATGAGAAAGAGAGAGAGACAAAAGAGTGAGGGCGATAAAAGTAAATGGGGGATGGGAGGGAATAAAAGGAGAGATAAGACGACGCCGGAACATCTTCATTTGTTTGAGGCGCTGCGCGTGCGTGTGTTTGCGTGTGCGAGGGGAAGGGGGATCTGTGAGGGATGGGAGGGGGGATACGGGAAAAGGCGCGGCGATCGAAGAAGGGAGTGTGTGTGAGAGAGAGAGCGCTCCCCGACCCGTTGATGGCATTCATTGGCTCGCTTGGTTTGTCGCCGTCGTCGCCCCCTCGACTGTTTCGCAATGTTCCAGGGCCGTCCGTCCGCCCTGCGGTCATCTCCCCCCCCCCTCCCTCGCGACGCACAAACATGTACTTATACGTGGGTTCTCCCTCCTCCCTGAGTCCGTGTTCGCATCGATGTTGCGCACATAACTTACGAGTATTATCCTTTCATTTCTCGATTGTTCCCTCACCCCCATTTCTCATGGTTATTTTCTATGTATTGTCCACCATATTATTTCTTGTGTTTTCTGCCTTTCTTTTCCCCACATGTGCTCTTGTGCACTTCTAAACGCTTACTTCGTTCACTTTTCTCGCACTTTGTCGTGCTCCTTTATAAAACTATCAGTATCAAATAAGTAGTCTCGAAAATAGACGAAAAATATCACGAACCGATTACATGAACTATGTCAAAAATATTAATAATTGGCGTTCAATTCCTATGTAAAATAATCACGGACTGTAGATGATTTTTTTTACTTTGTTTAAAAGGTGTCTTCCTTTCCAAAAGTACTCATCGCTTTTCTTGGTTATGCATGTAATTCGAATGGTATTATCAGTATTATGCATACCACTAGCCATATTTTCTTAAGTTTATTCGGTGAAATATATTGAGAAAATTTACTGCCGCATTACTACATATATACCTTAATTCGGCAGATGCGTACGAAAACTCGCGCCAGTAAACTAGCTTCAGAGTGTTAACATTTGTCTTCGTAGTTAAAATTCTGTGTTATAAATACTAATAAGGAAGAACATCATTACTTTTTAATGAGTAGTCCAAATGATGCTATGCTTTCAACGTAACTTCCAACTGCTCATATTCCTTTCCGCAAACGATAATTGCAGGTGCTCTTATCTTTATAGGTAGCTGTCTGCATGATTTACCAGTTGCCACAGAAAGTTTTAGTAGATAACTTCCTATTACTCATTTCCCGCGCATGAAAGTGGCTTTTTTCGAAGCCTACGGGGATGCGATTTTCTTTCAAAGCCTGAATTTCTCTCTCTTTTCTTATTGCGTAATATACGTTACAAATTGCTTTTTTAACGAAAACCAACTATTCCCGTGGCAAGTGGAACTTATGAAAATTGACTAGGAAAAGGGAATGCGTAAGTAATATATAAGAGATTTTTAAACATTTAAGTCAGTTTCACCCACATCTCGATTGCATGAGCTGTAATTACGATCCTAAAGTCACTTTTTTATAATTTCTTAAATGTAAAACAGGAATTATAATATTGACAAGAATTATAATTAAACACGATTGAATTCAAAATGCTGATTTCCTAAGATAGAATTTTCGTCTTCAGAAAGCAAAATGTGGTGTTATCTTTGAATCAGAACTGCCACTCATTACTTCCTCTTCAATTGAACAATTAATTTCCCAACCTCTTGCCTTCCTTCTATTAAAATCTCATCTTTTACGCAAGTGTCTGACCTTCCTTTTCCTTTCCGCCTTTACATCGACAATTCTTTCTCTTTTTCTCTTCCTCCACTCCCTCCTCCCTATCTACCGTTCCTTCCCTTTACGTTCTTTGTCCTCACTCCATCTCCATTCCCCCCCTCTCCCTTCCAGGCCACTCTTTTAAACCTGCCCCGTCCTTCGGGACTTATCTTCCCATCTCTTCGCTAGATGGAACAAACCGCGCGCGCAGAACAAGAGCGTTTTTATGCGATCGCCTCCCCAGAGATGACATTTGCATTTATATGACGGCCATTCCAGGCCCTCGCGACTATTTCACATATCGTCGTTCCTCTGGAGTCTTTATCGTGTGTCTCTCTCTCGCAGACTCCATCCTTTTCTTACCCGCATGCCGTTCATAATAAAAGCTGCTAAATTTGAGCATACGCATCTGTGAATTTCCTCTGCAGTTCTAACGCTCCCAGACGAATGTGCTTGCGCATCTACTCGAATTTTCAGATCGCATGCCAATTCATTCGAGGCAAAACTGGAATATCTTGAAAATCATTCATTCCTAATATAAGTTCTATGCTGATAATTAAATAAGGGGAGGTATCTTGTAGTTATCTGTTGTTATTTTCATTTTTACAAATTACATCAGTCATACGTTTGCTATAAACAGGAATCCGATGAAACTAGAATCAATTGTAGGGGTATTAAAAAATGTCGAAAAACAGATACGCGAATTTCTAGATTAAGTCTATTTGCTTCTATTTTCCATTACTCTTATCCATCATTAAACCTTAGTCTCGTATATCTTCGCACGTGCTAGAAAGGTTATTTTGAAAATTTTCCCAGAAGATATATGGGTAAAAATCCTGACGTAAAGGTTTATTTCTCTCTCTCTCTACTGCAGGCAGTACGAATAATAGTTAGGAAATCACAAAACCGTCGGAGACGAGAGGGAGATTGGGAAATAAAATCGATGAAAGGCACGAAATATATATCAGCTTCCCTCCTGGAAAGTTTATTTTAACTTGTAACCACCTCAAGCATTTCTGCTTTATGATGTGAAATTGAATATTTCATCTTTGTACGTTTATCTACATGAACAAAATACTCCGTAAGACCGCGCAAGTGCGTGTTGAATGGGTTGTTGCAACAAAATCATTGCATGTACAATATTTAAAAGAATAGCTGGGCTTGAGTATCTGAAGTTTTAAGGCTTCATTTATAAATGTTTTTGAAAACCAGTAAATAACGAATGTGTGTTGCTTTTAAGTGCTACGTCAGATAATTCACACAACATTTACTTATACTATGCTTAAAAGATATGAGCTCATATTTTCCGAGAATTTTAACATTTTATAAATCACAGGTTGATTTTTTTCTAAATGGTATCCTTTAAACTCGGTTTTCTCAAGTGTTGGATGATATATTTCATCTCAACGGCAATCGAAGGGCAATTTTAATTCATCTTTCTGAACTACCTTGACGGTTGGTCGAAACGATCATTCTCCCGTCCGTGCATACGATTGAAATCTAAATACCCTCTGCTTAATTTCATGTTGCTCATTTACAAAGGCTTTCTTCGATCCCTTGGCTTACCATACCAGCAACATTTAAGTCAACAAACTTCATTTACAGCCTCATCGATTAAACGCCGCCTCCTCTACTTAACAGACAGACAAAATCATCACAAAAATTTCCTTTTAATCCCTCCTCTTAAAAGTCCTACCCCAAGCATGAAAATTAATGCCCCTTCAATTTATCCATACCATTGGTATTCTGTAACGCCTCAGCGGTTGACTTCACCCTGTAGAACCCTTTGGAGGGTAAACCATCGGTCAATTCTCCAACACCCACCCAATCCCCTTTTATTCTTCATTTCTCTCCACCGCTCTCATCTCCCCTCACGTCCTCCCCACACCTCCTTGGCCCTCTCTCCCTCCCCCTTTTGTGAGCTCTTCAATATCCACCTCCCCCTTATCCCGCAAGCAACCCCTAAAAAGCCCACCCCACCGAGAGCCCCACCTACCTCTGTGGACACAATGCCCACATAAGCTTCTTCCTCACCACCACCCCCGCAGCCGGCTGCCGTTGCTAACTCATCCTTTTTATTCGCCCCAACTGCTCTAGCTCCCAGCCTCCCCCAAACCCACCCCTTCCCAGCCCATACCCCATCCTCCGCTCTCTCCTCCTCCTCACATCCCATAAAAAAATTACTCCCTCCCACCTTGCCTATCCCGATCCTCTTCCACCTTCTCCACGGGATGACGTACGGTCCATGCCAAGGGTGAAGGATGGAGCGGTCTTTCAAACGATGTTACCACTTCCACGTCCCCATGCCGACGCCGTGACTCCTTCCACCCTCTCTCTCTCTTTCTCTCTCAACTTCTCTCTCCTCCCCTTCCCCACCGTCAACCATCCTCCCGCACCGCCCACCTCCCCATAAGTTCCCCCTTCTCTCTCTACGCTTTCCTAGCATTCCTCTGCCTCTTGTTCCGCACCTCCCCGCCTTCTATCCTCTGACACCCTCGCTTCCCACAATTCCATTCTTTCGCCGCACCATCTTTCCACATTGGTGATGGGAGGTGGAAGATCAGCGGAAAGGGTTTGGGAGCTCATATCCACCAACTTCGAAGTGAGAAAACAGGCATCATTTTGGTATTTGATAAGTGGCGCCACTGGGTCATGAGCTTGTTTAACACGTTAGATTTTTCGTTATGGGATAATCATCTTTTGATGTTACGTTACATTAGTACTCGGAGAAGCTTTTGGAATGTGGTGGATACCTCCTGACTGCTTTATTTCGTCTTCGAAGGAAAATGTCTTGAAGTGACGTATTTATGATTTTTACGAATCAGAAGTATCTTTGTGCCTGATTAAAACCAGATGCCCATGTTCACTAGAAAACAGTTTATTTTACATGGAATCGTTTAGCTCTGCCAAGCTACTGGCTGGATTATTTTTGGATTTTTTTATATGGCCGCCATTGATTACTGACCACAATTTTATGGCATGCAATAAGCTACTAGATAATCAACGAAACTCTTAGTAGCTGCCGAAAAATATCATAAGTTTTCAAACATCCTGATTTTGCCGTTAATCTCCTTCTGTATCTGTTCCCGACATCTCTCTGGTTCATATATAAATATTCTCTAGGTTTTTTCCGCTATGGTCGGCATATTATGCTGGTCAGGTACCTGTTTCATTTTCTCCATTTGCGCAAGCGATTATATTTTGTTTTTTTTTACTTTTGATTCTAATTACTCCCATTTCACCGAGAAAAATAACATTTTACGTAATAACGAATGCTGTCCATAAGATTCCCATGGAACACCAAGTTGGTTTACGACACACCTGTTTTCCTGATGAGGTCCGTACATGTTTAGAATTGTCATTGCGTTGTGGAGGGTTGAGCCCTAAGCTGTGAGCCATGCTCACAGTAAACTGCAAATAGTATATAGCAATAGTTTAGTCCTGAGTGAGAGGTCATATTATGTATCATAATATCGTGCCAGAAAGCGATTAATGTATTTTAAGGAACTGGTTTGGGAAGAGTTGTTTTTTTCTTGCATTATGCGATAAGAAAATCTTCATACGCTAAAAGAATCTAGACAGATCATATGTAACAAATTGAAAAGTTATTACCATCGAATATAATGCTATAGTTACCAATTATGTTTCTTAAAGCTGATCTCCATTTATTCGGAACACGGATTTTTTTCTGTCCTAGCCCGTCAGCTATTCATAATCTTTCTTAATTTTTGAAAATTCTTGTAAAAAATCCTTCTAAAACACCAAAACGAAGTTAGAGATCAGAACATAGATTTGCAATCAATGCTTCTGCTTTCTTTCGTTAAACCATTCTTCCAGACAGCCATTGCTGATTTAAACATGCCCAATTCGCCAAAGGCAGTTTCTGGTCATCAAAAAATTCTCTTTTTACGAAGGTGTCTATTCATATTTGGGAACAGGAAAAAGTCACATTAGGCTAGTTCTGTACCATTAGGAGGAAGAGGAACACCATTCACATTGATTTCACGAGATAATCTCGATTTTGCAATGGCTACAGAGGACACACAACTAATGTGCAATTTTTCTGTTACCAATGTGTACCTGACACTCGATAAAATTTTTAATTATCCTGATATTACTCTTAACATCGTTCGACAAACATTTCTTACAATGACAGCAGCGGTGTTGATGTTTGTATCCGTAATAGCAGTGACCGGAGCATTGGGTTCACCTTCCTTTCAAATTGACTGTCTCCCTTTTTTCAAATAGTTTTGACCATCTTTAAGGTGTTCTATAGAAAAGAATAGAATCTCTACAAGTCTGCTATGGTATTACTCGTATATACGACGAGATATTCAAGCGGAAGCAATATTTAAATGCAAAGTATCGCACGTCGCATGTCACCTCTATCGTTGCCGTAGGTGAACTGATTTCAACCCGCAAAGGTTGTCGCTTATGCGTTTTACTAGGGTTAAATCAATGAAACTTGTACAATTTATACAGTACACTTAAGCTAACAATATACCGAAGTTAATTTTGTACAACATAATATTTGAATCACGAGAATGCAAACTTATTGATGATCACTTTTTACTAAAAATCTGTCGTAGACAGCGTGAGCGAGTCAGGTCAGAACCCATGGAGTCTGTTCTGAGAGGTCCGACAGAGTAATGTATGGATGCATCTTTTCTCTCTCCGCTTGATTCCTGTTACTGCTAATCCTTAATGCAGCCATAATGATAGAAATAGTGCCGTTCCCTCTGAATTACTCGCCGTGGGCTCTAATGGAGACTGTGATAAATAGGATGAGGTTTAACGTAAACTATTCCAATGCATTCTATGCTATTCACGTAAGTATTGGATCAATCGCATCATGAGTACGGTTGTGTTTCCTTTAAATATCAACATGGTCCCGTAAGATTAAGAATTTACTAGGCGTTATAGTCGATCGGATAATTTAATTCATGGCTATATATTTTTGAGTGAATAAATCTGGAAAACATTGCATCAGCTCCCAGTCTTAATTTTTTTGGAGCATTACATTATGTAATACATTACATTATTTTGAAAGCGCAAATCAAAGAATAGTTATTATTAGTATCTATAATCTTTTTAAAGATGGAATGAATGTCATTGAGGTAAATGATCTCAACATATGATTCATTATCTATTATTAAATGCGGGAGGGAGGCTACCAACAGCTGAGGTAATTTGTATATTCAATTATTTACGAGAAAAATAACGTAAATGCAAACTGTTGCAATCTCTATTGCATGAGGTATAATACTACCCATAAAGGACTAGGAATACCATATTTATATTTAAAATGTTCGTTTAAATGAAATTTGTGTTATCTTATCTTACAAACAACATTATTTGTAGAATTGTGTTGTCAAATACCACTGATTTCGGAATGCATTTTAATCGAATATAAACAGTTGATTTGGTTCATGATATTTAGCTATTCGCATTTCAAAGGTAGTGTATTGATTGATATCAATTACTACAATGTATTCCTTACATACTACCCTGCAAGCCACCACCACTAGGGAGTGTGGCAAGGGGTGATTATACAAAAGACTTATTTTAAACAAAAATATTTTTCCCCCTAGCGCAATCGGACAACGTTTTTCTGCTCCCTTATCGTTCGTGGGAAAAAGGACATCTTTCATCTTTTTGTTCTGCACATTACCCCTCGTTTATTTATAGGCATAATCTCTCCTACCGTAATACGGCAACACACAGTAGTACTGCAATGAGATAGTTCAAATTATTTGGGAATATTATGCCTTATGACTGATTTCAATGCATATTTGAATTAAAACATATTTGCTATTACTATTTTGAATTTCATCTTACCGCGGAGATTATGCAGCTAGATGATATATATATATATAACATTATATTAATAGGCATTGAACGATATTGGCTCCCTATAGCAATGATTTTGACGGTAGACTCTCTTTTAAACTTATAATTCTCGTTTTATTAGCATGGTAACGGAAACTACTTGTTACGACTTTAAAATACCAGACAGTATGCCTTTTGGTAATTACTTTTACAAATATTTAAGGAGTCATTAATCTTCGTATGAGGCGCAGTTTTCACCAAAAGTGTATAAGAAGATTGACTGCGTACTCTTAGACTAATTGCGAAGACAGAAAGACTTTCGAAACGTATTAGCATTCGTGTTTATACTTGTGTATATATATATATATATATATATATATATATATATATATATATACATATATATGTATATATATATTTATATATATATATTTATATATATATATTTATATATATATATATATATATATGATTTCGTCGAAGTAACACGGTAGTGTTGAATAACAAACTTGGACAGCAAAAAACAATATAAGAACACATAAAAAGATCACTCACACGTTATTTCTTGATCATATCGACGGAATTCAGCTCCGTCTTCATCGGAAGAAATAGAAGTATCTTTCTTCTATTTCTTCCGATGAAGACGGAGCTGAATTCCGTCGAAATGATCAAGAAATAACCTGAGAGTGATCTTTTTATGTGTTCTTATATTGTTTTTTGCTGTCCAAGTTTATTATATATATATATATATTTTATATATATATATATATATATATATATATATATATATATATATATATATATATGCATAAAATTACTCCTCCCATCTGCTGTTGCATACCATTTTCCTTTCGTATTTAAACTATCAGTCCCTTCCCTATTGCAGTATCTACTATTCGAGGGTAACCTTCACAAGACTCGAACTCGCCTTGTTCTCATCTCACCTCCACCATTCATGTCAGCAGAGTCCTCGCTGGTCAAGATGGCCGACGACGTGAGGATATATTTTTAGCTTTTTCAGTGCATCTTTGAGAGTATGCACGCATTTATGATATGTGGCGGTCTCGGCGGCTATCTTCCACACGGTGCGCCGTGAGGTCGTTACGCCGATGTTTCACTCCTGTCGCCGCGGCGGCGCCTTTGCCGCTCGCGCCGGAGAATGGGACTGCGCACCGAAGGGCATCGAATATAACGCCATAGCCTGGGGGGGATCGGGAGGAAGTTGGCCCGTAATGTTTCGGATGTTGAATGATCAGACGGATGATCGCTACGATAAGAGTGTCTCCGCATATAATATCTGCCCTCCCAACGGGATGCTTTTTGCCTCTGCGAAATTCCCTTTTAAGCACATTTCTCCCGTCTCGTACGGTTTTGATGTTTCCTTGCAGTCCTTGCTGCCTCGAGTGCCAAAAATTGAAATACTCAATCTAGTGAGACATGGTCGCCAAAAGCACCAAATCCACGTTTTTTACTCTGAGATTCACTTCTAATGCATACATATGTGTTGTGAAACTCATAATATTTCTGTTGTTATTTCGTGCCACACTATTTCACTTAGGTTTGTTGGTAAATTGATCACCAATTCAGCTCAGAGAAAAATATTACAGAAGAAAAGGCTGTTCATTGTATAGAAAGCATTACTCTCCAAGTTGTAACATTGTTTTTACCTGTAAATGTATGCCTATGAAATGTTTTTTCTCTGCATGTATAAACACTAATTTGAGTGAAAAATTTCAACCCCTGTTGGGAAATAATTTTTTATACAGGTTTAAATTATTGCGGAAATTTTCTTTAAATAATAAAGACCTTGCCATAAATAAACCCAGTTACTTACTATTTTAATATTATGCGTTAAAATACTAAGTGACTCTATTATTTCAAAATATGGAAATTCCATAGTCATACGAAACAATTAAGTTTCATCGAATTCTGTCTTTCCATAACAAATAAATCAATTTTATATTCAGTTAAATTGTGCTCTAGTTTTGTAATCAAGTTCGTTGAAGGCTTGAATGGGGAAAACAGATGGCGAAGAACATTCTCTTTAATGCCACTGAGTTAACGTTTAAAATTTTTCACTTGTATACTGCATTGTAAGCTCATTGATTTTTGTTGGCATATATATACGTATTGGTTGGTATACGTATGTATGTATATATATATATATATATATATATATATATATATATATATATATATATATATATATATATTAGGATGATTCTCCATTAATAGCATATGTAAACCATAAACACAGTATTCAACCCGAAGGTCGGATTGGTAAGTGATGGTAGTTCACCCAGTACTAAGCTCGACGGCGTGTAAAATTCACACATCAGTGTAGGGGGGGCAGTTCCTTTCCCTGTGCCGATTATGGTTTCCCACCCGAACACGCGAAAAATCACATAACTTGGGTGGAGCTGCGGGTGCCCAGAGTTACTTGCCTGGGAATCGAACCCGAACCCTCCGCTCAGTATTCCAACGCTCTACCCCCTGGACTACCGTGACCTACAATACCATATGTACCCGTATGCCTTTCCAAATATTCGTACGTTGGTTTCAATTTTCTTAGATTTATGTTCTACTAAAATCATTGCAGTTTTGCCAGGAGTATACATATATTCAAGGCGTACAAATTCTAGTTTTCGCCATGTCAAATTCCTAAAAAAATATTGCATAAGCATTTTAAGACTTTGAACGTCAAATACGCGAGCCTAATCAGATAGGTATTCGTGAGAAATCTTTCTTCGAAGAAAATTAACATATCCATCGGGTGTTGATAATAGATACCATATCTTCATTATAGGTAGGTTTACTATAAGCTCAGTAGTTAATTTCGTCCTGGTGACCTTCATTTACTTAATGAAAATATATACTACTTATACTAAAACTGTTTTATTTCTTCTCCCAAAGAAGGCATTTTAAGTTCTGTTGGGAATCTAATAAAAATTCTGACGGCTCTCCTCGGTATTCCTCAAAGAAAACAAAAAAAATGCATAAAAATGTCCACCGCTACTACTCAGATGTCCGCCAAATCTTAGTACGATCTTCTTTCTTGATAATTCTTCTTGCGAAAAAAAATCCACAGCATCACTGGGAGGTGAATTCCAGAGCCCAACTGAATTTCCGCGTCATGCAGAACAAAAACGAAGCAGCAAACCCGACGAAAGGCATTAACGATTTCCTTCCCTCGGGTTTCCCCTTAATTGGACGTGACTTTTCTAATAACACATAATTAATGAGGACATCCTCGGAGGAAGCCTTCTCGGAATTACTATCTTACCACCTACGACGAATCCGAAGGGGGGGGTGCGCAAAAAGGAGACTCCGAAGGCAACTCCCTCATCGACACGAGGCGGCCCGGGGGAAGAGAGGAAAGGCGTCGGAATTATTCCGCTTGATTATCCGCGAGGGGACTTTTTTTATATTACAATGCCTGGTTGGGTTTGGGGAAGAGAGAGGGTGGGGGATTGAGAGTGGGAGGATGCTTTTAAAAGCGGTCAATTCATTAGGGTGGGATTCCATCCGATACACCCCTCTCTAGCTCTTTTTCTCTCCCTCTCCATCATTCCCATCAGCGCTCACGTGACCCGCCCCGCAATCGCCCAATCATCAACCGCCATCCATCCAGAACGACGTCCCAACCTTTGCCACCCAAACTCCCGCCCGCCGCGGGTCCCGGAACACGCGATTTCCCTCCAGAAACTCCCTCCGCCTCCACCCAAACCACACCGTCATCATCCCCATCCCCTCCCGACATTTCAGCCGATAATTAGGAAGTGCACGGCAGTTGTGCTCACTCAGTTCGCTCCTGTGCAGTTCTCCTCCCCCCCCCCTCCCAAAAACTTTCTCTCCCGGCCCAGAGATCCACCCAAGAGGGGAAAAAAATTAAACGAGAGACGTGCCTCCCTCGCCCGTAAGCCATCTCTGGAAACAAAAGGTGGTGGTGTAACTTCGGACGACAGATGCGCTGCCCTGCCTGTTTTATTATTATCGTCTGTTTTCCTTCACATGAAGAATGCCCAATCAAGCCGTCAAGCACATTTTCGATTTTCCTTTAGTTCAGGCAATTAATCTCCCCCTCCCTTAATTCTCTCTTTCTCTTTTCCTCTCTCTCTCTCACACACTGTTTCTTTTCCTCCTCCCTAATGAATGAATGCTCCATCCCGACGGATGCGCGTTGCGTGCCAATTGGCGGTTCCCAATGACTCTCTCTCTCTCCATCTCTCCCCTCATCGCATTTCATCCCTCGCCCACCCGAGTCCTCCTCTCGCTGTCCCCCCTCCCCCCACCCGCACCAACTTCTTCGTCCCGATGCCTATTCCCTGGCCTACCCAGATGCCGCAGCCGGTGCTGATGTAGGTACTGAAGAGCCAGCAATCCTTTTTTGTTCTCTTCCGCTCCGAGAATACTTTTGTGTCTCCGTGTGCTGTATGAAAAATGTTACTTTTTGAAGGGCATTTCTTCATTTACGCTTCGCATAAATTGTAATTCATTGGCCAGTTCGACCGATGAAATTTCTTCGAACTTAAACAGCTGCGTCTTAAGTATGGAATTTCATTCGCCGTCTGGAACGCTCGAGAAGGAAAATTTCGGTGACTAATAATTTCTTCTTGATGAAGTAGCCACAATGAATTAATATTGACAAAAAAAATTAAATAAAATTTTTCGCAGTACCAAAAATTTATTTTGCAATAACAGTGTTACTTCAAGAGCTGATTCTGACTTTCCCTACGGTCTTACTAGTTTAGAAAACAGCGATTTATGACTGAATGTAGATACGCTTCCATATGTTGACTGCTGTATGACAGGTGATCTCTAAAGGGATTGCTTTATTAAATCAGATAGTTGTTAGTCCCTATAGAGTCAATGGAGAGGTGTCAGACTGAGATACAAACAGACGGAGGATTTCCTTTCCTCATGAATCCATTCTATATTCACATTCCGCTAATTAGATTGCATCTAGAAAATAACATTATTCCCCGAAGTAAATATATAGTTACTATTAGAAGTCGGAGTAAGCGTACCAATTATTCATCCATACTAAATCGTCCTGAGTCTTGCCATTTCGTGATGTTGGACATGTCGTGATGTCGGGGACATTTCTGTACTTTGGTGTGTCGGAATGACTTTTGATATGATTGCGTGCACCCCCTTTTTATTAGTAACACAAGATGTTACTCTAAAGTTGTTTACTTAATCTGCAGATATTATATGTGTGAATCGTGTTTCATTACCAATTATCTGATCAATGATAAAACAAACCTTGATTTCTGCGCTTCCTTTTGTGAGATGACTATAGCTATGGAGTATTGTGGCTTACTTCGAAGAGCTCCCATGTCTGAAAGCACACCAAGAGAATCTGACGCGTCAGAAAATATATGATTTCGTCGATATATTTCATAAATATTTACTTCTACCTGGGATTTATCACAGGTAAAATACAGATGAGATTGGCGATTTTCCGTATTTTTTCCGTTTAGGGTACTAAATTCTTGACGAAACGTACTGATCCATTTTCCCGTACGTGTGGCTGATATTCCGCCGCATAACTGTTGTTCAGATGTACTTCTACCCCATCTTGGAGGCCAGAAACATAAAATAAGAATGGTGCGTGATGTCATTAAAAGGCAACGAGGAAGAGCAAGGGGAGAAAAATGAACAAACTGACGGGGTTAATACGAAAAAAACTAAAGAAGTACTGCTAAATATACATTTTGCTAAAACATTCACCACAACAGCGTGTGGCAGTGGGTGTAATGGAACCATATATTCACAACTATTAGTTGGCACATCTATTTTAACAAACTTTTAATTATCTTTACATAAAAATTCTCGTACACATGCCCGAATGCTGATCTATGTACACCAAGAAATAATAGGAAAAATTATTAAATGTTTGTCTTAAATTAAATGCATTCGGGTGCTTGGGTTCTATTTTGTTTTGATTACGTATCGCCCAAGGAAATAATGAGGACTTGAATCTGTAGGAGAAAGAGTCTATCTTTCTTATAGTATCCTGGTGATGGATTATACCGACACAATTTGGTGCCATAACAATACCCCCGATGTTTAAGGAAACTCAAATGTCCTGTAACTATGTATTGCCTGATGTAATCATGCGTGAAGGAGTTTCCAACATAAATCCTCTAAAATGCTCATCACGTTTATTTCCTCTATTCGTGGCAACTTTTAAAATAACTGGCGGATATTCTCTGAACCTTTTTCAATTCTTGAATTGATGTTCTTCCCCATGGATCAGAAGTACTTATCGCGTAATCTGAGCTAACTATTAATTAGCTATTGGAGAACTAGGATTGGAGCAGGAAGAATGCATTGGATGTGGTTAGTCGAACATCGGATTCAACTATTGATGATATTGGTATTTAAAAGGTACAGTTTTAATGAATTCATTGTCAATAAATTACAATAAATTGAATAAATTGAGCTGAATTTACAACGTATCTAAGAGTCTCCCTTAGTAGTAGCTTACTTTCGATCATGAGCAGGCATTAAATGACCAGAACTTAGTAGAAAAGAATGAATCGCCAACCCCTATGGATAGCAGCCATCAACTCATGAAAAGTTAATTATTACTCTTTCCTATACTTGAGTAGCCTTAATAGATCTTCGGGAGCGACACTTTCCTAATGACTTCAATGCGTGGAGAGCAGTTACAACTTCATACCGTTTTGTGTCACCCGTCTTGTTACTATCCCACTGGCGGCACATGGACGATCGCGGTTTGGACGCACTCCACCGCAAGGCTGTTTTGCACGAGGTATTACCGTGCGAGTTCATTTGCATTACCATAAATATTACGATAAATCTCCGCATAATATAAAGATTTCTGTCGCTAAAGGTCATGCGCCTGATCTTGCGATCAATATCAGAACATATTCTATTTCTTATCGCATGTAAACGTGAAATTTTGAATGCTAGAGACGCATTGCGTTCATGCTGGAAATGTTTATGTGAAATCACTTTGATTCAGGGGTTAAAATTCAAATTTGAAATGTTTTCGGCAAAAGCGAAGCATATTGATTCAAATGGATATTGTAGTTCTTCAGCTGTATCTTAATGAATTTTGTTTTAATGGTAGGTATATTTCGCCAAACTTGGGGGACAACGCGGGTTGGCATAGTTTAGTACAGGTTCAGCTATTTAGGATGTGTTTTGAATGACGGCGGGGAAATAATAAGGAGAATCGCGTTAGGCAAAGGAACCTTTAGTAAGAGATGGGAGTTGATGACAGTGGCGTTGGGTAAAGATATTAAGAAAGGAATAGTGAAAAATGTTATATGGAGCTTAGTTTAACATGGTTCAGAAACTTGGTAGTTGAGGCAAGAGAATGAGGATAAATATGAGTGATTTTAAAATGTGGGTGCATAGAAGAAGCTAATAAATAAAATAAATGAAAATTAATACAAGCAATGAAGTTCGAGGCATAGCAGGTAAGAGAAATGGTTATTCAGAGAAATTCGAAAAAAGCAGGACGCGTGGATGCAGAAGATACTGGGCGGTAGTGAGATGCAGAAGATGTCAATAGTGGGGAGTATTCTTGGATATTAAGGAGAGGTAGGAAAAGAATAGGAATTTTGGATGAAATTAAGGGAGGTAAAAAGTATGAGGAGCTAACGAATGAGTCATTGTAACATGGGTTTTAAGGATATTGTGAAACATATTAGTTTGGGCTTAGAAGTTCAGTAGTGTTAATACCCAGACTCCATCAAAAGTCTACCCTACGCATGTGCACTTCGACTAATAATATAATACCTTCTGTGAATGACATAGTATAATAATCAAAACTCAATTAGCGAAATTTATTGCTTTATTCGATAAGTGGGGAAAACGATCTCAATTGTAGAATTTGCATGTATTTACAGTTGGCTTCCTACTAATGTGAGTCAATAATTCGAACACCGACGCTTATAAGTTCTCATTTGTCATTGCGTAGTGAGAATACTTTAAGGCGTATTGTAAAATTTTGGCCGATTCCTGAACAACTAATGATGCGTCACATGAGGAAATAATCAACTTGAAAAGAAGTTGAGATGTTGGTAAACAGTCAAAAAATAATCGGTCCAACGTGCATGCTTTCAGCGGAAAAATTCAAATGAAATCATTCAATACGGGATATTTTGAAGTCGTAATTCGAATCAATTCGAGAATGAATCTAATGTGCCGGGCGATTTCAGTTGTATAACGGTCTAAAATGACAGGAAACTCCAGGAAGTACTGGCATCACATTCCTTCTCGCTACCTTAGGTCGTTTTCGTTAGTGATCTAGATCCTGCAGTCCAATCATTGCGGTGGGAAGGCAGAGAAGGAAATAAAAAGCCCCCGCGATCCGTTCGTCGTCTCGGTCGACCTTTCCTCGCAGGGCCGGCCGAGTGAACCACCACTCTCCTCGAGCGACGCGGTCTGGAGGCGGGAAGGCGACGGGTGGACTCGGCCTGGAAAGATGAACGCGTGGGCCCAATTAGCCGCCTCACATAAACTCCCCCTCTTCTCCGACTACCGGTCCACCTCCGCCTCACCCCTCTCTCCCTCCGTGTCCTATTCTTTTCCCGTCCCGTTTCATCTTTTAATCCCCGACCGTTCGTGCGCATGCGCGCCGTCCTTTCGGCGCGCAACAATGAGCTCCGACCGCCATCGCGTTCTCAGGAGGGTGCGGCCTCCTTTCGCGACCCGCCTCGGCTCTTCTTTTCTCAATAAATAAATATATCTTATTAACCTCCTCCTCCGTATATTCTCCCCTCTTCACCTCCCCCGACCATCTCTCGCTACCGCCCGAGCGAGGAGAATGAATAACGCGCGAGAGCATTGGTTGGGGGGGGGGGGAATACTCATTGTGTGCTGCCCCAGCGGTGCTGCCCACTAAATACTTCCTCCTCCTCTCGATTTCCTCCTCGTCAGGGGCACTTTCCTCTCTCCCACCTCACTCTCCCGCCGGGAGCGATAGTTTTGGTCGACTTCATTGTGTTCTTCCCCTTCTCCTCTCACGCTGAGTGGTATCAGAGCATTGGATGAGAGGTGCAAAAGGAGGAAAACCACCACGGAAGACATTTCCATAACTCTCTCCATCTCCTGTACTCCTTGCTTATTTTTTTTAATTCTTTTGACTTCCTCGCCCCCGTTGCCTTTGTCGCCCTCGCCGCAAACAATTGTGCTAGAGCGGTTCGGCGAATGCTGTCAAGGTTCTAACGTTAGGTACCGCCCAGCCGCGCCCCTCCGCATCGTCGGCTCCCGGGTTAACGTTTCTCGTCCGGCGTGTCCATCCATTCCCCGTTGTGCGCTTACCTCATCCACTCGTCGCATGCACCCCAGTCGAGGCACGCCGCGCCGCCGCGAGGGTGCGTTCAGGAAGACTTGGCGGTTAATTGCGCTCCCGGTGTGTTACAGTGTGGGGGAGGGTGAGGGTGGAATGATTCACGCCTTCGAAGAGCATAACAAGTAGCAATTTATGTTCCCTTCACGGTAAGGGAACTCGCGTCGACTTTGGGCCGCATGTCACTCGAGAATGTATGAGCGATTTTGATGGAGGAGGAGGAGGAAGATGGCTGCGTGCAGGATTCACTTTGCGGTGAGGAAGCGATGTTTGGGCGTCACCCTAATGCATTGCCATTACTACTGTGCCATAATCACCTTAAATTATGGTCCGGCAGTAAACGCATCCCTGTCCTTGCTCCATCGAAAGTCGCTTCCTGCCTCATTCTTTAGTTCCAGTCTTCTATGTTCTCAGTCAACACGTCAACATTTGGGTTTCATGTGACAAGCATCCGTTTTTGAAAAAGGTTTCCCCGGGGGAATTAATTAGTTGATGAGTACACATACTTCCTCCTGACACTGACAACTCTAATATTGTCGGCATAGCGCTTAGCGTACGTCGAGAGAGGGATCTATTACGTAAAAACTCAATGTCGCATCGTTAAATATATTTTCCTTATATCATAGTTTTTTTCCTTCGTTTATGTCCTGCATCCTCTCTTTCTCTTATCCTTTCAAAACCATCCCTCAATAATTCCTTGTTCTCTGATGCAATGGAAAAGGATATTACCGAAGGTCAATTACATTTTTTTAAATTAATTTCATTCTGTTTTCTTTCATCGTATGAAACTTAATCATTACAATCGCCCATAATTTATAAACTTCGTGAGTTTATAATTAAAAATTATTTTATGGTCGATTAGCCGACGTATGCAGAATATTATTTTTTTAGTTCTACAGAGTACGTAACCAATGTATATTTTCTGATCATCTTCATTACGTGTGGATACTTCACGAGGTAAAAGGTAAGGAGAGATACAAACATTTCTTCAAATTTAAGGAATTACTTAGACGCTAAGTTTGGAAGAAGCCTGCTCAACATGTTTCTGCAGCCGTTACTATACATTAGAACCCGGAAGATAAAATTCAATATTATTTATCTTCTTCAGATGACTACTCGGTAAAAAAGAAACGAAATCATAATCACTGAGTTACGTCTTCAGCTATTCTATGTAGCATTCATGAATTACGTCACCTGAGGTGCCGCCGAGGCTAAAAAATAAATACGCATGTTGAACGAAAACTGTCAACGATCCCTGTGACATGAAATGCATTTTGTTTCGATTGAGAATTTGCGACGGCTGCTTCAACCCGCATATGAATCAGTTAATATTTATTCCCACACCGGTTAAGGAAGCAGTGGTACTCAATTGGGTACGAAGTGAAGCCATCGCCTTAACCCTCCCGACTCCTGGACCGCCTCCCTCACCCCATGCATGCTATTTATCCGTTTCTCTATATCCGATTCCATTGCGCGTCGCTTTGTAAACGAGGGAATGACCAAAAGCCACCGCCCGCGTGCAAGCATATGAGCGTTTGTGTGTGTGGCTGCGCGCCGCTTAGATATTAACAAAGCAATCTCTGCTCTCCGCCCTCCCCCCCTTCCCCGCGTTCCCTCCCTCCCGCACCCGTCCCCTCTCCGCGACTTCAGTACGAAAACCGGCCGCGTGCCGCGCCGGGAGAGGGGAGTAGAGGAACAAAAGGGCATCGGCGACCGCACCTTCCCAAAGCAGACGTCAGAGGGTCGCGTGCATTTTGAATACGACGCCAGTCGCTCACATGACACACGGACTCGCACAAACACACACACGGGCGCACAAACAAAAGGAGGAGGAGGAGGATCGCGAAGGGGGCAAAGGAGGGATGTATATCGGACGTGCAATGCGATTGGATTAGGGAGAGCTCCTTTTTAAGGGACGCGTGCTGCCTTGTTTACACAGCATCCCGATGCCAGCGATAAAGGGATAGGGCGGGGAGGGGGCCGGGGGTGATATGCGCAGGGGGGCTTAGGCCAAGTTTATCTCCGGCGCACGCCCGATTACAGGCTCCCACATCAATCGGGAGTTTTTAAACATTCCTTCCTTTCTCTCCCCATCCCTTTCTCTCTCTCGCCTTCTCCCTATCTTTGCCCTCTTCCCCCCCCCCCCTCTCTCTCTCTCTCTCTTGTCCGCCTCTCTCCTCCCTCGCACATCAAATAGGTTGATTCGGTGCCCTCCCTCCTTCAAAAGCACACCCATTTCATTTTCACTCCCTCGCCCTCCTCCTCCTGCCTTTCACTTTTCACAATTCACCCCTCAGACACCTCGTGTACCCTCCTGCAGCGCACGTGTCATGCAATATACCCGACGATATAAAGTACGAAACGTTCTTCTCTTCCTTCTCAAAAAATCGCATTCTTCGGCACGACCTCCGCCTCTCAATCTCCACCTCTGCGGTACAAGAACAATCCGACTAACCTAGGACGCAAGTCACACTTCCGGTAAAATGGTTATCTCGCATGATGACGAACGATAAATTTCGTAAGTTTTTCGCGCTCCCCCCCCCCCTCTCGACATCAATCGCACGCGTTTATCTCCCCACCCGCGCCGCGCTCCCAAAAGCCACTTGGCAGTATTTTATTTTTAATTAAAGCAATCCCAAATTTCAATGTTCAATCGTGATAAAAAAATAATGGAGGATTACACTACCCCGAACCGTTTCCGTACAAACACTCTCCTTTGTTCCGCCCCTTCGGTTAAGTTCCCGGCTACAATCCCCACATGCCCATTTCCTATTCCCAGCACGTTCGACTAACTTTAATAGTTCGCAGTGGAAGTCGCTTTTGTTGGATTCGACCTTTGATCTCTCAGGAGCTTTATCACTGTACGAATGTCACAATTCCAATCCTAAGTTCTTGTTTACGAATAATTTTTTATTATTTCTTTTTAAATCTATACAGAGGATCGACAAAGGTCTACGCTCTCACAATTAATTTCATAAATGGATATGTCCGATCCTGGGAACACATAACGAGTAAATTTAATGAATTTTTCATATTATTCGACCCCGCACTAAAATATGAGTAAATCTTCACTTTAATTCAAAGAAGGTTTTCAGTCTTATTTCATGCCCTATTCTATTTAGTTTTTAGTTATCTTTGTGACATTATTTCACGATGATTTAACATGAAAAATAATAAATATACAAAATATCGGGAAGGAATTACTAACAGGAAGAACTATTAGGGAAAAAATAATAACGGTAATCATAGAAATCGCCACAGCCAGTCTTTGAAGAAGGCTCATAGGATCTTCGAGCATTGTAGATATTTTTTAGGCAAATGAGTAGGTTAGGTAGTGGGATAAATTTAAATTTAAAGATAAATTTCCCTGATAACGATATTATAAAGTGTAGGTCAAATAGTGGGTCTCACAATACTAGGTTACCTAAAGAAATTTCTCGAGTTACGTACAGTGCTAATGAGACAAAAGAAAGATTCACTTATCAGGATATGGACCGATCGTGTATTAAGACACCCAAAAGACTTATAAATAACATCACCAGAAAGCAGACCGCAACGAACACAAAGAAGGTTCTAGACAAAGAAATAATTTCCGTAGTAGTAGTTAACTGCCGAAGTTTAAAAAATAAGATACCAGAATTTCACCACCTCATTCATAGCACAGAATCAGATATAATTATAGGAACTGAAAGTTGGTTAACAGATGATATCGCAGACAGCGAAATATTTCCCAAGTCCTTCACAGTTTATAGAAACGACAGACAGAATAGAGCCGGAGGAGGAGTGTTTATCGCGGTAAAAAACTCTACCATCAGTAGAGCTGAGTTATTTCCTGATAACTGTATAGAAAGTGTCTGGTGCTCAGTAAAAATACCCAGTGCGAAAAGAATATATGTCTGCGCGTATCATAGACCACCCCATGCTGGCGTTAACTCAATACTAGATCTAGAAAGGCAGATAAAATGCTTTACATCCCACAACAAAGAGCATAGTTTAATAATCGGTGGCGATTTTAATGTTCCCGCAGTAGATTGGGATTCGTACAGTTTTATAAATGGAGGTAAAGACAAGGATTTATGCGAGTCCCTCATTTTGACGTTTACCTCAAATTCCCTACATCAATTAGTCACATCACCAACAAGGGGAAAGAACATTCTTGATCTATTAGCTACTAATATACCCGAAAGAGTCTTAAATGTAGGAGTTATTGATGGAATCAGTGATCATAGGGCTGTAGACGCTAAATTTTCCCTAAGCGTAGAAAAAGTTAACAAACCTAAGAGAAAAATTTATTTATTCGATAAAGCTGACCATGATGGCCTAAAACGTGAGTTAAACTGTTCCTTTCTTAGATTTGACGAATTAAGCAAAACTAGGAGTGTCGAGGATACCTGGAATAATTTTCTTGCGATAACACGTTCAGCAATACAGAGATTCATACCTAGTAAATATATAAGAGAGAATAAGGAACCCCGTTGGTACAACTCTGAAGTTCGGAAATCACTAAGACGGCAAAGGGCGTGCCATGCCAGAATGAAAAACGCGGTTAAAGATTCCTCCCCTGATAAAATCAACGAAACCATACAGAATTACAAAGCATCTAGGTCCACTGCCAAGAAGGCATTCCGGAAGGCGCTAGCGGAATTCAAAAGGAAAAAGTTAGGTGAACATTTAAACGATAACCCAAAGATGTTTTGGTCCTACGTCAGGGATGTGCAGGGAAAAAATTCCACCGTAAACTCATTGAACAACGAAAAAGGGGATAAAGTAACAAGTAGTTTAGACAAAGCCAACATATTGAACTCATTCTTCCACAGTGTTTTCAACAAATGCTCCCCGAATACACCAGAGAACCTCCCGAAAGCATTTCTACAACCAATGCATGCAATCGACTTTTCCACCCGCGGAATAGAGTTACTCCTTAAAAATATCGACCCCAACAAATCTCCGGGACCTGATGAGATACCGGCTCGCGTGTATAAAGAACTATCGTCTGAAATTTCTCCTTATCTTAACATAATATTTAAGAAATCATTAGCAGAAGAAAGCGTGCCAAGTGGCTGGAAGATAGCTTCTGTGACGCCCATTTTTAAAAATGGAGACCGGGAGGACCCCAGTAATTATAGGCCAATATCGCTCACCTCCATCTCCTGTAAGATTTTTGAGCACGTCATTGTTAGTTCCATAATGAGGTACCTCGATAGCCAAGATTTATTGATAAATAACCAACACGGGTTCCGTAAAGGTAGATCCTGCGAAACTCAACTCGCACTATTTGTTCATGATATAATGCATTCCGGTGAAAGTAATATTCCAGTTGATGCAATATTTCTAGATTTTAAAAAAGCTTTTGATAAAGTCCCTCATTGCAAGTTACTCGCTAAGTTGGAAAGTTATGGAATACACGGGAGTGTTATATGCTGGATAAGACAATTTTTAAAAAATCGTGTTCAAACAGTCGTTCTGGACGGTGTATCATCCGATACTGTTAAGGTCACGTCGGGTGTACCACAGGGAAGTGTCATAGGCCCCCTCTTGTTTCTTATTTACATAAATGACCTCAGCACCGTGGTTAATAGCAGGCTCCGTCTTTTTGCTGACGATGCGGTGATTTATGGGGACATTCGAAGTCGCGATGACAGAGTCACGTTAGCTAACGATCTAAATGCAATCCAGACTTGGTGCGATACATGGCAATTGGAATTAAATTTGAAGAAATGCGTAGTAATACATTTTTGGGAAAAGAGTAACACCCCACCATTTAGTTACAAAGTGAAGCAAACAGAAATCGCGAGGGTAGATTCCTTTAAATACTTGGGTGTAACAATTACTCACGATCTGTCCTGGGGAAAGCACATACGGGAAATATGCGGTCGTAAAAAGAGTGCTGGGTAAATGTGACGAAAAAGTGAAGGAACGATGTTTTATTGCCCTAGTCAGGCCCCACCTAGAGTATGCTGCCAGTATATGGGATCCGCAAGAGATAAATTTAATTTCGGAATTGGAACGAGTTCAGCGGAGAGGGGCTAGATTTGTCAAAAATTGCTATGACCAACGCAGTAGCGTAACTACTTTGCTAGAAAATTTAGGCTGGGATTCCCTTAAGCAGCGGCGTTTACAATATAGATTTAACTTATTAAAAACATTTAAAGATGGGTCCTTTTCCGATGACATCAAGAACATAATACGAACCCCAACGTATTACGGGCGGAGGGATCACGATTGTAAGATTAGAGAGATTGACTGCAGGATAGACAAATTTAAATGGTCATTTTTTTCCGAGAACAATAAGAGACCAGAATTCTTTTAATAGAAATCGCCCAGGATCCGGCTCGACATAATAAGTATTAACCTACAAGGTAGCGACTGCGCAGGGTTATACGCTTATATTTATATTATATATATATATATACTAATATTTTTTTTTTTGCAGGTTCCCCTTACCTTTCCCCATCCATTTGAAAAACCCTAATCCCCTCATCCCTTACCCTTTCCTTCTGGTGCTGCACCCCCTGCCACACACCTTTTTGGTGGCTTGCAGGGTATTGATGTAGATGTAGATGTAGAAGACATATGGGCCCGTTCGCCCTATGTATATTCGGATCTGTTTATAGGTCTATAATAGTTACTGTTTTATTTATATAAACGCATACAAAAGCTGATGATATTCTATTGCTATTCATACTTACCTGCTTATAATTCAAAATCCAAAAATAGTTTCCATACTAAAGACATATGTAAATAGGAATGAATTATGTATCTATAACATATTAATTACGATAATATTCTTGCATGCCATCGTCCTACAGTATACCTACAAAGGTATGTTTGTTCCCCCACTCTTTAAGCTTAAAATTTTATGATAATAAATGTTACACCAGTATTCGTGGTCATCTCTCTTCCGGCTAGTCCATTGTGAGTACCTATCAAGTCTTCAGTTCGAATCTCTTCTCAATTTTGGGCGGTGTGTTTTCTTTTCATTGATTTTATTATTTGTATCGACAGAGAGAAATTATCCATGGCATTTCATGTATTTGGAAACAATTCGAGACAAAATGAAATATCGAATTTTCTCACGGATATAGGTCGATCGTTTCAAAGGATGGTAAAATATAAAAATTTTTACCTCCAAATTGTAATAGGTTTATTTAATGGCTCATTTTACCTCAAGCAAAAAATGTTGGATCCTCAACGGAATGAAATCTATTTGCCTAGCACTTACCTATGCAAAACAATCAAGGAATTTTATTCCAAAGTTAGCTTAAAAAATATCATTAAATTTTGTGTTGCCTAATTTTTCGTTTGAGTCAGAAATTAAAATCCGGAAACTCAAAATTAACATTTTGTGCTTCATATTGATTATTTTGAGTTTTGGTATTTACACAATCTTTACGATAAAAATCAAACAACCCTTTTTTCGCATGCAAAATGAAACCAATAAATTTTTGAAGCTTGGGTCAGCAGAAATAACCCCCGTAGCGAGGGTACTTACGCGGCTATGAGAATAGGCAGGGAAAAAGGGAATGGGAACTAATCAGAAGAGTTTACCCTTCATGCAAAGTGCCAAGGATAACCATGATTCACCTTTTCATTCGTTGTGCAGAGCATGGCATTCGTCCTGTCCAAACACTTTGTTATTGCACACAAATTGTATTCGTTCATGCATTGAGAAACAACGAATGTAGTGGTTACCACTAAATTATCGCTAAACCTCGACAATTGCTTGTAATAAAACCTGTTCGCTCATCTCGGAAGTTAATGAATTGAATCCACACCACCCGTTCAAGTTTTAAACGTGGTAATAAATTCGCTATAGAGAGATTCCGAAGAACTTAATTATCTCCCGAAGGAGACAGACGGTTGTCTGTAAATACCTCCATCTACAGAAGGATGATGCATTAATCTAAATGTAACTCCTTATGAGGAATTTAAATTTTCAAACACCCCGTAAAGACTGAGTTTAGAAAGTGCATTCAAGTAGATTGCTTCGTATGCGGGTGTTGCAGAATCAAGCCGCAGAATTATCCTCCAAGCTATCGTAAGAATTATAATTACTAGGTTCATTAGACAACATGCGCTGTGTTGAACATGCTCGGATGCGTCATTAAAAGGGCAGGAAAAGATTACAATTAATTTCTTTTGCTAAATAAGTTGAACAGAATTAGAAATCGGATATTTTTCGTTGTGTCTTTGTCCTGAAAATAATTTGCCGCAACCAATGATTAGCTGTATTTTAAGAATACGTGAATAGAGTTTTCAGTGCAAGACGTTTATAGCATATTTAACCACCTAAATATTTTTAATTCTTTGGAACAGACGGAACTATTTGTATGGATTAGTAATGGCCTGCGGAAGTCTAACTATGTTGCTAAGACTCTCACCCTTAATTTCTCATTCTTTTTTAATTTTTTTCACCATAGCGAAATCATTAACTTGTAATTTATAATTTTTTTATGTTTTAATAAATTGCAACTTTTGATTTTTACTTTGCAATCCTCTGAAATGTTTGATAAATCATATTTTATGTTTAAATCTCCAAGCAATTTGTTTCTGTCGGAAATGAAGTTGTATGCTGTTTGAATTTGAGTATTCATGAATGATATGTAATAGTAAAAAATGTTACTATCATTTGCCTTTTCTTTTTCCAAAAGCAAAGGAAAACCACACTTTTTGGCTCATTATGAGTCAGGCAGAATAAATTTTCTGTATTCTGACCGTTACTTGAAGCTTTGAAAGTGAAATTTCAAATAGCTAATGGAAGGGAATGTGCGTGACGCAACTCCAATTCGTTTTTCCCGCTGCTATATGAAAGCTGACCCAATCATTTGAAGCCCTGACTTTTTCACCCTATTTTGTTCGATCAGTGAGCATAGTTTAAGATATTATATGATAGTTAAATTGCACCTTATATTATTCATTTCACTGAAAATGGGGAGGTGACCTGCTTTAGTGCGATGGAATGCCTCCAGCAAGCGACCAATGATCCATCAGGACGAACAAAAGAATACTTTTAGATAAAATTTTCATCAGTCAACAGGACGTTGAATGAGTCCTGAAAAAGTAAAATCAGACGCACTCGATAAATTCCAAGTAAATAGCTTCGGACTCTTTTATGAACGCCATAAGACTATCTCGAGAGACGTTACGAGACTGCAATAATTCTTTGTGACTTATTTCCTTCGAAATTATTTTCCCATCTAATAGATTCTCCATACCGTAATCACCCTCTCTCTTCTCTCTTTATGTAATGATCCGACGAAGGGGATTCCATTATCTTGTTCAATGTTCTCATCTCTTCTCCATTACGTTAGCCAAATATTTTTTTTTCGGAAATGGCTTCCTTAAGTGTCCAACTCCCCTCGCCATTCCGTTCTCCTTCATCTACCTTCTACAGCATTCATCACTCGCCGAAGAAATAGAGAACAAGTCTCTGCATTCCTCAATAATGCCAAGTTATCAAAGGAGTGCACCGGGTTGACTTTCAACGGTAGAAAACATACCACTCGGAATAGATATGACTCGATTCCCGCACTCTGAGTGAACTGAAGGAAAACGTTCATTTTTCAGTGAGTTGGGTGTCCGACGGATAGAGTGCGGATTGGTGCAACAAAATCTTAGACTACTACACAGTCCAGGATCCTCATTTCGTCTGCCATATTATCATGGATGTAGAGAAATCATGAATAAGGAATTCGCGGCAAGATTTCGACTCTCCATCCAACATTTTTTTCTTATTTATGAGTAGATTCGTTCAATGTTTACAATAGGTAATGTCAACCTACATTTTGGTCAAACTTTTGACCATGCGTTGCAATTATTTTTATTTCTACAGTGACATACTGTTGAACTCACAGCCAACAGTGCTCCCTCACCCGGGTCTTGAAATCATCAGTGTTGTTCTGGCATAATCAATACACCCATAGCATCACAGCAGTCAATCATGTAAAGGGCAGAATAAACATTCTGCCCTTTACAGAAATACAGCCTGGATTTATATTTCGGAGCTATTTTTCTATTCCTTCCCGAGATAACATGCCGCTCGTAAGCTGTTGTGTGGGGTTCTTCGGGGTGGGGAGTACTGTGTTTTGGCTACCAATATTATTGGTTTAGACCTTCGCAAAAAATGATTTAGGGTATAAGCCTTTCGACGCTGTATACAACAATTCTCCCATTTCCTGCATTAAAGGAATACATATTTGGATGTATTCCTTTTTATCTCCCTTATTCATTCACTCCCTTTTATTTCTTCGACGTGAGGCCAAAATACGTTCGTGCACTAGCCATATATTCGTATGGTATCTTGGTTTTTAGGGTACGTTTGTCTTTGAGTATAATCTTTTCCGTTTTTGGTCGACATTCTACGAGTTTAATTTCCGACGTCTTCGTTTGATTTTGGTCATTATTTGTTTAAATGTTTTTAAAGTTTGAGTGAATATTTCTTTATCTCCTTACCCCTTAAAAGAAGGGACCACTAGGTCTCAATTTCACCTAAATAAAGACCTCTATCTGTCTATATCTACCCCCCTGACCTCTGTGTTGATCTATCGAGGTTTCTTATTACCGCTTGAAAATTTCTGCGAGATAAACTTCTCTATTACGCCACGTGTAATATTTCATATATTTTCCCAATTGTTTTTCGCGTCAGCGCTGTTAGTTTCCAAACTAAGTATTCATAGTCCGAAATTTAATTTCTTTCGAAGCCCATTTAAGTTCCCTTTATTCAAAAGATATATTTTGTGCTTTCCCTATATCCCTTTCCTGAGCTTTATTTTCATTCCCACTTTAGAGCTTTGTGATCGCTAATGCCCTCAGTCACGTTCAAACTATTTTATAAACCCTAGGGTATTAGTGACAAATATCCGAGAAAACTGTTACTTCGTTTCGGCGATATAAGTATTTGTTTGTTCTCACGAGAATTTGGCCGGTGTGTTCAGAAAATGTTGACAGAATTATCTGTTGCCAAACGATGTGCTTAAATCATTAGTATTATCACAAAACAATCATAAAACTAGTAGTATGATAGACTATTATATAACTTAATCAGAACCATCTTTTAGAGTATTTTTCAGAAAAAACCTAACATAGTAAAAAGTAAAATCAAATTATTTTCCTATGACCAGGGGTTTTCATTTTTCATGTTTTATGAGGAATTTTGTCATTTTCAATCTATAAAAAATTATATTTTCTGTTATTGGAACTTAAAATTCATAGATGCATCGAATTTATTGTGACTTTAATGAACAAGTTTTGAGGACTTATACTTAATTCTTTTAATAGAGGGCAGTGATAGGAAGACTCAGGTTATTAATTCAAATATTAATGTTTTAGATTTTGATTACGAAGGAAATAAAGTTTAACCATAGCTGATGTCTGGCCTATTACAGGAAATATATCTCCGTCTGTTGACTACTCGTGTCGTATGCCTCCTATCCAGCTCATGGCCTTGCTACCGAAGATATTTGTATATTATTCAAAATGGTTGTCCTATTTTTAGGCGCATTATTCAATCATTAACTTTTATGTATTTTAAGGTTTTATTCCAAGATAATAGTTTTTGTACATATGCGCACACAGAGCGAATAACTTTAATCGAGAAATGAGTTTTCATTTTATGGGAAAATAAATACTGTTTTAGAAACTACTCCGCTGTTTTTTCATACTATTCGACATACTTTGTGATATTGTAAATATAAAACCTGATTATATTTCATAATCCAGCTGAGTTTACGTACAGTGACTAACCACTTTCACTTCGGCCACGGTTACTTTACGCCACCAATTGTGTTTTATGAATATTCAAAAGAAAGCCTGAACAAATTTTGAATCGCAAAGGTTTGAAATAAATACTTTTACAAATTTAAAGGGTATTCTAATCTCAAACATAAAAGTAATTTTCACCGCGAGTTGTATTTCCATTAAAATACACCGCTGACAACTATTTTCGTCATTAGATTTGAACTTTTATCGGATATAAGAGAGAAACTTTGCATCGTGTTTCGATACGCGGGGGTTTAACCCGCAGTAAATATTAGTTATGATATTTTAATGTAATTTCAATTGACAATTGGAAATATAGAGGCTGTTGCACACCTAGGTTAGTCTCAAAAGTCACGAATTCAGTTTCATTTAAAATATCCCGCCCTCAAATTAGCTGAGAGAAAAACTCAGAAGGAGTTGATGCCTTCTCGTGAAAGCCGATAATTTCCTTCACTTGTACGCCAAAACGACGTCCACCTAGAAAAAATGACTTCTAATCTTCAGCATTGGAAAAATTAATAATTTTTTCAAGTCGTATTCTCAACGTTTACCTATATTTGCTCTCGATATAATTAATGTAGTGTTTTCTGAGCTACAAAGACCTGATTTAATTGGATTCTTTTCTTTGCTATTTTTTTGCTGTGCCACAAAATACACGTACTAATTGAGTTATCATAAGCACTCAATGGAATTGACTTTGAGCTTCAGTAATTTATTTAAGTGATGACTGTATTTATAAAATTAGTTTTTGGAAGCTTTCATCTGGTCGTTTCTCTAAACCTAGATAATCGTATTAATTTTTTTATCACCGAGTACTTGGGAAGATAATATTTATGTATGCCTCTCACGATAACGGCGGCTTTGGTGTCATGTAATTTCCTTTTGTTTATTATATATCAAATTATTTATTTGATCTTACCTTGGAAAAATTATTTCATCTGATTAGAAAGACTAAAGTCTACATTTTCATGTGAAAGAGGTGTCCATCTTCTCAAATAAGTGATGAAAAATGGTTTCGATTAGGATTAACAGCTCAACCAAGTGAACCTCGTAAATTTATTGCTAGGACCAAAATATATTTCCATTTTTGCTTGAGATATCATGTCGTATCCCTGGTGATCCGAGAGAAAGCACTCCTCTTCCGCGATCACTTATTCGCTCAACATTAGAGGGAGATTCAGAAAATCAGCGTTATGGGAGGGCTGGAATCAATGAGCCGTACCTTCCGTGCCTGGGTAATTTTTTCAGCAGCAGCCGCCGCAGCCACCGCTACTTATCTCTATGTTTGTTCATTTTTTTTATATTCCACGACCTAACAGCCTCTCTTCTCAATTCTCCACTTCAATCGCCCTCTCTCTCCACAGCTTCCGTTTCTCTCCCTGCCCCCTCCCTCCGCTTCTACCCCACCTCCCCCAACCGTAATTAATGGGCAGTTTGAAGAATTTAAGGGACTCCGCGCCGCGGATTCAACTCTAATACTTCATCATTTCCTTCCTCCTTCCTCCCCAATATACCCTTCCACTCCTCCCCTAACCCTTCCGCGTATTCTTCTGCCTCCACCCCCCCACCCTTTCCCTTTTCCCACCTCGCCCCCTTCATTCTTATCGGAAGGAATTTAACGGCTTTTAAGCGAGGGCTAAATGCGGACGCATGATTTTTTCTCCTCTGCTTCCATCTCCCCACCCCCTCCATTTCGCTCCCCTCCCCCCTCCCTGCGTTACACAAGGACTAGAGGATCACCGATCTCCGTCCCTCTCTCTCTCTCCCTCCCTGCCCTTCTTCTCCGAGAAGTCATTAAGGGAGGATTCCCCTTCCCACCCCATCCCAAGTCCCCCACGCCATGCTCCGCCATCTCTTCTTTATATGCGTGCGTATAAGGAAGGATTGGAACGCAGATTTTCCTTTCCCTCCCCGTCGGCGCCTTTCCTCTTCCCTGAGGTCCCCAAACCTTCGCTCCACATCATTATGCAGACGCCGCTGTGATGCCCGAGTCGGCTAAGGCTTTCAAGGAGAAAAAAAGGGCTCCACAGAGATGGGCGCATTAGCGCCGTCCGACTTCCTGCAGATGAGAAGCGTGGATTTTTCATGCATGTAAACACGGTGACAACTGGATTTCAGGTGAAAAGACAACCGAGTTCATTTCGCTCAGTAAATGAGATTCAAGAGAAATATCCGCGATCAGGGGTGGCTCGAGCGGTGGAAATACTGCTAGAGTGTACAATCTCGATATTTCGCTCATCGCTTCTTTTTGACTGCGGGACAAACGGAAACGGTGAAACGAATGATTCAGTAGCAAACGCTTTACAAATTGTTTTACTCATATCGATATAAGCAGGATATCGAGGATAAGCAGAACGGAGGGCTATAGAGCAAGCAAGCATCAACCAGTTCTAAATTAAGTAGGATGTACAAACGCAAAGGAAGATACTTAATTGGACGAATAAAACTCCATCGGCACGAAGAGGCCTCGTGTTTCAAATGACACATCCAGTGTTCTACCCATCTGGCAATACCCTCCATAAAACAGTACCCAAATGCGACTACTTTCTACGTAAGCCCTAAGTGCAGGAAACAACACCGTTTGTGTTTTTAGAGGTGTTCATAATTTTTTGAGAATGTACTTTTTCCATGTTGATCTTGAAAACCTTTAACTTAATGCCAACGCGGAAGCTTGTAATTAAATGAGGAACAATTAGTGTGTCTCAAAATCTAAGAAAGCGGTTCAGAACATATTTCCTTGGAAAACTTTTAAAAAAAGATGGTTGAAGGATTAGATGTTATATAAAATAACGCTAATTATGGAAGTGGAGCAAAATTCTGCGTTTGAACGAAATTCACCCGGATTTTCTCTAAATAAGGTTCCTGTCAATCCGTTGGCATTTCTTGAAAGTATAGGTGGGATCCCCCATTGCCTCATGATAAAGAATATGCGGAAAGGGTAACAGTCACTGCGACCAGAGACTATAGGAGAGAAAAGGTCAGAATGACAGGTCCAAAAACGCTGATTTATAAAAGAATGGAAAAATTTGGTTCCCATGCGCCAGTCACATGAAGGAGGATCCTCTTACTGCCACCCGGTGGTGATCACGCTCATGAGTGTAACAAGGAAAGGGGTGAACAGTAGGTCCTGATCCCTCCCCTTGTTCCTCCCTACTCTCACCAAACAACGAAACAGCGTCCCAAGGCGGTCTTGAATCGCTGCAGTCATTCTCCTCGAAGTTATTTTGCGAGAGATGAGACAAGAAGGACACAGACAGTAGACATGGCCCTGTAATGTATGAGCACATCGTCAATTGACGTTGCTAAATTTTATACTTGTTATGGTTAATATCTCCGAATTCAGAGTTTATTGTGGTATCTATCTCCCTCGTTGATAATATGATTCTCATTCCCACTCTTTGATTCACTAAGAAATATGTTTATATTACCAGTCAGAATTCTAGGAACCATGGTCAGTCGTAGTGCTGTCGGAAAAGTATATAATGTCGCCTCTTTGAAGGACACTTATTAATACGGTTATAAATACATAATGGGCTGAGTATGAACACTCTTTCGGCCGGATGTATGTTATGGCCCTATTTTTTAGTCTCGGAAGACAAATGGCATTATTGTTTCAAATTCTTTACCCTTTATAATACCCTCGTACGAACTGGTTCCAGATAACGTGTTCCTCCCAGAAAAGAAAATTAGATAGTTAGCACTTATGCCCTGCGATTTAAAAAGCGTTAAAGCTAAAAGTGATTATAGTTCTTTGACTCAAATATTTCCCCAGTGGATGAAAATGGTGTTAAAATATTTCAAATTACGTGATACCTGGTTTTACGAACCCACGGCTTAAGAAACATGCTTCGTAAATCAAGTTCCATGTCATCCGTACGATTTCTTTAAAGTGTAATGGGCGTTCCTTTATAAAAAAATCTGTTTTTGCTTTAAGGTTTTGGATATGGTTTTCTATTTCCTTCTGTGGTATTATTACTTTGCCACAAATTCGTTCGTATAGCATTTCAAATATTTTTTAAGCCTCACCCGTATGGTCAGGGTGAAATTCTCTGAAAAATTGGAATTATGATGCTTTACTTGATGCAACTTATGGGCTTGGATTGGAATTATACAATTTACATATCCAACTTCTATGCTTGTTGCAAGGCTTTTGTACTTATTGGTACAGGAAGCATTTGGTGCTTACTTGAAAGCCAGAGATAAAGAGATATATGGAGAGATAGAGTATGCAACAATATAAACACAAATTTACTCTTGAAAGTCTCGAGTGGAATATTTTATTCAGCTATAACAGTTGTAAATATTTCGTGTCCTCAGGTACATCAGCATGGTTAGTTAATATAATTACCATTTATTGACAGCCATACTGCTATCTTATTATTCCATAGTAATCACTACTGTTATTTTCCAGTCCTTGTTCCTGTAATATGCAGCGCTGGGAGTTTCTCTAAAATAATATTTGGACTGCTCAGAGACCACTTTAATGGTTCTCCTCATATCATTGGCAAATTTAGATTTTTTTCATATGCTCACGCTTTATTCCCACGTAAAACCACACGTTATGGTTCCGAGTTGAACTCGCATTCCTCACCACCCCTGCTCTTCGAAGGCAGGGCGTCAATCGTCACCAATACGATTAAAACGTCGAATATCGAGTGGAAAAAAGGACACCATCGGTTGACTCAATCCCGCCACCCACCTCGCAAATGGTCGGGATTCCATTTGCGAGTACCACAGCCCATTTAACTCTCTCTCCTCGAAAGGTACCCTCCGACAACCTTCTCCTTCGTCCTCCGCTCTACTCTCCCCACCACGCCCACCTTCTCCCTGCGGCGGAGGGCGGGAGGGGATTGGGACGGAAGGAGGGAAATATCTCACTCTACGCGGATGGTTTGAGATTCCTGGCGGAAAGCGATTGCTGAGGGAGGAGGAAGAGGAGAGCATTGGATGGGGTGAGAGAGTGAGAGAGAGAGAGTCTCTTCTTCCCCTTTCTCTCCCTTCCTTAAACCCACTCTTCCTTCCGCTTTGAATCCCTTCCCATCCCCTCTCCCATTCTTCCTGCCTTTATCTCGGCAGCCATTATAATGGCCGTCTGAAGGAGTTTCCGGAGGAGGCATTTTGCATGCCGGCTTCCTCGGTCCTTCCGATGAGGGAGGTCAGATGGGAGGGAGAGTAGTATGTGTGAGGTGGTTCGAGAGGTTTTCGGAGGGAGAGAGGTGGCGGATATCTGGGAAGGGATGGGGGATTTCCTAAATATGCTGATGAAGAAAGGGTGGTCCGTGTGCCTGCGCTAGTGTGCGGGAAGGCAAGGGAAATGGCCAGGGGAGGGGGACAGGGCTTAGAGGGGGGAGGGGGTGGAGGATTTGCGGTGGGGTTGGACTACAACACGTATACCCGTGGGTGAGTTCCTCCTTCAGGAAGAAGTCGCCGTCGGGATGGGGAGTAAGAGTGGGGGAGAGGGAGGAGTGGGAGGACTATCCGAACGACCCTCTCCCCCATTTCCTCCCTCGGCCTGATCGGAGTTCGAATACGTCTCCATCTGGCGGCAGAGCGTCCAGGGGGAAGGGGAGCGTCAGGGACGGGAGTTAGTTGGGGGAGGGAGGTGGGGATATTACTCCGCATGAAGGCACTTGGCCATTATGGGCATAATCAATGTCCCGCTTTTAGCATCGTTACTTGTGGCGAGTCGGCTCGACGTTTTATCGCTAGATTTATGCTCCCGAAACCAAATTGAGGGATTCATCCAAGGGAATTTTCGCAGTGGCTGAGAAGCAGCATTGATGAAGATGTTTTGGTTTCCGATCTGGGAGTCGTAATTGACTTCCAGGATAGGTCGAGCGTCGAACGTGAGCTTCATATTACATTTTTCGTAGATGGGAGGGCGGTGAGCATCTATGACTGTGCCTAACAAAGTTGTTAATGCAAGAGGTGGTCGTTTATACTGCATCGATGCCTTAGGAATGAGTGAAAATTCAGTGCCTGGGATTTTCCTACATTGATTGTAGCTATCAGAGACCAGTGTCTTGATTGTTAAGATCCCACAAGGACAGAAACAGTTGTTTTAATTTATTTCATTCTTAAAAAAAGGGTAATTTATAATATCCGTTATCTTAAAGGCAAATTGAGGCGTCATTAAATGAAGTTCAGTTTGTCCGGAAATCGAAATACTGATCGTTTTTCGAGTGAATTAGCTGAGAGATGTGCTATGCAGGATATATGTAATATTTCGAGATTATCTTAGGTGGATTTTAAGGAGCTAAACTCATGCATAATGATCGGTGAGTCATTGTATAAGGAGCGTCAAGCTTGGAGAAAATTCCTGCGTTGTGAAGTTGCGTCCTTAATACAAAAAAAATGAAACCCAGAGAGAATGTATTTTTAAATGCAAATCTGACAAACATTTAAAATAAAAGGTCTTTCAAAACCAACCACCAAATTTCAATGGGCATCTGTTACTTGATGTAGAATCGCCATTTAAATTAGTGAAAAAAATGAATCGATAGACTTTTGCAGTTATTTTTATATGCATTATATCAATATTTAACCTTTTACCGGAACCTCAATCTAGTTTTATAAACTCTGGTAAAAGAATAACGGAAAAATTGGACATAAGCTCCTTAGATATAAGCTTACTCAAGTAGGTAGAGGCTGAATGCATACAAAACAATCCATAACAAGTTAATTATAAGTTCATGATTAATTTATATTTTCGAAAAGAAGGGCGGAATAAAAATATCACCAATGGCTACACCCTTCAAAACAAATTTTTCATGTTTCGCGTTAAGCTGGTAACATTCTAAGCGCATAGAAATTAGTAAAGTATTCACATTGTGTTCCACCATATTGTCCTGTGATTGCAACAATCTTTTAAATATTCGATTGCAATAAAATTCAGTATGTAGTCATTTATATGCCGCTATTATAGAGCATTATATAGGAAGCGTTTGTGTGGAGTGAATAATTTAGAATCCACTATGAATGGAATAGGTATGTTTTTATCCACTGTCAAAAGGAAACTGAACAATAATTTTAAATCCCCCTTGTTGGCCTTATCCCAGTCACGATTTTTACGTAACGGCACGTTAAACACTCGTACTTAGAGCTTACATTTTGAAATACAGCCATTAAAAATCTTAAATGTCTTTTAAAATAACTAGACATAACATTTGTTATGGTCTAGGTTTTATAGAATAATGCCTACATTTTAATAAACCAAAAAGAATTAGTGACTGGGAGGGAAGGCAAAAATAGTGTTTTAACTTAATTAATTATATTTATAGTAAATAGAGATGAAGGCATTTGTGATTTAACCTCCCGGAACTTAGAGAAAATAATAGAAATACTTGCTCACAATTGTTATAAAACCTTCAGGACCACCGTAGCTCGTTATACAGTCACCGCTCGATCACGAATTCACCTTTCAATTGGATGAAAATCTTCGCAAAATAAACAATCAGCTGCGATAAATTCAATCTCGATTGTAAATTCTTAGGCCATTTGTTTCATTTAGACGGAAGAAAGCCTGGAGGCGGCGTCATGGAAAGTGGGTAGTATCAGAAGATGGAACCTGAGATGGCGCGGATGGGAGGGAAGGGTGCGGGGCCGAGGAGGGGAGCGGTGGGCGTGGTGGAATCACTGATGAGCTCCACAGTCCACCTTCGTCCCACCCCCTTTTCACTCCCCCGCCAAACCCCAATATCCTTCTTTGCCTCCCGAGGATTAGTAATTCAGTTCGGGTCCCTCCTGGGCCCCCCCCATGCCCCCCCCCCACCATCCTCCCACTTCCGCCCTTTATGCCAACTGTTTCTCTGGTTTTCTTTTAGAGAGAGGGGACTTTTAATGGTTGGGGGCCCAGCCGAATTTGCCCGGTCCTCCCCGTCCGCCGCTGTCACACCGCGACTCACACTCATTCACCCTGCCACGTCGTCTTACATCAACCCCGATGAATAGGTGGCAGACCAACGTTTTTATTCTTAGATTTTCCTCTCACTTTCTCGCGAACATGACACCCAAATTTTATTTGGTTGTAATCGTCATTCTTTCGTAGTTTAAGACCTTTAGACCAGCTCACGTATTTAATTTCTCTATCATTCGTTCGACTTTTTGTTAAAAAGCGAAACTCAGATTCGAGGTCTGTCTGTGAGATGGGTTTTGCAGATACTCCTGCGGTACGGTCCCTGAGAAACGTGATGGTAAGCCAATAGTGGTATATCAAGTTCCAAGAAACATATGGGTTACCAGACGTATCCGCAGGCTTTAAGCAATAAATTAATTCCCCAATCCCCGTTATTTTATTCACGCTTGAATTGTATATTGGTAGAAGTATAAAGGGTAAAATCTATTCGCTTCGACAAAAATATTTCGAGTCATACTTTCTCTTAAAATCTTCCGCAGCAAGCTGAGCTGCCTCGACATCTTCTTCTAACAATTTAGATGTCGTGAAGGCATGATGTTTCTAATTATTTACCTGATCCGTCTGAGAAACGATCAGCGTTTTAACGGTTATTTAATAATATACGAGGGTCATCCGGAAAGTAGTACCCGTTCGTGCCGCATGAAGTGCTGACGACGCGAGTAGCCGCTGGACGAGGTCAGATAGCTTCAGTGGCTTGTCTGCCTTCTCTGAGCCAAGTTGCGTGACGCTAGCATTGCCTGTGTTGTTTCTGTGATTGTTTACAATGTTTAAAAAAATTGAGAACGCCGCCAGTTGTGAAGTGAGGGCAGTGATTAAATTCCTCAATGCAAGAAACGTTCGCCCATGTGATATTCATCGCCAATTAAAGGAGGTGTATGGAGACAATGTAATGGACGAGTCGTCTGTTCGGCGGTGGTGTCGCAACTTCAACATGGGGAGGGGGAACACACACGACGATGAGCGTTCGGAGAGACCGTCTGTCATTACAGACCAACTGGTGAGCTCAGTTGACGAATTCGTGAGGAACGATCGGCGCGTCACAATTGATGACATCTGTGAGCATTTTCCCAATGTTTCTCGAACAATTGTTCATGAAATTGTTAAACACCATCTGCATTATGCAAAAATTTGTGCAAGATGGGTCCCTCGCGTATCTCAATGAGCTGGCGGCGAAGGACTATGCAGCAGGAATACAGAAACTTGTCACACGTTATGACAAATGCCTTAATTTGCTTGGAGATTATGTTGAGAAGTAGTTTAAAGTATCCTCTTTCAAATAAAATTTTTTATGTTTGTTAATATTTACTTTTGTGTCTTTATTTCACGAACGGGTACTACTTTCCGGATGACCCTCGTATATAATTTTCCTGGCCCTGTGAACGCATCATCCTATTCGGCTTAATCGACTAAATTACAAGGACATTTTCTTGAAAATTGATCTCTTATTTGGTTAGAAAATTATTAAAATACTATGAATTTTTTGAGAGTCAATTTCCTCATTTTTCTCCGTGCTAAATTGGTCCTCCTCTTTTCTTCCATAATCCGCATTCAAATTGTAAATGACCGCTATGAAGCCTAAATATATACATTAATTCTCCTCCTATTCTTTCTTGCCCCTGCATTGAACATATTCGGCGAGAATGGTCTGCTTCACTGAGTTATCAAACTGATACTTTAAAAACAAACTGCATAGCAGCAAGTATAAATAAATCAACAAGTGTACACATATTTTTTTAAGCTAAAAAATAATTGTAAATTCACTAACTTGAGCTTTGACGACATTAGTGTAGCCGGTATCGTTTCTCAAGGGAGATAGACACATTTAACTCTAAAACAATCGGTGTATTGATATTTGAGACTTAAGGTCCTTAAATTAGATATGATTGATCCAATGAGGGGTACCCTCAAGACTTTTTGGCTGAGTGCATATCCAACTAGTCAACTGGTAAGTTCAGTTCACTGTAACTAGAAATTCCTAATTTAAGGATAACTACAGTTTACATGTTTATGCGCAAATTTATTATTCGATTGGTTGTGATTTTTTTCCAATATAGGGAAAATTCAAGGATGTTTTATATTAATATCCCTTACGATTTGACGATTAAAATGCCTATTTACGTGGAAAAAATGGTGAGGATTCACAGTGTAGTCTCATCATCACACGCATCTGTATTTCATTAAAGGTTTTCTTCTTTTACTCCTCAGCAGTTTTATGCCGCAAAAAATTGACTTATGGCCGTGGAATTAAGAGTACATCTAATATGATGGACGAAAAATATTTCAATTTTGTTTTTTTATAATCGTAAATTCCCTATTTAGAGAGAACTTACTATTTATAGACTAAGTAAAGGAACGAGAACAAGAATGAATGAAGCGAGTGAAAAACGAGCCTGACTTCAAGCGAGAGAGCAGAAATAAGAAATACCGCCATTGATGTCTTGATGAATATGATAATTCAGACGATAAACTCTTACTTTGCATCTGAAGTACATTGGATGTCATGTCGTCGTATTTTAAGAGCACTCCTAGTCACCTAGCACGAAAGGTACCCCATAGGGACATTTCCACTCAGCGCCACTTAATTAATAGACATTTATTTTATGGGAAATATCTATGATTTTTAACACCCATTGAAGAAAAGGAGCCATTGCATAGTTTAACTTGGTAATTATGCAGAAATCGACGGTAGAGTTAAATATACATAATTCTAGTATTGTCATTGTGCAAGAATTTCATGTTAGTGCATATCTATTCAGTAATTTAAAACATATTTGAATAATTAAAAAGGAAATATTCTTATATACTTTTCTCTTAGTTGAGTGGTTCACAAAAGACTAACCACAGCTAAGTACTGTTACTTGCTTATTTTGTCCTACTCTGATAAACGGCACAATAAAGGCTACATAACACACCTAATTAAAACGGAACGCTGAGGAAAACTTTATGTGTTAAGGATTTTCCTTCTTTCATCGAAAGATTTCTGTAATCACTTGAAAAAAATTGTCCCAACTTAAATGTTTTTCACTAGAAAATATATTTAAGCTTAGCTAAGCCGTAATTGTATAGGTTTTAAGAAGTAAAAATTCAGTTATGTTTTATGCATGGTGATCGTGGGATTCTGTTCATTATATCATTTAATTTCCTCCTAAATATATCGGGTATTAAATTGAAAATGTATGCTAAAAATTCACATTGCTGAAAAGTAGCTTAAACTTTAGTCCACGCAATCTTTGCTCAAATTAATTGTAATTTTTTTCATCAAGTGAATAGCAGGGAAAATTGTCATCTTTCAATTATTTAATTAAATACCTTAAATGCTTAATTTGATGATCCTGCTTAACAGAATCTGAAGGAAAAAACCTAAATTACCAACGACTGATCGAAAGAAAGATAACATTCGGACCTCATCCAACCAGTCTCCCCGCGCCCATAGATTCCGCTACCTTGCACTGCTCACCCTCTGCCATTTCCCTGTTATGGAACACATCCTAAACTATCCCATCCATATTCCCAACACAACCTTCTCCATTGCTTTCCTGAATTCATCTTCTGTCGCTTTTCCCTCCTCCGTCTCTCTCTCTCTCTCTGTTTCCCGCTTCTTCTCCTCGCCTCTACCCCCAAATCCTCTCATGGCGGAGGCTTTTCGTGTTTTCCACCTCCGCGTCCCCTTCCCTCGGCTTCCTCCCGCCTCCTCCTCCCTCCCGCTCGGTCGTCCCTCGTTTGAGGCCGTGTCCTCTCCTTCATGCCTCTTCCGCTTCAGATAAGCCTCGCTGTTTCCGTTGAGTAGGCTTCCCATGAGGAGAGCATACTTCGTGCTCCCAGGTTGACAGGTATTACGGCCGGCAAACAACTCAATGATGATTGATGGTTACGCCATGCTTTTTAAGGAGATTAAGGTAAGATCCCCGTTGAATTTCAAAGAGTTGACTTCCACGTTTAGATCCAAGTTTAGATTCGCATTAACACGAAGACGGCGAAATTTCCTTGAAAGCTACACGTGTTTCACAGAGTTTCGGCGAAGAGGTGAATGAGCCCCCTTTGTCTTAAAATTAATCGGTATCAAATCCAGATCTTTCTTATTCATCCCATGAATTATTGTGCAAAATCCTGGCTCTGGTTCGGGCTTTGATTTCTCAGGCGGAGAAAAACATTTCCTTCTTGCGACGTGGGTGTTTAGTAAGTATTTACAAGCGGCTTAATAAGTTTGGATTGTCACGGCCACTTCATTTTCACCGCGCACCAAGTTTAATAATGCACGATGTTGGAAAAAAGAATGATGTAAAACTTTTTACGGTGCACTCACTTGACAGGCAATGAGAGTTTTTGTAATAGTTGTGATATACATCTTTGATTATTACCAGTACTTATAAGAAAGATTTTAATTTATTCGTTGCCAGTGCTTCGTTCATTGTCCTCTTATTTACGATTAATGAAAGTTTCTGCGTAAATTATTCCGATCTAAGCTAATTGCAGTTGATTTAAATTCGACTCGAGAGCTGTCAGGCATTAAATCCGCTTCTTTATTTATCTTGGGAGCATTACACTTAAAAGCGATGACCTATCGCCATTTAACGCTTACGATCTCACGACACCGAGTCGTATTTTACTTTTACGGTTGTTTGAATAAAATCAAAGGTTTTTATGCATATTTAAATTACAAATTTATTCTAGTTCTCTCGACAGTTTTTTTTAGTGAGACCGAAGTAGGTACATACTATGCCAATAAAATCGAGGCGTCCCATGCTTATTTATTTTGCAGTAAAACCTGGAATGGTGATTATGTTATATGAACTTGAATGAAGGTCCTCGAGGAAACGTGAATCGTCTCACCGCGGCAGAGTTATGCAAGCCACTGCGAGAAGAGTCATCACTATTTAAATAGAAAGCAGAGGGAATCATGCGAATGGGAAACATTACAGGAGGTAATGTATGCAGCACACAAGTATAATATCATGGAGTGCTCTTCTTCGGCCGGAGAATTCATCTGTTATCAATTATTTTTACTTCACTCAAGTGATATCTAAAGATTTCTTCGCAAGGAAAAAATGATATCCTCAGGTCGAAGACCTCTAAAAATTAGGATTGCGTGCATATATGTACATAACCAGCTATACACGCTGTATTTTCCGAGGTGTTCTCGGATGTGAATGGCCACCTAGCCAACTGCATTTCGATATAATTTTAAGAAAAACTTTCGCCAAAAGATAAGTTGAAAAATGAGTTCTTAATCCTTTTTGGAAACTACTGATTTTCAATTTATTAGGTGTTGCTTTTTGAAGGAGTTATGAATATGCGCTCATAATATATGCTTATTAGATAATAAACATGATTGTAAACTTGTAGTTCTAGGCTAATATGCCTCCTGAAATAAAATCACAGAAGTAAGTGTACCAGTTAATTGTAGCTTCAAAATTGGAAGGAAATCGGTTGAAAAAAAGGTTTTTGCATGGTAGTTGACATTTCAGATCTTATCTGAGTCATCAAATTGCCTGGAATCATAAAGAAGCTAGTGAATTATTTTATCGCTGATTCACATCAACATTACATACCTTTTTTACGGCTATGCCCACAAAAATAACGTATGCAAGAATTTAAGCGTTGAAAAATAATTTTCTTTTAAATCATAATAGTTTCCATCACCTTCATGAGCTCGGTTTTTTAAATTGAACCATCAATGATTGACCTCTCTAAATTTAAATTATATAATGAAACTATTTTGCAAATTAAAAGAAACAAATCGTAATTTTTAACATAAATTCGGCAAAAGTGCAGCATGATACTGTAGAATTTTATATAACTGTTGTTGAATATTTTTTTCAATATGAATAAATAGATTTTAATTAATTTTATATTGAATGAATTATTTTTTCTTTGGCAATGAAAATATCTCCCTTTTCCTTGTTCTTCTACCTTAATTTTTCAAGTTCTCAGATAAGGTTCTTCACAAGTATTTGAAATAAACAAAGGAGGATTTAATAGGTTTTATTTTTATGGGAAAGCTTACGTGCTGCATTAAGTTATCTTACCATAGTGAAGCTTTTATAGCCGATACTATTCAATGTGCGGCGAAAACAGCCGAACATTGTTGCCTATGATTATATGCAGACACTCAAAGTAGTACCTTAGTATGTCATTGTATTTGATTTTTCCAAAACTCACTTGGGAGGATATCTTATTTATCTGAAATTTTCCTACAAATGGCTACATGGTTTCAAATTATCTACGGAGTAAAAATGATCACGTTGATGATCCAGCTATTGATTTACGCCACGAGTGCTTAGATTTTCCCATGAGGAAAAAATCCCTTATTCATGATCAATGGCAAGCTACAAAAATTGGCACAATTATTTTAAAACACACAGCCAAAATTTACGTGTATCTCTGATTTTACGACGCATTTTAGATTAAAAATTTCGTTTAGAATTTCCAGATTAAGTCATTTGAATGATCATACGACAGATTTGACTGCCACGTGAAATTTTCATTGAGCATTTGTTCAGATTAATTTTCAACCGTAGATGCTCCTTTATTCCATAGCCGTGAGAAGTATTCCTCCCACCCTCCCCCCTTGCACATTTTCAACGGAATTGCTTCGCGCGGCGCCTGACGCATCAAACGGACTCCCAAGATCCTCGTCCCACCTCATATCTGCGTAGCAATTGGAAGCCATAACGCTGATGGTCCTGAGCTCGGTCGGCGTGAGACGCTCCGGTCGGCCCATTACCGACGGTCTCCGGCGGCTCCGACGCCAACCGCCGACGACCGAAACTCTCCCCACCCCCAAACACATCCTCGCGCCTTGAAGGCCCACACCCCTCATCATAAAGAGCCAGGGGACGACGGGGGAGGAGGAAATGTTGAATTTAAGAAACAAAGGAAAGCGCCCCCTCTCGATGGAGTTGTCCTGCCCCCGGGCACCCATGTCCCCTCAAACACACGGCGACGATATACTCACCCTCCCCCCCTAACTCTCTCGGGGGCGAAAGAGGACCTCCGGAGGGAGGGGCGGTTGGGAGGTGGTGAAATAAAAAGATAAGAAAGGAAAGTGATTCTCGTGCTCTGCAGACCGCCCTCAAACACAAGCGTCTCTCCCCACACCCCCCCATCCGCCCCTCTCCCCCTTTACCTGTGAGAAACAATACCCTCCGAATGCGTGACTCTCAGCCGTGACGCCGCTATTGATGGGACCCGTGCGGGCATAAATCCCGCGGTCCTCGCTCCCTCCTACTCCCCTCTCCGTCCTCCCTCATCTCCTCCCCCTTCTACCGACTTCCCTCCTCCCCCTGCCGTGTCCCCTGGATAGGCCACCCCTACCCTCATTCCTCCCTTCTTTCTCCGCCAGCTCACATTGAATTAAGCCTTCAATAACAACCATCTTCTGTCTATCTTTTTGCGCCGTGGCTGGTTGAATCGTTTATATTTTTTTTCACCTCGCGAAACCCTCCGTTTTGAATCCTATAAGGATCTTTTAGACGGTTGTAACTCGGGGCTCATATCTATATTTCAATGGCTGACGATCGCGTAAGCTGTTACTCATATCCTTTCTCAACCGGCCTCCCCACTCCATCCAGCCCAAGTCATTTCCTTCGTCCACGCCGTATCTTTCGTCCCGTCTATATGCTCCCCATCCTTCCTCCGAGTGCACACGCAGGCTTCGTCGCCTTCCCTTGCTTACATCCCTCCTCCTCCAGACTGCCATCCTCTGCAGACCATTGGCCGTCCTGCTGGTTATCTTTTCCTCCCAGCAATAGGAGCAAATGTAAGCGACGGGTAAAAGATTTCTTAATTGCGAAGTTGGAATTAACTCTTAATTTATCTTTTTAGGTTTTCATGTCGAAATTCATCGAGTTACCAGCTCTCTAAGGGAAAATAATAATGGAAATCTGTTCGTCGTTTCGTAAGTAGTTCCCGTTTATCTTATTTCAAACTCTCACGATTGTTTATAAAAGTTGGAGTAGATGTATCAATTGTCCCCTTAAATTCATATGGCAGGGTAATAAATTCAATATTCTATGGTTTAATCAAATGATACATCTGCAGATATTAAAAGCGTGTATGTGTAATTTTTTATTCCTTTATTGCAAAGAATTAGACAAAAAAAATTCCTTATTTTCATTTCAGCATCCAAACATGTACCTTTTAGAGATAGACATCATCATGTTTAATGAGCCATATACCTACAGGACAGTAATGCGTCGATGAAGTTTCGAAATGGCGTGTAAGAACTGATTTATGTTCTTTGGCCTCTCTTCTTGGTAATTTATATATTTTCCTTTGCCCGGTATCCTTAATTTAATAATTTGACAAATATATACAATACACTACTATTAAGTGTGCTTCTCTATCATGTAGAAACTTGTTTTCCCATAATTTGTAAACGATAATTCGGAACTACGATACACTCGTGCTTTACTCATGAAAGAGTTGGTTGATATATTTTACCACAATTCGTCTTCAGTTAGAGAAATATAAAGATCTAATTTCTGGAATGTAATTGTTATATTACTACCGTAATCTAATGAAAAGTTGAGCCATTAGGTTCACCGAGTGCTACTACCTAAGGTAGTCCCCTCTACCCGACATCAGGATGGGCGGTACCTTTTCTTACTTTTTCCAATCTACTGGTTTAAAAGAAGATTTAGATCCCGAAAAATCACTCATTTTGGTTATTTTTGGTGCCCATCGGCGTTACTGAGGTTTGAAGTTCGAGTCATGCGGTCAGTATCCGAACGATCCACACAGTGGCGTGCTCCTTTATAGCTATTTATCGATTCCCATATACTTATATCTCGACCATATGCCACAGTACTGAAACAATTCTGTTATCATTTCGGCTGAATAGAAATTTGGTTCACCTATACCAGCAAATAAATTCAAGCACATGAGAGCTCTTCCACGAGACATATACGATATATGTGCTTACATGATTACTATGAAATGACTACTGGCATTCAGCAACAAGAAACCCGTCCCAAAGAACTGCGCTGTTAACTTTCTGTATTTTTTTCACCTTTAATGAGTAAGTCGTGACGGATAAAATCCGGTTCAAATTCCCACAATTCCGTGGAATTAATGTTGGTAATAATTGTAATGACTTGCCATAAAACGTTCATCTTGGTTACCTCGAATGCGATTTATTTTGACACGATATCAATACTGCATTGCCAAGGTGCACTCGTGATGGAGGTCAAAAGTAGTTCGATCGGAAGATCACGAAGGCCATTCGATAGGGCAAGGACGAAGCAACGACGACAAGGGATTGGCAATGCTTCCTTCCTATAGTGAGGTCTGAACCTCACGATGGAAACGCTGCTTCGCTCTCGCATGTTAAGCACTAGCTATGTAAGGCACCTTTTCTAACAAGGATAGCGTTGTTTAACGTTATATGTAGTGTGTTGCGCTGTCAGAATACGCACAAGAAAGGGGGGATGTGCATGCTTTCTAGTGGGCGATTGATCAGCCAAAATTATCCTTCGTGGAGTAAATAAAAAAATATTTAAAAAAAAGGAGCTTTGTGTGTTAACTCGGAACTTAACCACGCTCGTAGTATTGTGAAGAGCACATTGCGGGCAATCATCCTATGACCATATGAAGACAGACTGTTTTCTTCTCCTGCTAGCAAGTGTGGTGGAGACCCGAGTAACACTCTTAAGGGAGGTTAACCTTCGGAGGCTCATCCAATCTGCGCCTTGGAAGCCTCCGAACAAATGTTAGATGAAAAACATACATAGCTAAAACTATAAAAAAGGAATTAAAGGATCCTTTAATATTAGTAGCATTTTATAAACATATTGAATCTGGGTAGAGTATAAATAACCGAAGTGAAGTATTTACTGCCAGAAATGATGCATCCAGTCATTTTCAAGCAATAATACTTTAAAATATAATTTTGTGATTTCTGGGAAAGAATTGAATTTATTGGACTTAATGTTAACTCATGTACATATTTGAAACATTTTCACTATTTCCATGTTTTTTTCTACACTCATTTTTCTTCCGTTTTAGTTCCTTATTTCAACGTCATTGAGTATAGTCTGGATAGATTAATAGCAGTAATTTTTTCCGTCGATGGTACAGTTCATGAAGTTTGATGATTTGAACAATTCCGAAAGCTCATATTATTAGCATTTCTTACTTCTGAGATGAATTAGTCGCACCTTTCTGCTAAAACGTCTACTCTGCCAGTATCTTCATATATTCGTAACTCCCTGTATGCACACATTTATTTTTTGTTTGGTACATTTCTCTCATGCTCTTTCTCTATAGCTCCCTCCCGTCAATTTCCACATACCTAGATGCATATTCTGAAAGTAATGAATGGTAAATGACTGGTGAGCAAGTACCTATTTGTGCATGAAGGGAGAGGGATGAAAAGGAGTTCAATGGATTGTATTGAAAGTGTTGACTTTTAAGCTTTTAGCATACATATTTCTTGAGGGAAAAGCGAATCCCTGAAACAATATTTGTGCATGTACAGCAAAACAATTACATATTCCCGTGGTTCTATCGTCAGGCAAATACAATCAAGTTGGACCAAGAATAAATAACAGACAATATGGAATGAAACAATCCACCGAGGACCTTAAATAATTTAGGAACCTTGAGTGCTAAATTGTTTTTCTCCTCAATTCTCCATCTTAGAATCAAGTCGTCAATGGTTCTAAAACATTACTCTTTCAGCAATAATTTCAGCCAATTTAGTGCCTATGTAAAACGCAATCTCCATTTTCTTCACTAACACACCATACGGGTTCGGAAATAGTAAATCCTGTGAAAACATCTTGATTTTTCCGTTGACGCCTTGTGCAAATCGGGGAGGGATCGCAAAAAAACACAAGAAGACACTATTTACTTAGTCTTCAAGAAAACTTTTGACCAAGTATATGAAGTTGATTTAAATATTTGAAGTTTATTTTAAAAATTTGATCTTATAGAAATAATTAATTAGATCAGAAGTACTTCATTGGATTCAAGATTTTTTCTCGGCTGGAAAGTAAAACGTAGGTAATAATTGGCGAGATTAGTTCCATTATAGTGTATGTAGCCCCTGACGAGCAGTAAGGAACGGAAGGTCACCTCGTGTCTTAGTTACATAAAAAGCATAATTTGGAAAATATCCAGCCGTGTCGGACAGTTCGCCGATGACACAATAAATTGCAGTTATGTATGCAACAAATCGGACTGGGAGGCTCTTTCTAGCGATCTCAAAAAAGTTAGCATTTGGTATCCGGAGAGGGGTCTTCAAATAAATCTAAAAATACTATGCAGAAATGAGTTTCTGAGAAAATAAATCATTTAATCCTTACACCTACATATTCGGAGGAACATATTGTATATGTATTTGTAGATGCATGCATACGTATCTGTATTTGTTTCTGCATGAATGGCTGGTGACCTAACACTCTCTGCCACACATCCTTGTGACGGCTTGCTGGATAAAGTGTAGATATAAAATAGATTGGAGAACCAATTTAAATGCCAGTCAGACGCAATTATTTTTGAAGGTCTCTTAGGGAAGGCACATTTGGATTATCTAAGGAACACGTTGAGGAATCTAAGGTTCATTAAAGGAATAGCAGCGAAAAATTCAAATGAAAAAATCATTGAGGGATGTTATTTTGCGTCGGTTGAATGAGTGTTAGGAATCTTGCGCAAAAGGATACAATATCCGAACAGGATACAGAAAAAAGTTGCCCCATTCATGATGAACGTCATTGATGAACGGAATGCGTTCCATTGAATGGAATGCATTCGGTAACCCGTGGTGGAATACACTAAAAACATGAATATTAAAAGCACGACTTTTGGATTAGTTTCATTCAGTCTATCTCGACGCAGATCCATAATGGATAATTTTGGCGTCGCATTTGAGTGATAGGTGTGGCCAGAAGTTGATTGCCGAACCAAAAGGTAGATGTAATTACTTTTCCCTCTCAGTATTCGTGACCAAAGCAAAATGATACATAACGTACGACAACTTCTTCCTGGATTTTATTAATCACTAATTCTAATTACCCGATAATACTGTATTACTATAACTAATATTTAATTACTATTACTACAATTAATTTTATATCATAACTAATTAATCACTAATACTAATTACAGAGATGAAAAGGGACTTTTTTAGAGTAGGATGCTGTATTGTGTTTTGTTTGGAGATATTCATTTGGTAGTTGTATCCATCCAAAACCTACCTTAACTGGTAGATTACCTAAAAAAATACCAATTACTTTAATGACTGGTGGCATTATGACCCCTGCCGCAAGCCCATTTTTTGGATTAAAATAGCATATAACGTAACCGAATTTACTATAACTCCACCAAGCTCTTGCCCTAAAGTCCTGGATAAGGTAATTATTTGATTTAAAAACTATTTCTATGACCTTGTTTATGATTCAGTTTTATTATTTCTTTCATATCTTACGAGAATACCGAATTCTTTTCATTTATAGAACAATCTAATCCACCGTTTCCCTATTGTTCGCAATAGACGATGACCTCTCGATTTTTTGCAAAGATTGTCCCGCAGGCCGTCGCTTCTTTCAATTGATGACGTCACTGGAGTTGACCTTTAGAAGGTGATTCAAAAGAGAACGGACTCGTTTGCGTTTCAGATTTAAATGAAATGTTTGCTTTGAAATCGTTGTGTTTCATTGAATTTTACTTTTTTAAACAGATATTTGCTATTGTTAATTTCTTCTGCTTTTCCCTCCCCTATAATATAATGTTTATTTAGTTTTAAATTTTATCGAAGTTAACTGGTATTATGGTCCGTATAAATTATCTGACATTATGCTTCCATTAAAAAAAATATAATTCAATTAACTGTCAATTTTGTCGAATATTTTAACGATCACAATTATCGGTTTCAGGCCGGTTTTAGAACTCATAACTTTTAGGTTTAGGATTTTCAATTCTAGTTGGCATTCGACTCTTAACAAATTTCTTATCAGCATCTTGTGGCTTGTGATCAAAGTAGCGTTTAACTCCATCCACTAATCCCATGTCTAATTCATGACTGCTATGTTCACAATAAAAGTTATAATTGGTGGTAAAAGGTTCATAATTTAGGTCAGCAGACAATGCACTTTCTCTAGGAAGTAAATATCAATAAGGTTACCTATTACTGTTTAAAATATTTGAATTCATAACGATGGATTCTTTTAACAAATATGTTTCCCTTTAATAGTATTTTGTGAATAAAATACATTGGAGTGCCATAATAGAATCCAGTGAGATTTCCTCTCCATCCGGAAGGAATTATCAATAGTATTCGCCATTCACTTTCCGCTAACGGAATAAATTCTGTGATGCCTCGATATTTCCAATATTGTAATTGCACGCAAGGTATTTGTGGCTCTCTTTAACACTTTTCTACGGCATCACTCTGGTATTGCTCCCAGTCTTCTGTTCTCTTATCGTATGCCGTTAGCATCCATGTCATCTTAGCATTTAAAAGTAAATTTATCCTGCAACAGTTTCAGAGTGTAATAATCGTTCGACTTGACCGGGATTCAAACCCGGATTCCTCGAAGTCCGGCCTAGTGCTTCGGCCAGTTAAGCTATCGAGGCGTCCTCTTATACTCCACAATTTTGGGGCTTTCAAGGAAAAAGATGTTGTGACGAAATTCTCACTTTTCATCAAGATTACATGTACACGGGCCTGCGTGGTAGGGGGTGTTTTTGCACTTGACATCACTTTCCTCAAAATGCATCACTAAAAGGATAGAGACTAGTGAAGGAGTATTACAATAAAAAAGAAGAAATTGCCACGGTTACGATCAGATTTACATACATGTACAATCCTACATGATTTCATTTTTGGAAGGGTTAGCTTTTCGGCCTTGAGTTACTTACGTACTAGGATGAGGGTACAAAACAATTATCGCTTGGGTTATTTAAGTGGCAGCCATTGCGATTATTTATTCGGTAAAAGATGACATTTTTCACACGAAAAAAAAGAGATTTTCTCTCTTTCTCTTCATTGATCCCTCCAAAATGAATTCATTCAGTTTGTAAAACGCACCCAGCAGGCTCAGAAACGGAATCTGCTTCGAAAATCCGCCAGCCATTTAGTATCATCTCAAATCAGTGTTCATCTAACAACTAAGTCACACTTCAAAGTTCATCGTGATATATTTTTTTAAACATATCTTGTGAGGAACACAATGCTCAAAAAAATTATGGTTATCAATGTTCTTTGATCTTCTCATAAAATTTGATGAAAATATTTTCAATATATGCAAGCACATACATATGTATATTATTTTATTGATTGCATGAATATTATTTTTAAGATGCTTCTGCAAAGAGAATTGATTTGATGGCATGTATCTTCAGCTGAAATTAAAAGACACGACCAATGAAGAACTTTAAAGTGGAGCGTAGTTTTGTTCTGCCACTCCTACATGATCCGATATTAAAGCGCCAATCCACAACCGCTCTCTTCAGCAGTTCGAACTCGGAGGACTGGATGAGTTTAACTTAAAAACATTTAACGCGCTAGTTCTCTATCGTGAATTTCAAACCAAAAAAAAGAAAAATTGGCTGTCATGAGATGCTGCTTCACGTCATGATAATGTCTTTATTACTTATTGTCTTCCGCATTGTTGTGCCCTACCATTCCAAGTAATAGCACCTGTTACATGAGAGCTTCCCCATCCTTCGAGAGGTCACCACCGCACACGTGGAGAAGGGCTTCTGCTATCTTCTTCGCACTATTGAATGCAAATTTTTAGACAGCATCCGATGGCCACTCAATGCAAGCATCGCAATCTGCATTCCTCTCTGCATTTGCTAAATATTATGAATATAACAGGCAAATCAAAGCATATTCTTCTTTGATTGGGGAGAAAAATTACTAAAATCATCGAGCATTATCCTTTGAAGAATTTTGCTAAATGTTTTGTACAATTTTTAAATATCAAATAATGTGACGAAAAAGCCCCTGATTCATCTATAATATTATATCAGGACGATATTTGAAATTCCGCTAAAACGGAACATTATTCGGACATCAGAAGTTGCAATTATATTACAAATATTCTATTTTATCTGATTATAATTTCTCTCATACCCACTTCACTCTTTCCCTTAAAGTTTGAAAATCAAAATGTACGTCTGCTAGATGGGTATAGACTAAGAGACTGCGAGGAAGTGATTAAATTATAATCGGACAGTAAGTATCAACACCCTATGTCAGAAAGGTCCATTGCGTTCTCTTTATTGATCTCATTTGGATTTTTTTGAGATAGAAATCAAGGAGGCAGATGAATGAGAAATAAAGGAAGTTGCTCAAAATATGCAAAAACACTCAAAGTTGACATGTTTATTGCCGAAAAAGGCTAATATAATTTCTTTTTTATTCAGGGTGGCTCAGTCGAAAAAATCGGAGAAAGTCGATAAAATTTTAGTTTCTTCAAACACTTGCTAGCGTATAGATAAAGAAAAATCCTAACTTTTTTTTCAATCGTCGCGACTTGGATACGCAAAATGGGAATATTATATAGAAATTGGACATTTCCGATGTGGGTGACGTTTCTTTTAGTTGTGAGATCGGTATTTATTTTCTGCAGGCCATCGGACGTGCAGTTTCCGGAAATAAAACAAATCATAGACTAGAGAAGAAACCAGGGACACGAGAAGCATGAAAGTCACAGAAATAGTTTCAAGCACACACAATTTGGGGAAAAGAGCGTTATATTCATCGGGAAAATCTGGAAATCCAAAACGGAACTCTATAAAATCTTAGTCGTATTCTAATGAGCTGATGTAAAATCAATTTAATTTTCATTATTTTAAGGCATGGAATATCTTCCGGAAAAAAATGAAAAAGACGCAGTTGCTGCACCGCGTACTTAAAATTTATCACGACCATAGCATAGTAGAAAATGAAGTGATGTATAAAAATGCGTTCGAACCGTTTGAACGTTGACATCGACTAACCAACCACTCGGTTCTCTCTGCACTTCTGCGGTCTTTTGTGAGATGAATGGAAAAGTTGGTCACGCTTACGATTCCCTCAACCTTTTCGATGTGACGCCACCGAAAACGATCCTCGGGGCTAACGCGGAAACCGCAGCAACGGAGACGGGAACTCGAGACTGCGACAGCCGCAGCGACCGCAACAATGCCCCTGGGCATTGCCACAGTTGACAAGACCTCTTTAAATCCCATTTTCTAACTTGTCCTCCCATTTTAGACTATCCGAAAATGTTTGCTAGAGTGGATCAACCACTCGCTCTTTTGTGGAGGGGGGGAGGCACCTCTCCCGTTCACCTTTGTCCAGATTGAGCGATTAAGGTGCACTCCATAACCATACAGACCGGGGTGACACGTTCCCCGGGCTGAAGTTACTTTTGATGGAAAAGGCTCGGGAGGGGGATGGGGGAATGGTTTAGGCGTGTACAGAAGGATGGCGGGTAGGCGCGGTCGCCGGCGGGGGAAGAGAGACGTTGTCAATCGCTGCCACGGGGAAAGGACGAGGGAAACGTCTCGTCTCGCTGGGAAATGGATGCATTATTTCTTCTTTTTTTCTCCTTACTTCCCTCTTTCATTTTCGTGAAGGACCACGGAAGGGTCCTAGTCGCCCTCTCAACCCAAAACTACTCGCCCACCCCTAGCAATCATTCCGTAGGTACGTACCTACCTCTTTCCAGGGAGTTGGCATGCGTGCGTATCCGTGTGTGGGTGCGTGCTCAGGAGTGTTGTTTGGGGCGGGACGGGAATAGGTGAAGGATTTCCCAAGAGAGAAGTGTGCTGAGGTCGTTTCGTCGAAGGGGTCGGGCGGGAAACGTGGGTGGTCCCTGATGGGGGCGGGGAAGTACTACTATGCGCCGGGAGTTATTGCAAAAACGGCGTTGGTTTGGGAGGAAAGGGCTTAGGAATCGGGTTTTGGGATGGGGTTTGCAGGGGGACCGAAAAATATGAGGTGGGGTTGGGAAGGATTTTTAGGCCCCTCCTAACTGTCCCACCCCCGCTCGGCCTCACCAAGTCCCGATGCCCATACAAGGGGAATCACATTTCCCCTATGTTTCCGTGAAGGATTTCACACGCTCGGTTTCTTTCGAGAGGGATGGATGTAGCGAACGAGGTTAGCGTAGCTAGGTACCCTTTTAGGGAGGATTCCCAAACCCGAATTCATTAACAAAAAAAATGAGGGTGGTGGAGGATGGACCGATGCCAAAACAAAATGACATCCACATGTCTTTTGTCATTGCGTAGTACATAAATTGCAATTTCACGGAATGCCTTCGCTAAGCGTGGGCTTTAAACTCATGTGCGTCTATTTTATAATATATTTCGAAGAAAACACGATCAAGTCTCGCACACCCTAGCACCCACACCGACTGAGACTCCCTATTCAGAATGCTATTTAATTCCTATCATATTTTTTTCTTCACTTATCTACCGTAAGAGTTATGATTATTTTTTTCTGAAAATAGGAGCACTGCCATATAAACCACTAAAATTCATTAAACATAATTATCGAGTGTTAACAAAAGAATGAAATCTCAAAAACTTATAATTTTATGATCCATTGATATTTGAATTTAAGGCAACGTGATCAGATGATTATTACTAAGAGGAAGCATTAGTACTTTAGTGATAGCTTAGATTTTTACAATTAGCCACAAATATCTGCTCATACCATTCGAGCTGTTCATAAGAAAACTACAGCTTTCCTTATGTGCGCTCCGTAGAGTAAAATGATCTCTTAAACTCTTCCCAAACATTTCCGAAAATATTTTGAAATTCCTCAATTCTGGAGAAGTGTCAACGGTGCACAATTTTCTTAGGCGTAGGATCGTCAATATCTATAAAAGTCGATAAACCGTCAAGATGATATATCTCGGATAAATGTTTAACTAATTATAAAGTAATAGTCACAGTAATATTGATTAAAAGAATACTGCATTTTTTCTGGCAGAAAGTTATGGGAATGTTTGTAAATTAATCGGTTTGGAATATATGAAAATATTGTTATTTGTTATTGAAACGAGTATACCATGAGCTAGTAAGGTGTTCTGAAAAAATACAAATAAAATTACAGCAAAAATATGTAATCAAATGTAAAATATTCCATTTTCTAAATTTCATAACTGGCAAAATAATGCATAAACTTCTAAACTCGCTTCCCCACTTGAAAAACAATATGCTCTATTTTAGGGTATAATCTATATCAATGTATTAGGCATTATTTCTACAAAATATACCGCTCCATATTATTTCGAATTGAAAGTCTTAGTTAATTGAATTTTGCAAATTTGGAGAGAATTAATGTTTTATCTTTGATTATGAAAATGGTTTTTCGATAATAATAGCCGATAATCATGCAAAAAACATTTTGCATTAATAGGTAAACGATTCCCAGCTTGCCTACATTTTTTTATATTACCGATTCCAAAATTATATTTAGGTCATCCTTCATCGGCGTGATATTCTTATTTCAAATCATAAGAATGTGTGTATATATATATATATATATATATATATATATAATATATATATACATATACATATACATACATACATATATATATATATATATATATATATATATATATATATATATATAATCGCCATTGTATCAATGTGTGCGCACCCATTCCCTTCTTACATCAAAATCCTGAAAATGTTAAGTACTCATTGAAGCGGATGCTTTACGTTCCGTTGTTTAAAAAAAACTTAAGCGAGAGTATCATCATTTACTTAGGCTACATGCTATCATTCCTGCTGCGTGAAATATCAAGATTCTCTACCCTCCCAGTTTCCAAGTTGAGTTTCTATATATTCCAAGATGAATTTGATATTTTGGCCACATATGCGACACCAGTCGCATTTTATCGTCCTTTGATCCGTGGGCCGCCCTCCCTGCACCCTGGCCGTAAATAAGTGGTGGACATTGAGGGAAAGGGAGGCGGATTCCCCCAAGGAAGGACGACTTTCGGAGCGCCTACATCAATTATTGGGGCCCTGAGTGGCCCCGGCGCTAACGAGGGGTCCTGGGGGCGTGGTATGGGAGGGGCAAGCGTGTCTGGAGAAGGTGGGAGGAGGACAGCGGGCAGGAAGGGAAGGAACGATAGCAGAGGAGGAAAAAATAGAATGTGAGCACAGTTTGATGGAAAGTCGCAAGAGTCGGTGAAACTATGGGGTGACATGGGGTGTTTTTTACATTGATTCGGAATGAGATCATGGAGTTCTATAAGACGGATTTGAAAATCGCAAATATTCCTGATGGATTACAATTCAATAATTTCAGAGTGTAAAAATTTTTCACTTTGGCCGGGATCCGAACCCGGATCTCTCGATGTACGGCCTAGCCCTTCAGCCAGTTAAGCTATCGAGGCGTCCGCTCACACTACGAAATTTTAGGGGTTCTAAAGGAACAAGGTGTTGTGGCGAAATCCTGTACATGCAATCAAATGTTACTGTCGCGGCATCTCCCGCCAATTCTTGGAATTCCAGTTGGGTTCGGTTGAGTCTACATAATGGAGACAGATGTGCGAATTCTTGGAAAAGAAAAAATCTATTTGCTATAAAACAAAACAAAAATATAGTTTGCCTTCAAACAAAGTGGAATGTTAAATATGAATAGGTAGTGCAAACATAAATTAATTAAATAGATCTTTGATCGCTTATGAAGCACAGATGACAGTTCTTACTAACTTGTTATAAAACCAACACTTGTGAATACGAGACCATTATTACGAGCGGACATATGAATTCACTTTCAAAATCTCATTAAATGATACAAGTTTGCTAATTTTACACTACACGCAGTTTTATACTCAAATGTTTCGTTTATATAATATATTACGTATTCGGAGTAATTATGCAAACCACCCACATTTGCCTAGGTCGATAGGTAGGATAGTTAAGCAACCCCCTAAGAGCATTATGCATACCTACAGGAGGGATTTTTCACAATTATATTTCATATTATTCTGTTTTTGGTACTTATGACTATTTTGAATATTAATGCCTACGTCCCATCAACCGTAGTAAGAATACCTCGGTCTTCTTTTCCCTCCTCATCCGCTGGTTGCTAATCTTCTTGGCGTGTGTAAATGTGAATCAATTTCTGCCCATGCATTTAAGGATATCCTATAAGGCTTATCAGTCACTCTCAGTCCGTGGCATTTCATCTAAACTAGATCAGATAGAGTTCGAAGGCAATTCGCATCGCTATATGTCAACATCGACTAGCATATAGCCCCATATCCCTCTTGGAACCCGCCAGCGTTTGGCTTCCCAAGAAGTGCTAATGAATGACGCGATGTTTATGATTTCTTTTGCAGCAATTTCTCTCCCAGGTTTTATTATATAGCCATCAGATACTCTATCAGTGTCTATTTATATTTTATAAACATAACTCGTCGATCTCCTACCGACGCTAACATGTTGTATGAGAACCTGAACTGCCGGCATTCCTGTAATGCAGTTTTGCTCAAATCTTCCCTGAATATATTTAATTAATATCTATTGTTCATAATAAAACTAATATCAAGATATGTATTAGAGTTTGCTCACCAACGAGTAACTAACGATTGTTTTCAAAACTAAAATGGTGTAACATAACTTATCTTAAACATTCTCATACTTGTAGACGCACTCTAAGAAAAAAAAGTGTATAGATCCGATAAATTTTAACCCAATATTATGGTATTAATATTTTTGACCCTGATTGGTAATTAGATACTGCTTTAAATGCCGTCATTACTTGACCGCAAAATTCTTGGTAAGTTTAAAATAAACTGCGATTAAATATTTCTATAATTTCTTCAGTTAAAGGAGTAAACATTCGTCAAAATTTTCTCCTTTCATAATATGCCAGAAGGTGTCTATTTCCCAGTGAGTAGTTTGTTATTATTTAACTAAAATTGATTATGATTGAAGATTGATGATGAATGTCATCTTTCAAACACATGTTTATTGAATTCTACATCTATTTTCCGTATTGTCCAAATTTTACGTTCACCTTTCAAATGCTTCAGATCATAGTTCAGACTTGAACGTAACACTTGCTCCTTGCTCTTTGTTCTTCATATTTTCAATGAATGTGTTCAATGCTCACCTGCTAACCGCGAACATTTTCACGTTTATATGAATGTATAGGGCTTTTCAGAGACGTAACGGGGATGGGGTGAACGTACATTTGGAATAAATCTTAACTTTGGAGCAAAACACGACAGAAATAGATGTGTGAGGTGAGCCAACAGTTGGCCTGAAGAGAACGCGAACGAAAATCTGTATTGCCCACGAAACTGTTATACACTCATACAGCGTATAACTAGCTAAATAGATAGTTAGATAGAGTTCTTTATTTGGGCGAAATTGAGACCTAATGGTCCCCTCTTCCATTTAACCCATCGTCGTATACATATTATATTAGGAATTAAACTTATAGTTACATTCATATGCACATACATATAGACGGAAATAAATTCCTTTAGCACAGATTTGCACATCGAAAAGAAAAAATGTGTGTATATATATATATATATATATATAGATATATATATATAGATATATATAGATATATATATATATATAGATATATATATATATAGATATATATATATATATAGATATATAGATATATATATATATAGATATATATAGATATATAGATATATATATATATATATATATATATATATATATATATATTCATTCAAACACGAAATCCCGCCAAACGGCGAATAAATACTCATATATACAGAAACAGTATGTTTGGTCATGAACTATATGAAAATACAGACGATGATGTAAATTATCCAAGTTCAATTATTTGATTAAATATTACATTTTGGTAAAAACTGTAATAAAAGAGAATGTGGAAGAGTAAACTATGATCGTTGACAATAAAAAATAAAATAATAGTCAGTAGACACTGCAGGAAATATCACTGAAGAATGACAAAGAGGGTGAGCTGAAATGTCCTTTGTTCTAAAATTACTATCAAATTAGAAAAAACCTCTATTGAAAAGAATAAATTGTATAATTTTTTAAAACTTTTATGGTGGTATTAGTGGCGGTTATTTACATCATGCAGCTCTGCAGACTGCTCAGTGGGAAGTGGGATAACATTAGAAAGAGTGGATAGGAAAGATGCTGAGAGGCAAGGGAAAGTTTGTGGAAGTAAGTGATCGAATAGAAGAATGCACAGAAGTGAGGAGGAGAAGATTTAGAATTAATTTTGCTCATTATGACTTTTTAAATATCGCAAAACAGGCATGATGTCCCGGCATGCTGAAAAAATTCGCTATTAGAATGAAATAAGTGCTCTTTGTTTCTTCCTCATCAGGAATAAAATGATCTATTTTCTGCATCTCTCCGCGTCTGTATTCAATTCAAAAATATCCCTGATTTCACATGTCTCACCATCTGATTCGAGAGGATTGCGAATTCACTTCTTTGCATTATTTTTATCAAAAGGTACTAAGGGTTATCATGCCATAGAATATTAACTTGACTTGTTTTTGCCATGTGATGAGGGTTTGCAGAAATTTTGTTTCTATTTTATTCTTATAAATATCTGTGCTGGTGTATCTACCTCTGCGTTTAACCCATAGTTTCATCGTCATCTACTACCTTGATCAAAAATTTCCCGGAATTTATTCAGAAAATTAAAAATACAAGTTTATTCATCTAAATCTATATTGTCCCCTTCAAAGTAATCCCCATCGACTGCAACACACTTATGCCAGCGCTTGATCCAATCCTCGAAACATTTTTTATATTCGGTTTTCGGTATGTCCATCAGTGCTTCCTGCGATTTTTCCATTACTTCCTCTCGGCTGCTAAAACGCGTTCCCCGTAATGGTTTTTTAACTCGATTGAACAGAAAGAAGTCACAGGGAGCCAAATCAGGTGAATTCGGTGGCTGTTGGATGGTATTTGTTGCATTTTTCGTCAAAAAATTACGAATAATGATAGCACTGTGCGACGGTGCGTTATCATGGTACAAAATCCACGAGTTTTCTGCCCACATTTCTGGTCTCTTTCGGCGAATTGCTTCACGCAAACGTCTCATAACGCCCAAATAATACTCTTTGTTTACTGTCTGGCCTTCTGGCAAAAATTCATGATGCACTACACCGTTGTAATCCATGAAAACCGTCAGCATTGCCTTCTTTTTTGACTGCAAACGACGTGGTTTTTTTGGTCTCGGCTCATTTGGTGAACGCCATTCACTTGCCTGATGTCTGGATTGCGTGCCGTACTCATAAACCCACGTCTCGTCTCCAGTAATGATCCTTTTGATGAATGTGGGATCGGATTCAGCCTCGCAAATCATGTCTTTTGCGACGTCAACACGGTCTCTTTTTTGCATGAAATTTTGAACCAACTTTGCTGCTACACGACGGAAACCCAAATCATTAACCACAATGTCTTGGGCGGATCCATAGGCAATGTTCAAGTCCTCCGCTATTTCTCTGATGGTTAATTTGCGGTAATTGACCAACATTTCTTTTACTTTATCAATTTTTTCACCGACTTTCGATGTCGATGGTCTGCCACTGCGTTCATCATCTTCGATTGACTCACGACCACTTCTGAACCGCTCGTGCCACTGGTAAACGACCGTTTTTTTTAGAGAATCGTTGCCGAAACACTTTTCCAACATTTCCAACGTCCGTGCGCCACTAAATCCGTTTTTTACGCAAAATTTAATACAAGTTCGTTGTTGAAAATTTAAATCCATTTCTAAAATTGTAAAAAATCGCCAACACACAGAGATAGATGTACTCTTGGCTACGTAACTTTTGCAAATGTCAAGTTATGACACTAAGATTTAAAGGGAATATCAACAACAGATGTACCAATTTAACAAAAAAAACAGAACTCAAATCGGAACGATGGGAGCGCCACACGGTGGTTATTCCGGGAACTTTTTGATCAAGGTAGTATATGTCGGTAACCGTTCCTGTAGTGTGATAGTTGCGTGAATTAATAAACAATAGCTACATAATACGATCTCATAAAATCGAAGAAAAGAGTTCATTTTTTTATTTCAGCTAGTATAAACCAAACAAACATTAACATTGACAGTTAGTTACATGATAGAATCATTGCATAAAATATGTAAAAGAAATAACTTTGAAATTTTATCAATTCCTTTAAGAATTCAAAATTACTCCTCCCAGGGGAAACAAGTAGTGTGCTAAAAAAAGTAAATTTGTGACAGTTACAAATTTAATATTTCTATTACTTGTGAGTTGCGTAGTATTTTTTCATAATTTTTAATGACTCACCGAGAGTCGAGAAGAAATGACCTCATACGTATCTGAGCCTTATAATTTGTAAAAAAGTAAAGATTTTTAGGAGGGAAATATTTAGATTGTTATACCTTATTATACATTTATACTTGCATCCACGTTTTTCAGTGGTCAAATAATCTGCAATTATTGTTTAAAATGTGGTTATTCAATTCTCATTACGTTTTAGACGATCTCTGCCAATATATATTAACCGTTGGTATTAGCAATGAAAAATAAACTATAGGTAAATAACAGTAAAATAGGATAAATAAGATGTATATGATAACTTTATTTAAGTTAAGAAATAAAACATAATAAAGTTCAGGAATGGTGTGGTGTTATTTTCAAATTTTCATCAATGAATGTGTCTTTGATATCGTATTTATATCCTATGCTAAGTTCGTAATTTTAACGACCGATGCGATACACTTCGATTCCGAGAGCTATTTTGAGGTTCGTTGAATGAGATCGACAGGGCTATTTAGGTGTTACTGTAATTCTACTGACTTTCGTGTATATTTAGCCATCAATGGCAAATAAACAAATTCTGTTTTTGATACAACCACAAAGTTTCGATAATATGGCCGACTGATTGTAATCTTGAATAACATCCTAAATATGAACGGAACTCGATACTTATATAGCACACGTTTCGTGCCGTGTGGCAATGTTAAACATTCTCTTAAATTGTTTATATTGATCAAGTAAAAAGACGTTATTACACAATTAGCAGGTATGAACAAACTAGGTCCGTTACAATGGATCTCAATGTTCCAGTCAATGGTTTCCAAAGAAAAATATCAACATTAATTTCCAGCGATATAAATTACTTTTTCAATTAAAATGTTGAAGTAATATTTACGTATATTCCCTCTATATAATGAAATGGTATACTTCTTGTCTTTCATTTTAACTAAAATTTAACTAATACGAGTATATCCACACACAATAATATTTATATAAGGGTGTATGTATGAATCAGCCCATAAAAGATAACGGCAAAACAAATAATATCTATTTTCTGCCTCATTCTGAGGAATGTATTGGTACCATTAAGTAGGCTTACAGAAGTAGGTAAGTAAGTGTGCTCCGTTTACTCTTCTGAAATCAGTCAACATAAGTCAGGCAAAGTTGATTCATCGGATGAAGCAAAGAATTATCACGAAGAAAATAACATGTTAGCATCACCAATCGTTGTAAACGTTTTGCTAAACATTTATAAAGTATAAAGTTACTTTATCTACTGCCCATTTATTTCTTTCATATATTTTTATTTATAAATCTAATACCTTTGTTTTAGGCAAAAAATATTTACTCACACCTAACCGTAAAAAAGTAATAATGAAAATGTCCTCTTTCATATTGACGTAGTTTGAGTGAATATTATTCAGATTGCTGTTATTTTACACCTTGGACACTACTGGTAGCTAATGGATCCTCAGATCCCTCAGATTTCCCATTAGTCATTTTTGGTTGGTAATCAGGTCTCCCAGGGGTCACAAATGGTCACTCAGCGAGCAAGATTCTAACTGAGGACTATAGTGTTATCACTTAAGGTTTGATCATTTTACCTTTGCATAGAAAAGTCATGAAAAAATATCTTGATGACTTAATTAGCTTTCGTTTTTTATTAAAAATTATTGTAAGATTTTCTTGTTTAAAAATTTTGCCTGCTATTCCCACGTAGGAAAACGTTACCTGCATTTAAATTGATTTTGAAGACAAATTATATGTATGTTAGTTCAGTTTTGGCGTTTGCCACTGACGTTATTTCTTTGTCCTTGCAATGAAGTTTTAATGAATAATAGCCTCGTAAAATAATATACGAGGAAACATTAGCTTAAATTGAAAAACGATGGAAGATTCAAGGGGAAACGTTTTTTAGTATATGTGTGATAAGAGACCTTATAATGGCTCGATAAGTCGTTCTTTTATTCTCCAATTTATGTTTCATTACAAATAAGGAGTATCCATTACTAAAAAGAAAGAAAGACTCGTACTTTTCCACAGATTTTATTATACGGTACTTTATTTAGATTTTTTTATTATTATTATTATTTTATTATTATTATTATTATTATTATTTTATTATTATTATTATTTTATTATTATTATTATTTTATTATTATTTTATTATTATTATTATTTTATTATTATTATTATTTTATTATTATTATTTTATTATTATTATTTTATTATTATTATTTTATTATTATTATTATTTTATTATTATTATTATTATTATTATTTTATTATTATAATTAATAATATTATATTATTATTATTATTTTATTTAGATTTTATTATACGGTATTTTGTACCGTATAATAAAATCTGTGGAAAAGTACGAGTCTTTCTTTCTTTTTAGTAATGGATATTAAATACTTCCACGAAGTGAAGCCTGAAACAATAGAATATATTCACAAATAAGGAGTTTTGTAAAATTTTCAAGTACCTTTATGCTTTGAAAATCATCTCTGCGCTAGGTTTCATCTTCATTCCTTCCCCTTAACACGCTTTCCCACTTGATACTCTGTACAAAGTTTCAATTATTTTGTGATCAATGTACAGGCATTTCTGCGGATTCCCTCTCATACATTAACACTCTCATAAGCAAGCTAACTCGGAAGACTAACGGGGAAGAGACCGGTTCAAAAGCATCATAAATATTAATTGAGAACCTTTCGCATTTCTTGCCAATATTTCCAAATTTCCTCACGGCCTCTCCTGGGTGAAACACTTACGGGGAATATAACTAAAGCTAACAAAAAATTAGGATTTATTAGATGAGTACTGTATATATGAGATGAAAAGGTCAAAGAGAAATGTTAGCTTTCCCTGGTTAGGCCTCATTTAGAATATGCTGCAAGTATATGGGATCCTCCTGAAGTTGGATTGATTGCCGAATTGGATCGCGTGTAGCGTAGAGGAGCTAGATTCGTAAAACCTTATGATAAAATTTTAGTAGCGTATCCAAAATATTAGAGAGGCTAGTCAGGGAATCGCTCTTGCATAAATTGGAAGGATGTCTCTTTAGCAGCGATGTTGAAAATGTATTACCACCCCCATTGTACTCCGATAGGAGAGATTGTGTAAATAAAATTAGAGAAATTAGGTGTAGAACAGATAGATTTAAGATGCCATTTTTTCACGAGCGATAAGGGATCAAAATAACATTTTACGACCGCGGTAAGATCATACTCGGGTCAAAATTATCCTGGTGTTTATTCACCCCCTGCCAAACACCCTAGCGGTGGCTTGCAGGGTACAATATCTAATACCAAACTCGATTGTCGTCAGAGAAGAGGCTATTTTAGCTGATAGAAAATGTTGAGTGCGGCATAAAAAGTACAATCTGTACGTATAAAAATATTTACCCCCGAGGCAACCTATCAATGAACAAATTCTCCTGCATTAACTGAGAGAGAGTGATGGCGAGCAGCCTGCATTTCGTCTTGCTATGATGATGTACTATGATAACATTTTTCTACTTCTACATGCCCACCTACAAGTCGCCGCTAAGTTGTGTGTCTGGGGTGATTCAAAACACGCACACAACATTAAAAATTAAGTTATTCTTAAATTTTAGTATCAATTTGTTTTTGTATAAATGTAACCTAATTTGAATAATGTAGGTGATAACAACCTTATATACGTGCATGTACTTCTTCGTCTAAGTGAGATATGCTACACATACTACAGAGATCTTAGTAAAAAGAGAGGCAATAATTAGGGTTAGTAACCCTTTTCCTAGAAGCCTCAGGTAATTTTTTTGTTGCATCCTTTTATTCGTCTAGATCTACACAATCTCCCACAAGCCGCACCAAGGGCTAGATGAAGGGGATGGTACTGCATCAGCCATTTATGAATTAAAATGAAATGAACACATAAAGATTATTTTATTCCGTTTATTTACGGTTCTAAATGGGTAATCGACGAGAAGAATAAATCCGAGGATCCATAGACTTTCTCCCAGGGCGTTGGTTCAAGGAAAAATAAATGGCATATTACTGCCCCTTGTTACTGCCCTGCCTCTTTTTAGTGGTTTGATAGTCCAGTGGAAGTAGAAGGGTAGAGAACTCAGATTCTGACCAACGAGTCAGAAGGTCTGGTTCAAACACGGATGATGTCTCTGAGCTTCCTTCACCGAAGCGGAATGATTTTTTTTGTGCGACAGGTCTTGAAGGGTAACGCATTGAGAACATGCCGCAGTAACTAGAGCCTTTATGTATGAATTTCGCATGCCAAAGGAGAGTGTCTATCTTTGATCTTACCAAAAATCAAACTGTGGTTAATTATTGTAGTTTAATAAGAAACGCGACATTACATGACTTGCAAATTTAGCAATGTATACATAACGGTATGGCATAGAAATAAGAGTCTGACTGAGAAAAGTACATCATCGGGTCGTTTTCGTATTGAGGCATTGATTGGAAACGGGAAGTTTAAAGACCTCCGCTGTCATGACTGTTGTTATATAAGAAATGGCTATGGTACGCGATGAGCGTATCACTTTCGTAACCAAAGTTCGAGAACATGAGGTGGTAAGTATTCACAAGGCGTTACTTCGTGGAACCGATTCCTGAAGACGAAATTACTTGGTTTACCTGGACACCTTTTCATCATAACAGCACCAAATACCACGTTCCACGCTATTATAAGTCGACATCAAGAGTTGATTTGTGAAGTTATTATCTTTTTCGCGGACGCCATCACCAAGGTTTTAGAATCAGCTGATGGAAGGGAAGAGGGGTTTGTAAAAACACGATCCCAGGAAAATTGTGGCGGGATAAATGAAAAAAATCAGCCGTCAGCATCAATCTCGCAGGCGCATCGTCGAGTCCGCCGGCCGTCCGTCGCCGCAGGGGCAATGATCCGAATAGTCAGCGGCCGGCGACGCCTCCGTCGTTGCCCCGGCTCGATTTGCTGTCCTCTCAGCGAAACGCCGGACGAGAATGCTCCCGGCGGCAACCTCTTCCATACCCCTCCGACCCACACCACTATCAAGCCCCTCCCGCCCCGACGCTCCCTCTTCCCACTCACGGGTCCTGCTGTCTCCTCCCCGGGATACGCGTCCCCCCCCACCCCCCCATTGGTCCACATCAAGTCACGCCTACTTTTCATCCCCGGGCGTGGCTTTCGATCGCCCGGCGCGCTCTCCCATTCGTTCCCCGTTTCCCCTCCGGGGGAGGAGCTTCTTCTTCCTCCCGGGGGAGGGGGACCGCGACTCCGGAACGTGAGAGTGGGGGGCCGAGGGAGGTAGGAGGGAAGGGAGGGGTTCGCGTCGAAAACTCCCGACTCCTTGGGTGGCGGTAGTGTGTATCGAACGGTCCGGGAAAAAAATTGAAATTAAAAAAAAAGTGGATATAAAAGGAGGAGGGGAGAATACGAGGAATGGTTTGGGGTGGCACGGGAATCGAAGGCCTCGGGAGATTGGGGTTTGCGGAAGGAGATGGGGAAGGGAACGTGGGAGGAGGGGTGGAGTTTGTAAGGAGACTGCCGTGGGGAATGGTAGGCGGGCGTAGGGTTTTGTGGGGGGGGGGGGGTTGGAGTTGGGGCAGAGCGGTGGAAATGAGTTGGCAAGTGGTGTTTCCTTGCCTCGTCCGTTTTACTTGCCTCGCTCTCCTGCCGACGATTGTTGTGTCACGGTCCGTCTCCTCTAAAAACCCACCTCTCTTCTCCTTCCTCGCGCACCTCTCTCTACTTCCCTCTCTCCCTTCCTCTCTCTCTCCCCACTTCGCCCCTCTTTCCCGCCCCCGCTCTCTCGAATCCTCCTCCCCTCATTCCTCCCCCGATCGCCGTCTCCGTTTTACAAGACCCCATTCCTCTCAAGTCCTTTACTGGAGCCCGTGTGAGAAGGAAGTTTTCGAAGCACGGCGCCGAGAGCACGGTGTGTGTTTGTGTCTCTCTTCTTCTCCCTTTCCCTCCGTCCGTCTTCCCGTCGCGGCCTCCTCTGTCGGGCGAGTTCTTGCACGAGGGAGTGCGGGCGAGCGTTGTTTCCCTTGGACAGCACGGCCCGAGCGACGTCGGCGCCGCATCGGATCGTTCCCGGCTACCGTAGGCACCAGGCGCCGAGACCTCGAGCCCCGCCAGTGGCGCGCGTCATGGATATTCGAAAGGCAGCGAGAGGCGTGGCCCGTGAAGCGGGGCGTGGAACCGCAGCGCGGGTGTCGGACAACTCGGTTTGAGGGAGGAAGTCCGCAAGAGTGCCTATCGCTCGTGTGCGTGCACAAGGGACAGTGCCCGTGCGTCTCTGACCTACCGGCGAGTGTCGTTCATCTCCCCGGAGACTTTTGTTTTTTCACCAAACTCGGTTTCGGCCGAGCCGTGGTCGGCCTGAACCCCCGAGTGCGGGAGCCCGCGGTGACGGCCCCGCTCCCCTTCATCCCCCGCCCGGTCCGCCGAGCGACCATGATGACGACGGACGGCGGCTCCGGAGGCGGCGGTGGAGGACGATGGGACTCGCCGGCCGAGTCGGGAGTCCCGCGGCGGGGAGACGCGGCCTCGCCGGCCGGCAACTCGTCCCCCGCCGCGCCCGCCACCGCGCCCTCTCCGCCCTTCCCCAAGCAGAAGATCTCGTTCAGCGTCGATGCCCTGCTCAGCAGCGGGTGCGGCGGAGTCAAGAGGCCCGCGCCCACGTACCCTCAGTTGCCTCCCCACCCCCCGCCGCTCCCTCTGAGGCCGCCCCCGCCGCCGCCCCCGTCCTCGCCGTCGCGGAGGCCGTCGCCGCCGCTGGCCGAGGAGGCCGAGTCCCGGCTGAGGGCGATGCCCGATGAGGACGAGGAGGTCGAGGTGACGGCGAGGTCCGAGGAGGAGGAGGAGGAGGACGACGAGGACGAGGAGGAGGGGAGCCGAGGTGGGTCACCGGGCGGCGGGGGAGGGCCCCCGGAGGGGCGACTGGACGGGCAGCAGAGGCACAACCCCCCCGTGGACGGGCACCCGCACGTGGCGGCCGCCCCCGGGTGGGCCTTCCACCTGCCGCCGTTCGCCTGGATGCCGTACCACAGGCCGTCGTCGCCATCCAGTAAGTATTACTCTCTCCCGAACGATCTGCGCCTTTGTCAGAGTGGCGCTGAGTGCCACTAAATACTTTGGATACTCTTATTACCCGAGAAAACAATAAGAATTTTGCAAATGCATCCATAAGCTACGTATCTACAAGTTATTCTAGTAATTTTCACGATAAGTTTTCTCTGTCACAAGATTTACGTAACTGCCGTCAATAGAGTGGCTGATCACTCATGCAAAAACCTCTGTTGATTGACTCAACTTTGTTGTTACTTTATCATAACATGTTTGCTCGTAAAATATTTAACTACATTACAGTGCATTGTTTCGATGCGAGTGATATTGTAAATTAAATTATGCTTTGTGTACATGCTATTACCCGAGTTGATAGACAGGAAAGTTCGCAGGAATGCATGTCTAATATTTTTAAAAATCTCGAATTTTTCCATGAAAATAATGAATCTACCTGATCTAACTGATGTTAGCAAATGTTAGCTAATGTCGATGTAATTATCTTATAATTCTGATAAATGGAGAAAAGATGTAATTTTTACCACAATGATAGCCACGGTCTGCCGTCATTGTCTGCTCTTCCATTACAGGTTTTGATTTGATCAAAAGCATTACATAAATTGATATAATTATACATTTGATATAAATTATATTTAATATTCTCGCCAATTACATTATTTGCGTATAATAATTATAACAATTATAATAGGTAGTAATGAAAGGTATACAATTTCATATACATCATCTCTTTAATTTAAAAGTCAAGCTTCATTCGGTGCATGATTCTTTCATGCTCTTATATTAGCACAGTACACAGAATCCTATCATCTCCTAAATGATGTGATTACAATAAAAGAATTTTAGAGCAAATATCTTATAAATTACATCAAAAAATGGAAAATACTATATCATTATTTTTTTCTAATTTCGTTTAACTTAGTCCAACACATCTGGCGAGCATCCTGTATACATTTTTATCAACATAATTTCATTCTTGAAAGGATCATTAATATCGAAACATATGTGGAATAACTCTTAATATATAATTCCAATTGTGCGCTTTAGTTTTAAGTAAAGTAACACCTCAGTCAGTCATCGTTCTTTTGGCTTTTTATCAGCAATTATTTCACGTTCATCTCTTTTCATTATCTTGAACAGTCCTCCGTATAGATTTGAGATTAATTATGTTCATTATAGTTTTGCGGATGCATTATAATGCGTAATGGACACCTTGATCAACTTAAGCTCATCTATCCTGCATAGCTACCACGAGAATCTGTCAGACATCAGATTTACTTGGAACTAGGGAAAACTGAATTTGTTATTAAGCTAGCGTTTTTTTATATAACAGCTTTAAATCTTTAAACTCTATAAGATGCGTAGTGAATTATAATCCTGCGTCATAAAATTCATGTTATTTCTGATTTAAAATTTCATAATTGTTAGATAAACTTGGCGACTTTGAGCATTCTGCGTTTATTCCCTCGATTCAACATTGTTATATTTCCACAAACGTAATTAGCTTCTTTAAGAAGACCTTTTTAGGTTTACCACGAAGTACCTAGGTACACATTTCGGCTCTGATTTTGTTGATGTAAACTGTTTGATCAATGTCAGCATATGATTAGGGATCGTTTCCTATTATCGGTCATTTAGATTACGGAAATTAAAAATTACGGAAGTCATGTTCGATTGCCAAGCCCACACAAGAATTCACAGGAGTAGTCTCTCTTTTTTACATGAATCTTAGATATTAATTTCAACACCTTTATATTATATTAATATTCGGTGGAATTCTGGTTTACAAATCCGTCGCAATAAATAAATTAACCTTTGCTACATTAGCCTTTACTACGGGTAGTAATACTCTATGCAGTGGAATTCTGACAGGATTTTTGTATCACGTTCAAATTTCGATACGAAATAAGTTTTCTGAATGCAATTAAGTTTCTAGTCATTTCTTTTGTGGTCTTTGAATTACAAGAAAAACATAAAAGGCGAGTTACGTCCTCATATTTTGCACCACCGTCTCTAAATCTAGAGCTTCATTGTAACCTTTACCGTTTATGAGATAACTTTATGTAAACAAATATTAATAATAACATTTGATAATACAATAAATTTAAGCTCGTAATTAGTATGTCGAATTATTCTGTCTACTCAAATATTATTATACATCAACGATAAAAATCATTTTTTTCTCTCGAATATCACAATATCTTTTGTCCATCAACCGATGGCAATCCGTTTTGATTAAATGTTGCCATTAGGCCTCCGGAGGATGCAAATGCGACATTAGGTATATGTCATTCCGCCATTTCCCCCATTTTTATATTCCTTGAAAACCTGGCTCAGAACCGAAACATTACCGTCATAGGAGGTTCAACCATTTGTGTCAGTGCACTATTTAAATAAGCAAATCCTCACCGTAAACAGTAAATCGGCGAAAAAATCGATTTTATCAATGACATGGTCCAATGCCTTGGCTGTAATTTTTCTGACCTGATGACAAACATATGGAAATGACAGAATATACCATGTTTCTTTTTAATATAGTTTTTATTGGAATATTTAGAGTTATGGTATTCTAAATATCCCTTTTTGTATCTTATTAGTATTTTTTTCATAGAAATGTATGATGAGGTTTTTGGAATGCCACAGATTATTTTTAATAGCATGAAAGACATCTCTTCGTTACCCATAGATAAGGTAGATGAATATCTATTAACTCTATTCTAGCTCTGTAGTTCTAATTGGATTATTTGGAGTTCGTTTGAATTGAAAGTCTTAACATGGTTCATTCATTACGAACTTACTTTGAGAAGTAAAGAAAAGAACGCCTTCAGTTTGGAACCTCAAGTTTTTACGGTATTAAGGAATCATAATAGTTTAAGAAATGCACTTTTGCTGTAAGAGATGCTTTATTGCGAAAAGATTATGTAGATAATTGAACACTATAAGCATAAGTATGTTTAGTAGTAAATGTTAATAACAATTTCAGGTTCTGCCAAATATTAAATTGTCACTACTAATGAAAGACTAATGGTAGATAATGTGTTTATAAAAATCCATTATGAATCTTTTATAAATGTCATTTATTTATTGCAAGGATTATTTATGAAAATTATGAATGCATCCAACATCGAATCTATAGATAAAAATAATTTCTGTCTAGTATCTATATGAAACAAAGATAATAAAACCATCTTGGCATCGTCGAAGAATTCCTTTGACTTTGGGGGCATATAGTTAATTGTAAAGTATTATTCCGGGATTTATACAAATTCTAGAAAAATTCGGTGCAGAAATAATTTTTAAGTATTTTTTTTATTCATTTTGCAAATGAAAGAGTTCTAATTGTTAAACGACTGTCTCACGCTTAATTAGGGCATGAATTCACACTCTTATGTTTTAAACCGATATGCTTTGAAGCCATTTACACTGTAGGTGAGGTGAAGAAAGAAAAAGCAAGAAGGAAAAGGATGTAAACACTTAAATCGGTCAAAACTCCTGCATTCCTATCAAGCTTTGTTATTAATAGATGGTATGCGTTCACGAAGCGTACTTGCCAAAATCGGGCTCGGTGGCAGATGAGGAATAATTATAGCCCAGCGGAGGAAACTATCGTGTATGACGATAATGGTTCTCAGGAGGAAATAAGTTAATTTTGGTTTCTAATGAGTAACTTTCCATTCAACTGTGTCATTCGTATTCATGCATAGTCCATTTCAACCTGAATCAAAGGTATTCTAATCTTTAACGATACTAATTGCAAAGTTCCTGGATAAGAAAAACATTCAACCTTTGCTCAACAACTAATTTAGGGAGAGGATATGAAGTGTAAAATAATTGTATAGGTCATACATGAATGTATTGATGTTTAATATATCTTATTTATTGAAGAAAGCGTATTTGTACCAAATAAGTTTAGGACATCGGAGAAAAATGACTATGCATACATTTCCGTTGCTCTTTTTATTACATAATCAGATTTCAACAAAGCATTGATATCATCTAATGCAACCGACACGATTTCGTTCATCATATAAAGAATATTGTCGGACCGTGTTGATGTAATTTGCAAGTCTCATGTCAGCTAATGTTGTCATGGTTTGGACTTTTGCCGGCAATTAGCTTACTTTTGAAATACACTGACAAAGACTTAGGTCTATCATCAGCTATGCTGAAAAGGGTCCGACATATCATGCACAATCATTAACTCGTCCAAAGGGGGGGGAGAGACTTTTGGTAACCATTTCAATTTTATTCCAGCTTCTATTGCTTTGCAAAATCTTTTCGTCTGCTCACTTTCGGTGGCCATGACACATCCCTGATTCTCGACCCCCGTCACCAAAGTAGACTTCGAAAAAGTCTCGTCTGTCATGGGAACCTCCCCCTCGATTTCAATGTACTCCTCCGAAAAGTGGTGTGAAGAAAGGAAACAGCTCCACGATATCTCCCCGCGGAATCTATGTCCACGCAATCGTCTCAATTCGACGGAGATACCGCATGAAAAATTGCGAGGGGAGACATAGGGGAGGGGGTGGGAATATGAGAGGATCCCGCTTTGAACTCTCTGGAAAATGAGTTACATAAAAGGGGTGGGAGGGCCGATATGAAAGGGGGGACGTTTGCGGGTTTTGGTGAGGTGGTTGGGGGAGTGGGTTGGCGCGGGACGGAAGGGAGCGAGCGCGCTAAGGGGTGGTTAGGGGCTGGGAGAGTGGTTCAGGAGGGTGGTATGGGAGCGAAATTGATATCTGGAGTGTAGCTCCTAAACATCTCTGTTTCACGGGACGGCGATTCGGCGAGCGATGCGTGGCGTCGGGCAAAAGGCGATAAGCAATTACGAACGGGGGTGGGAGAAAGAGGTGGGTTCCCCCCCTCCCTACACCTCCACCCCACCTCCCCCACGAAATAGTAGCCTGGGCACACGTGTCCACAAGGCACGGGGAAGAAGAGAGAGACGCACGCGCTCACTCACACTCTCGCATACCTACACGACGGGGGGGGGGGGCGGAGCTTTCGGTTTTTGGGGAATAGGGTTTGGGTGTGGGAGGGTTGGAGGGGGGAGGGGTGAGAAGTGTTGGAGGGTGTTACGGTGTGGTGGGGAGGGATGCCCTGTAGAATGAGGAAAAGGGTCTTTTCATGACAATCCCCGTCCTACTCCTCCTCCGCCCCAATGTCGATACGCCCTCAGAGACCTAAAGCAGCCATTAATCATGACACCAAACACCCCCGGATATCCATTCCCTCCCCCCACATCATAGCCTATCTTCAACATCCGACCTCCTCCCCACCATTTTCCTCCCAAACACCTCCTCCCTCCAACCTCCCACAGTGCCCCTGGCATAAGAGCACCCTTCGCCCCCTCTCTCCTTTGCCCCCCTCAAGTCTTTCCCACACCCTTCCCCGCCCTCCCCGCCACAATTTACCCATTCTTTCCCAACGTTCACGCACATCCCTCCTTTCGGGATGAGAATCTCGAGGTGAGAAATTAATAACCAGCGCCCTTGTTTGTTTATGCAAATGCACGTGGGGGGGGGATTCACTTCGCTCGACTCAACGTGACCATCAGCCAGGAGGTCATGGCAGGAACCGCAGCCTGAATCTCGGAATCGTGTCTGTTGAATATGTTTGGTCGCGGCTCAGAAGTTCAATGAGCGGGCTCGGAATGTATCCCCCTCTCTATTCGTGGGTTGCGTAACTTGATGCCCTGTGGCCCATAGTGAAAATCAAGACAGATCTGTCCGTCGGATTGTTTTCCACATTCTTCGCATAGCATCTATTACTTTGGCATCCTTCACTCCATCTCAGAGATAAATACTAATTTCATATCCCAGTGAATGCTAGTAGAACTTTGCGGAACTTGATAAAAAATAATGGAAAACTATTTCAAATTAGTTACGTACTACCTTGATCAAAAAGTTCCCGGAATAACCACCGTGTGGCGCTCCCATCGTTCCGATTTGAGTTCTGTTTTTTTTGTTAAATTGTTACATCTGTTGTTGATATTCCCTTTAAATCTTAGTGTCATAACTTGACATTTGCAAAAGTTACGTAGCCAAGAGTACATCTATCTCTGTGTGTGTTGGCGATTTTTTACAATTTCAGAAATGGATTTAAATTTGCAACAACGAACTTGTATTAAATTTTGCGTAAAAAACGGATTTAGTGGCGCACGGACGTTGGAAATGTTGGAAAAGTGTTTCGGCAACGATTCTCTAAAAAAAACGGTCGTTTACCAGTGGCACGAGCGGTTCAGAAGTGGTCGTGAGTCAATCGAAGATGATGAACGCAGTGGCAGACCATCGACATCGAAAGTCGGTGAAAAAATTGATAAAGTAAAAGAAATGTTGGTCAATAACCGCAAATTAACCATCAGAGAAATAGCGGAGGACTTGAACATTGCCTATGGATCCGCCCAAGACATTGTGGTTAATGATTTGGGTTTCCGTCGTGTAGCAGCAAAGTTGATGCCAAAAGACCTCAATTTCATGCAAAAAAGAGACCGTGTTGACGTCGCAAAAGACATGATTTGCGAGGCTGAATCCGATCCCACATTCATCAAAAGGATCATTACTGGAGACGAGACGTGGGTTTATGAGTACGAACCGCAATCCAGACATCAGGCAAGTGAATGGCGTTCACCAAATGAGCCGAGACCAAAAAAACCACGTCGTTTTCAGTCAAAAAAGAAGGCAATGCTGACGGTTTTCATGGATTACAACGGTGTAGTGCATCATGAATTTTTGCCAGAAGGCCAGACAGTAAACAAAGAGTATTATTTGGGCGTTATGAGACGTTTGCGTGAAGCAATTCGCCGAAAGAGACCAGAAATGTGGGCAGAAAACTCGTGGATTTTGCACCATGATAATGCACCGTCGCACAGTGCTATCATTATTCGTAATTTTTTGACGAAAAATGCAACAAATACCATCCAACAGCCACCGAATTCACCTGATTTGGCTCCCTGTGACTTCTTTCTGTTCAATCGAGTTAAAAAACCATTACGGGGAACGCGTTTTAGCAGCCGAGAGGAAGTAATGGAAAAATCGCAGGAAGCACTGATTGACATACCGAAAACCGACCGTAACTTTTGCAAATGTCAAGTTATGACACTAAGATTTAAAGGGAATATCAACAACAGATGTACCAATTTAACAAAAAAAACAGAACTAAAATCGGAACGATGGGAGCGCCACACGGTTGTTATTCCGGGAACTTTTTGATCAAGGTAGTATTCCACTTTTGGTGCGATTTATGTTCCGCGATTTTGATTATAATTGATCATGTTTTATTATAAAAGTGAAAATATATATTTAATTATAAACTAATGGTAGAATTGTATTTCTACTTGTTGATTAGGTATGTATTGAACGTCCTCTAATCACAGTCATATTCATTTTTCTTTGAAAGATAAGCGTGCAGTATTCATCATACAATCTTTACATTGCATGGAACGACAAGTAGTTCTCATACCCTGGTCAAGAGAAGTTTTTAATTCATTTATAGATCTTAGGGTAAAACACATTTACTTCGTGGTCAATTGGAATAGTACATGAGGGCTATGAGTACCCTAACGTATGCTACCATTTGTGAATGCTAACTTATGAGTACCATAATTTACCGGCCTTACCTAGACACAGCGGTAGTTGTTTGAAAAATATCACTGTATTGGAAAGTACGCAATATATAAAGCATTTGTTTCAAGTTTGAATATGCCACGTTGTTTATTATTTGTTTTGCAGCCATCAATAGTGAATGTTTTCAGTGAATATGTGAAAATGGAGTAAATTGGTCATCGTTATGTGATACAGGACTTTATTTGAAAGGCATCAGCCCAACCAATATAAAAGCTGAACTGGATTCTACTCTGGGTGAGTCTGCTCCTCGTATAACATAAAAATAACCTCCTGGGATAATCACGCTGAAAGTTATATAGCGTGAGTGAGCAACTCTATATTATTCTCTAACAACTAGTCGCTTTCAAAACTATAAACTCTGGCAGTTAGTAATAAACGCATTTGCTGATGAAACTATATTAGTAGGAAAGAAATTGCGAATAATGTGAAGCTCTGAAAAAACCAACTTGGTAACTGATCTCTACATCTACATAATACCCCGCAAGCCGCCGCAAGGGCGTGTGGCGGGGGGTGTTAGGTCACCAACCGTAAAAAGGAACAATACCACATGCAAAACAACAACGTGGAAAATTACACCCACAGCAGCGCACACACTCATGCAAAAATCCCTTTATCAAACACTCATGCAAACACATATACCGCAAACCAACAAAAAACTGCACCCCAGGATGCAGCGAGAAAGCCATCCTACAACACGCAAGCCAGGACACAACAAGCAAGAATGTGAAACATCACTACCACTGATGTTACACTCTACGTGTAAGTATTAGTTTTTGTGTGGTTGAATGGGGTGAAATTTATGATCCCTCTGACAGAAGATGCAATGCGTTCCTCGCGACAACCAATGCAAATTCATCCGGAGTTCAATTGGAAGGAATATGCGCACTGGGGGGGGGGGAATGATGCAATAACACATTTTTCCTAATAAACTAAAAATAAAATCGATGCCCTTGAAAATGTGTTCATGCAGTCCACTACGTACCTGTATCTGGGATCTTGTGGCCCAACTTTTCCAGAGAAAACGATCAGAGTTAATTTTTATAATTGCTTAATAAAACGGAACTTCGGAAAAAGTCTTCTGACTATGAGTATAATCTTAATTCAACATTTTGTATGACCACTTGAATACGTATACATGTGTGTTTATAATCTTTAGAATACAATAGAGAAAACTAAGATCAAATAAATCATTCGCTTGTGATATGCGATCATCAACATTCTTATTTCACACATTTTTTCCGAAGTCCACCGAATTATACCATAGACTTGATTTATATAAATGAAAAGAGGAATATGGAGTTACAACGTCATTCGGAGTCAACCGTTTTTGGAACGTAGCTTCCCTTTCGAAGTAACTAAGTATTGGGCGTGTATTTTCAGTTAGTATTTGATCCCCGTGTAAAACTCTCGAGAACATACAGGAAGACTAGAATTGGTGAAGTGAAAACCATGCCAAACGGAATTTTACCTTATTCAAACAATTTATGTGCATACCAATATAAAGAACCAACAGATAACTGAATTTGAGTACGAGTCGCTCGTGCGATGTCCACTTATGAGTTATAACACATGTTAAAAGAGAAATTTTCATTTTACTGAATTATTCTTCTACTACTGAATCTCTCCTGATTCTTAATATTTTTCCATTGAAAATACTGATCGAAGTTTCCTGAAGCCGGAATCAATAATACGTTGGAGATCTGTTTGATAATGAGGGGCGGTTTTAATTAATATTTAATACAACCTTGGTTTTCGCGAAACACTGAACCCTTTCATCTACTTCTGCGCAACAGTTTAGGAGCAGTGGGTGGGTGATATAATATACAGTGCGGAACCGAATTGTTCTCACTACTTAGATATGACCTCTTAAATTTTATTATCCTCTTGCAGAATAACTGTAGGCCTAAGGACCTCCTAAAATAAATTCAATTTTAACTCCACTTTTTCACGGAAAGAATAGAAGTGAAACGCTGGAAGCGCATTAATAATAAATTTGTGTGAACTTCTTTCCTTTTTGAACTGAACTCAAGTCTGTCGCAAGATAATATGAATCGCCGTATAATTACCGAGTAACCTGACATGCGAGTCCATGTAGAGACTATAATCCAAATGACTTACGTGAATTACAGAGATTTCAACCCAATAACTTTTGCACATGGCATCAACGAAACGGTCCAAATCCCACGCTGATTGGATAGATGGGCAGTGACGATTAAATTATAGAGATATAACTCCTGTCGAATCAATGGATTCTGTAACTCGGTTTTTCCTCGCATGACTCACTAACTATAGCGCAAAGAAAGCTAAACTTTGGCAAATTAATTCAATCATCCCTTTGGGTATTTTTTTCTTCCAAAAAATGTCATGGTTTTCCTCAAGCCCACTGCTGCACACGACCCTGCGGCGCCTATGAAGGTTTTCTAGATGTTAATACCGGTGATTTTTTCAATAACACAATCTATTTTTTTATTTATATATACCCTGCAATCCACCGCTTGGGTGAGTGGCAGGGGGTCAATACACATCAGAATAATTTTACCATAGCATGACCCTACCGCGGTCAATCAGCTTAAGCCATCCGTTCTGCAAAAATTCGCACCTCGGAAATGACGGCATCAGAGACGCAAATAGGGCTGACACAACCTACGAGACGCCGGCACACTCCGTCCCGGTCCACCCAGCCCCCTCATCCAAACCACCCCCCCCCCCCTCCTCAACGAAATTATGCGTCGCCGTTCGCCTCTCGCATCTCCGCGCCGAGGGGCGAAAAGATGGCGAGACGACGAGGGAGAAAGGAAGAGCTTATAGATTGTGGCGAGGGTTAAGATTTGCTGGAGGAACGGAGGGAGATTGAGATTAGGGCGATAAGGGTAGTGAGTGAACCGAGAGTGATGCTGGACGGATCCCCCTCTGTCCCCGCCTTAGGGGTCTCTCGTGCGCCGTGATAACGTCAAACACGCCCACGCGATAATGGTGCGACGCGGGGGTGCGAGAGGTAGGTGGTTGCCCGTGTAGGTCGGTAGCCCGTCACAGGTTTCCCACCACTGCGGCGGGGGTGGAGATGGAAAGGCCCCCGGCGAGCGGGCGAGGGAAGACCGGGGGCGTCCACCGATTCGCGGAATGGAATCCCCTCGGTGGGCAAGGGCAGATGATGGAGAGGGGGTGAGAGGGAGGTATCGTGCCAAGCCCCGGTCGTCGTGGGGGTTAGGGGGAAGGGATGGTGTGCGGTGGAGAATGGCATTGTTGCGCTTCGCCCGTAATCGGCTGAGTCGTTTTATATGGGGGGTCGGAGAGGGAGGATGTCTATCGGAACAGGACTACCTCACTTCCTCGTCTTCGTTTTCGTCTTTTTGCTTTAGGTCTGTGACTTTTAGTCACCAGTGCAGAAGATCCTGGCAGTGTGTGTTGTTACGGAGCTCACCCTTAGCTATTCGGAGTTGAGGTCTTGTTCACCCTGTCGCAAGGAGGAAAATTCTAGAGGATATCCACCAGTGCTTCTTAAGGTCAACCTATTGTTTTGCTGATCACCAGTAACTCCCGTCCTCCAAGGGTGGTGCAGCCTTAACCCCCGTCTTGAAGTGAGTTAAGAAAGAGACTGCGAAACTGTGGGGAAAATGTTTGCTTCAGTCTATAAATGCATATTTTAAAATTAAAATATCAAACACTGAGGCTATAAGTATTCCATAAAATCGACTGGAGGTAGGTTCTGGGATTCTGCAAGCCAATGGCAATCCAGAGCAAGTGAGCATATGATACGGAAAGGAATTATGGGAGGTAGAAAGTTATCAGAGCTAAAACAAAAATGAATTATTTAATACAAGGTTCGTATACAATATGGGGTTTAAGGGTATTTAGTGTGATGCCAAAAAGGATTAGAAGTGCAACAGAGCGTAGTCCCTGGTTCAATTAAAACCTACTTTAAGTGGGTAAAGTTATCCTAAATAAAATCATTGATTTAATAACTTGAAAGCTCTCTCATGCTTTGAATGGATTTCCAGAGGTCTCAAACTATACAGGTCAAGTTTTCTAATAACTGTGCACAAGGTAATAAAACTTATATGGCAGAAATATTTAAATTAACATGAACCTTAACACTAAATAATTATTTTGGACATGTAACCGGGACAGAAAAGGGATCTTTGTGAGATAATTTAAGATTTTTTTATTGATTAAACAAATTCCTACTTAATACACTGCATATGACGAGTCGTAATGAATTCCTATCAGTATTTCATTTGACTACTTGTCCTGTTGTCACTTTTATGTCAATCTCATTAGGATTGCGTCTCAATTTTATTAGACTTCAGAGTTGAATCAATGCATTTGTTTGTTCATGAATTATTCATACCTCATTCTCTTTAGTCGGCGAGTTGTTTTTTTCAAGGCCACAATATCTAGCACGCTCTTGTCTAATCCACTCAGGGGCTCGGGTTAATCAAATTATATAATCTTGACTCCTAGTGTTAACTCCACAAACGCAGCTCTGCAGAGGTGTTGAGAAAGGACTCCCGACTGATTTATGTATCACTTACATACAATCACAACAGAGCGAGAGAAAATTGTCATGCGAGAACAGTGTTTAGTGGCAATACCGTTAATTTTCTCAGTTCTCTTAAAAGTTTACCAATTATCGCAAACTAAATTCACATCTATTTATCGAATGCACAGCATTGAATCACTAAAGGCATTAAAGGAATAAATCATTCGCCACGTTCGATTAACATCCATTAGACTAGTGAACTTAAATATTAGATGCCACCTAACATTGATTGTATGGCGTCATGGAAACCTTTAAATTTGCATTTATTCAATCCATATTCTAGGCTAAAGTAACCTACACTCAAATGACGACCCCATTCTTGACTTCATCACGAAGCTAACTGACTTGGGTTAAGTCCGATCATAAGTTATTAATCCCATAATAATACCGGGGTTTCTTTGCAAGAGAGGCATCTCCTGAGGAGTTGAATTCGCACTTTTGAAATCATTCAGGGGGCAAGAGGGTATGATAGGTGGGGATAATTGATTCTAACGCGTCCCATTACGACTCTACGTTTGAAAACAGGACGCGGTCGCCAAAGTTTTTCATGAAACTTGTCACCTGGCCCGGGAGAGTGCATCGTGAGGGAACATCGTCGCCAGACGACTACCAGCTCGTACTCCCCGTCCCCCTTACCACTAAAACACCGCGCACCTCCTCGTTATGGCCCCGACTCTTGGGAGAGAGAGAGAGAGAGCGGGAAGGAGGAGGTCGAATAGAACGGCAGGAATGACTCCAGGGCGAAGAAAAGTCGTTTCAACACATTTTCCACCCTAGGATTGCATCCATCCCCTTCTCCGCCATTCAAAAACCCTTATTCTTAGTTTAACACCGGGGGGGAGAAGGAATTCTAGCCAAGCGATTATAGGCGGGTATAAGGGGGAGGACGACGGAGTTTTAAGAGGTCATTTGCGTGCTCCGCCCCTCTGTGCTCCGGTCCCCTCCCCCCCCCCTCTACGTCATCTCTCTCGGCACCCCCCGTCCTCTAACCCCGTCTCCAGGAACTTCCCTTCCGTGAGCTGCCGCTCAGGATCTGGGATCCATAAAAATGGGGAAACTTAAGTGGATTGCCGCTCCCTTTAAAAAGTGTCCGACCCCCTTCCGAGCCACGGCACCCTGCCCCCCCCACCTCCCCATGCGCCGCCACTCCGCCTTAGCACAATGCGAGAGATCTCCGGCATACAGATGGTCCCGTCTCTTTCGATACACACACACATGTATATATATACAGATATATTTAAGCATGGGAGTCACTCATCACCTCGTCACCAAGATCATTAAATTCTCCGCCCCTCCTCTTCCGCCGCCTCTACCCACAAGATTTTTTTCCCACTCTCAAAGAGCCCTCATGACGCTCACGACTCACGAGGTTCAGAGGTAAGTGGTATTCACTCGTGAATTCTCCGGTTGTCCCAGCTGTAAAAGTAATGATTTTGGAGGTGCCTCTCCGCCCCCGGAGTCAGTTAACGATGGCAGGAAACCCGCCGCCCACCCGACATCATATATTATCTGCTCCGTTTTTAACGACCCTAAATTCAGAAGTTTATTGGTTTGCATAATTAAAATAACATTTTAGACAACCTTTGGACTTTTATTACGTAGGTTCCTATTCTTCGTGTAAATGCATCATGAGGCAATTTAGAGAGAGTAGTTGACTTAACATTTCTTGTGCGAAATCAAAAGAGCGTTTCTCTTAAAGTGGAAAATTCTTGGGTTGCCAGCTCATTTACAGTTAGTTGTTGACAATAGTTTCCTCGATATTCCTACTCCCTTCATCATGGGCCCGTATCTCAAAGCTGCAAGTCAGATTACGTCACCTAAACACAATCATAAATTTAATTAAAAACTTACTAAATCACATCATATGTAATGCAAACAAGAAATATTGCATCACATCTATTGTCATTAGAAAGTACATGCCAACTTTACGAACTTATAATGGGAATATATTCGTTAGGGATCTTTTAAGAAGTGACGATTTGTGTGAAGTGGCGTCCGGTTGCATTCGATTGTAGGGCCCCAGTTGGTCATCTGCATCATGATTGGATTATTTTCAAGGTATCGTGGAGTTAACACACTCCGTATTGGAATTATCGTATTAATTATAACTGAAATGGCCTGAGGGGTAATCTTGAGACTAAAAGACATATTATTTGCCGTAATCTGCACTTCGACGTCTTCCATTACAAAGTAGCTATGGCTAATGAATAATATAATTCAATAGCAATTATCCGTATGCTAATAGTATCGGGCAAGCTTTAGAAAGGAGAGCACTTCTCGAGGTCATCACAGAATAGTCACTGAAATGCCACATTCTTCTATTGCCGTTGAGGCGTTTCATAAGGTTGGCGGAATATCGGATAGAAATATTGGAGAAAAGAGACACGAGACATCTTAAGTGATTAGATTGTCAATTTCCTACACCACTGTCCATTAACGAATCTCTATAGAGGGAGCAACACTATTTACTCACGATGATGTGATTACGCCGAGTAAGGATAAATACTGGCCCAAAACTCTTCCGACTATGTGGTCGATGGTGGGAGCGTTGTCTATGATGATGGGGTCTGTTCCTTCTTTGGGTATTTTCGCCTGTCCGTAACACCACGACAATTTAAAAGATCACTGCAGAGACGTTCTCATTATTCTTCTTACAGAATGGATGGACTCCTGCTACTCATTTAATCATCCGAATCGACTAATATATTTTAATTTCCTGTGAATTGCCTGATGTTCAAGGATGGTCATTTTGTCGCTGTGGTATGACATTGAGATTAAAATTATGAAGTTCTTTATCATTAGTAATTGTTTGTAGGCCTTCATTATTTTGTTGTATACCATTAAATTTAATTTTCCAATATTTTACAAAATTTCTTTGAGTTATTACTAATGGAGAGTTCATATTAAAAACACCAAAATTGGCTTTTTATGTATGCATTCGAAACTACGCAGGATTAATCCCGAGCAATTCATTTAACTCAAAAAATGTAATACCTGCATCTTTTTTTCACTAGAGGCACGGGTACGATTTTATCGCTAAAAGTTACATTATAGCGTGAACATTAGAAAATCTGTCATTTTTTTATTTTTTTCATTTTTTTGTTGGATCGTTCGTCGTTTTCGCTTTGTTTCTTGCCATGTCTTGAAATGAGAAAAATGTGGCTTAGTTGTAATCATTTTTTTTGTAGGATTACCGTTTGTTTATACGCATTTTAAACAAAATCTAAAGCAAGGAATGATGTACATAAGAATTCATATTTTGTGCCTATTTCTACCGGTTAGCTTTTTCTGGGTAGATCATTTATTCCTGTAATATATTTCTCAGCTGATTGCCAACATTTTCAATTTAATTTGACAGGTAATACGGAAATAGTTATGAGGATTTTTATTTCATTCAGTTCTGGAATTGTTTTTTTTTTGTACTTCTTTTCTTTTGTCTAATTTTACAACACAGAATTCTTGCAAATAGCTAGAAAATAATTATTTAAAATCTCATATTTTAAAAAATAATCATGCAAGAAATACGTGAATCCACTGTTGAGTTCTTACGGCAACTAGGGTCGATGGTATGACTGTAACGGGCAAATATTTATGATCCCTACACATATCGGTCTTAAAATGTCTACATTTATGGGCAATTAATCACGCAAGTCATTAAAACTAACTGAAATCGCATTAGCATCGTCGGTTAATGGCATTCATACACCATTAGGTCCGGTAATAATAAAAGCATAAAAGTATATATCTTATTCTCAACTAATAAGATGGAGCAAGGAATGACCCATCATTAATTTTCTGAATGATCTTATGATTTATTTGCCTTTTTTCTCCAAATTTCTCATCTCTGAGTCTTACTTGATTGTTTCTTAAATCAATTAAAACGGACTCGCAAGATTACTCTCATAAAAAATAATCATTCTCCTGATATTTCTTGTTTGCAAGCGATTTCTCATTGCTTTTTTAATTTTAACGAAGTTTAATTATCCTGTAACCATATATTGTAATGAATTAAGTATTTTTACATTAATTTCAGACAAATTTATCTATTTTAGGTTTCGCACTTTGCTTTCTTTCTTTCCTGAAGTTGATTATTATGCCATATACTGCGCGTCAAGCTGTAAAGGATCAAACGGCATCTTCGGGCATGCTGTGATTCACCCTTCATAGCAGTATGTAGTTGTAGTTCAGTAATGAGGTCATTTATTTCTGTAGGAGTGTAGAATTTTATGTTTTACTTATTAGTCCAGTATCTTGCCATGAAGTTGATTTGAAAAAGGATTCGATTCGCCTAAGGCATAAAATAGGCATATCCATTATTTGGGCACTCTCTTGTACATTCGATTTTCTCTGCATATACTATATACTACCTTGATCAAAAAGTTCCCGGAATAACCACCGTGTGGCGCTCCCATCGTTCCGATTTGAGTTCTGTTTTTTTTGTTAAATTGGTACATCTGTTGTTGATATTCCCTTTAATTCTTAGTGTCATAACTTGACATTTGCAAAAGTTACGTAGCCAAGAGTACATCTATCTCTGTGTGTGTTGGCGATTTTTTACAATTTCAGAAATGGATTTAAATTTGCAACAACGAACTTGTATTAAATTTTGCGTAAAAAACGGATTTAGTGGCGCACGGACGTTGGAAATGTTGGAAAAGTGTTTCGGCAACGATTCTCTAAAAAAAAACGGTCGTTTACCAGTAGCACGAGCGGTTCAGAAGTGGTCGTGAGTCAATCGAAGATGATGAACGCAGTGGCAGACCATCGACATCGAAAGTCGGTGAAAAAATGGATAAAGTAAAAGAAATGTTGGTCAATAACCGCAAATTAACCATCACAGAAATAGCGGAGGATTTGAACATTGCCTATGGATCCGCCCAAGACATTGTGGTTAATGATTTGGGTTTCCGTCGTGTAGCAGCTGAAAGACCTCAATTTCATGCAAAAAAGAGACCGTGTTGACGTCGCAAAAGACATGATTTGCGAGGCTGAATCCGATCCCACATTCATCAAAAGGATCATTACTGGAGACGAGACGTGGGTTTATGAGTACGACACGCAATCCAGACATCAGGCAAGTGAATGGCGTTCACCAAATGAGCCGAGACCAAAAAAACCACGTCGTTTTCAGTCAAAAAAGAAGGCAATGCTGACGGTTTTCATGGATTACAACGGTGTAGTGCATCATGAATTTTTGCCAGAAGGCCAGACAGTAAACAAAGAGTATTATTTGGGCGTTATGAGACGTTTGCGTGAAGCAATTCGCTGAAAGAGACCAGAAATGTGGGCAGAAAACTCGTGGATTTTGCACCATGATAACTCACCGTCGCACAGTGCTATCATTATTCGTAATTTTTTGACGAAAAATGCAACAAATACCATCCAACAGCCACCGAATTCACCTGATTTGGCTCCCTGTGACTTCTTTCTGTTCAATCGAGTTAAAAAACCATTACGGGGAACGCGTTTTAGCAGCCGAGAGGAAGTAATGGAAAAATCGCAGGAAGCACTGATGGACATACCGAAAACCGAATATAAAAAATGTTTCGAGGATTGGATCAAGCGCTGGCATAAGTGTGTTGCAGTCGATGGGGATTACTTTGAAGGGGACAATATAGATTTAGATGAATAAACTTGTATTTTTAATTTTCTGAATAAATTCCGGGAAATTTTTGATCAAGGTAGTATACATGCTAAGAAACCAATGTAAATATCACCTTTGCCAAATATTTGATTTCCTCACTTGCTGCAAAGTTTTCTTCCTGTAGTAAAATCGGAAAAAATTTAAACCATCGTTCTATCGTTGCCTATATTTTATTATATAACCATTAAACATGATCTAATAGTCCACTTCTTGTTAAGAGTTTTGGCTTGGGAATGTTATTTTCTTTACTTTTAATTTATGCTATGTATCAAATTAATTTCGACTAAAATTATAATTGTTTTTATCTTGCCAATTAATTCCAAAATCAACATTGAAAACATCTTCAAATGCGCACATAAAACCCACACACACACACGTAGTTGGTCGATTGCAATTGGTAAAATTGTAGTAAAGTGTCATGGAAAAAAAGTGTTTCCAGTGAAATGTTTAATGCGTAATAATGAAATAAAAATACTGCTCTATCGGTACTATTAACTATTTTTCAAATCGTATCAGATTATGATGAAGCTAAAATATTTAACCACGAGTTACACTTTTGTTGTGTCAGTCGAGGGCGATTGAATTTGAATTTCAAGTTGAATTCAGGTGTAACATACAATATAAAAATCATTTATTGATAAATATTACAAAGGAACGAGATTCGGATGCAAATAGAGATGGAAACGTGAGCTCAAATCAAAAATGATATATTTGGCATAATGCTGTTCGGAGCAGGTTTCATGAAGAGAACAGCTCACAGTTCAGCCTACTTCTATTTTGCACTACGATGTTGGATAGATTAGTATATCATTTTCATAGAATTGTTTGGGAGTTATATGTACGTTTGGTCTTCGGCCCATGAAAATTTTTTCAGTAATACAGTTGACATTTCGTAGTAATTAAGGATAGAATTCGCTCTGAAATAGAAAACTTTACGTGTACACATGCAATAGGAAGATCAGTTGTAGGTTAGTCAATATATGTTTTAAAAAGTCTCGAAAACCAGTGGAAATTCTAATAACACTATACGCTAGGCAATTAATTTTTTCGTCGGTCGTTATGTAATTTTTGAGAGAGGCATGTTGGTTATGCCACGAGAGTATTCATTCAAAACAGATCGATGTCTCTTAAGAGCAGTAATACCCCTTTGGGTACCCTGCTAATTCATGGGCGAACGCGATTTCTCCCTTTTGGAAGGCCGCAACCTTTACGTGGGATTAAATTTGATCGGCAAAAAGTTTTATTAGCAACTCTGTGTGACTGCGGCCACTAAAACTGCAGTGGACTTCAGTGAGCCGAAGAATTACAGATTTTTGGACGACGGCAGAGCGCGATTTATTCGTTCGTACAATAAGCAGGGCTTTTTAATCGGATCGGCGGAAAAAAAAGGAGGGATCGATTGTGATCGGAAATTGGGATTTTTCTCGTCCTTTTTTTGTGCAGAGCCCGTTGGATGGCAGCGCGACTTGCAGGGCGGGTTGGGCGGGGCCATCCCTCTGAATCCGTCCCGACCCGGGTCGCCATTGGCCGGGAGAGACCATGAAAGTTTTCTTTGTTTTTCGATTATAATGGGTATGTTTCACCACCGCTCCGAATATTCCGCCATGAAGCCGTGCCGATATTCAGCAGCCCACGACCAACGGGACGTTTATAGCCATTTGTTTTCGTCGGCGTAAACGCTAAAGAGGCAGGGCAAGAAAAAAAAGGAATCACTTACCCACTGAGATATTGGGGAAGGGGGGTGGGGAGACGGAGAGGAGACATGGAGAAGGAGGAGTTTGGAAAAAAGAAAGCGGCGGTGCGGTGATCCTACCTCGCTCATCCCCATAACGCCCCAGACAAAGAGGACTTTTATGTGAAACTCGAACCAGATTGGCATATTTCACGCCCGGCCTTAGGGGAAAACTAGCGGGTCGGAAATAAAAGCGTCCGAAACCCTTTGACTTCCTAGTACCAAGGCTCAGATGGGGAGAGGGGGGAGACGACGTTCGGGTGGTGTATGGGATGGGGAAGGAAATGAGTTGGTTTGGGGCGAGGGGCGTAGGATGGGGACTCGGGTTGTTTTGAGGCCCTCTTATAGGGAGGGGAGGGGGTTGAGAGAAGGGAGGAAAAAATATAAGAATTTCTCGCGGCCATTTCTTCGGGGTTGGGGGCGAAGAGGGTGGAAAAAAGTACAGGAAAGGGGGGGGCTAAAAAAAAGCAGGTTTGGGGGAGGGGATGAGAGAAAGTAAGGAAGAGAGCGGAGTGGTGGGGTCGGGTGGAGAGTGGCATGAGAGTAGCGAACGGTTAGTTAACAATGGTAGGAATGCTCCTGGCACGGGTTCAGACATTCCCCCAGTTTATTGTCGGTGTGGGGTGGGGAGGGGTGTAGAGATATGGGGGAGATAGGAGGGAGGAAGAGGGGAAGAGAGAGTGAGAGCGGAGATGGGGGGGGGATGTGCGGTAGTAGCGGTGGAGTGTGTGGGAAATGAGATGGAGAGAGGAGAGTTCAAAGTGGGATAAGGGAGGAAGATGTATTCTCCTCCGCTTCCTCAGCTTACGTGTTTGTTGGTTTGGTTGAATCGTGTCTCCTCACTCTCTCTCCTCCTCTTGCTCCTTTGAGGGAAGGAAGCAGGATGGTGTATCTCCCCCCCTTTATCATCCCCTACCCTTCGTTCAAACCCTCCACCCCCCCTCCATTTCAACCTTCTTGGCTTCATCCTTTTTTCGACCCACAAGAGTAGAGTAGTATCTCGGAAAATGTTCTCTCTCTTTCCTTCCCCATTCTTCTCCTCCTTTCCCTCATCCTTATAAGCATCCCCTCTCTCCTCCTCAACATACTCCGTTTCCCACTCGTTCTACTCACGCCCTCGCAGTTTCGCTACCTCCTCCGCTCTTCGCTCTTTTCTCCATGCTCAATTTTCTAATCTCTTCCTCTCTCTCTCTCTCCCTCTCTCTCTCTCTCCCTCTCTCTCTCTCTCTCCCTCTCTCACTCTCTCCTCCTTCCGTCCCAACTCCTCCACATCCCTTTTCTTTTCCCGATCCCCTCGCCTCCTTTTTGCCGAGCACATCTATCCTGGCGTTCCCCCCTAGACCCCTGCTTCCCCATTTCTTCCCACTCCGTGGAGGGTGATTTCCCCATGGATAAGCAGCATCTCTCCTTTTGGATTCCACTATCCCTTCTTTGTTTATCTAAGTATCTCTCACTTCTGCGCTCCCCTTCCCCCTGCCGTCACCGTCCGTATAAAGCCAAACGCATGTAGTGTCCGTAGGAGAGCCACCTCTGGTGTTAGCCTCAGATTGGGTTGCTGCGGAGGAATATTTTATTAACTGTGCACGAGCCAAGCTCATGTTCCTGCGACCCGCCGAATCGTCACGAGGAAGACTGCTGATTGCTGTAGTTTAATATTTATTGCATCACCATCGCCATAAGTCGGGATCTTATTTCAGTTTCTCCATTCAATAGTGAAGGTGATTTGTTTTCATGCTTCAGTTTCCTACTTTGTTTACTTACGTGATCGTTGGTTCCGCAGAAAGTGACATGGCAATGAATTCCAATGATGCACTTATGATCAACTTCCGGTATTTATTTTCTTTAATTAAATTAAATCAGAGGGGCAATATTTATTTACAAGCCAGAACCTATCACTTTGATATTTAAAAATATACGCGCGGAGAAACACCGAACTCGTTTCGGCGTCTACAGTTCAGTTTAGCAAACCGATTAGTTTTCCTATCTGAAGATAATTAATGTAGTAGAGAGATATGTAGCTTGCTGGTTTATCAAGAGGTAAAAAAACTGGTGTATGAAAATCATTTATGCAAAATTTATACAGTTCATTCCATTAAATTTAAAATTTAAAAGTAATTTTATGCCATTCCCAAAGGTGTTTTAATTGAATTTGTTCCATATTGAATGTTTATAACATTGTTCAATCCTCAATTTATGCCTCTGGCCTGAGATATTTTGACGTATAAGACGTAACATAATGTTATTTCGTAAATTATTTCGAGAAAAATCATTTTACAGGATTGTTTCTTGCATGAATAACATTTATCAGTTACAACTCTAACGTAATACGAAGTAGATATATTCTCACTCATTTAGATTCATTTTAACTCAAGCTTAAGCATACCGGGTAATCTGTGATTTCCTTTCTTTGGAATTTCTGATCTTCAGAATACACGTGTAAACCGAGCCCTCCTTGTTGACACACGGGTCTCGGCTTACAGGTGCGAGAGACTGTCAAGACCTATAAGATTTAGGGCTCTTAAGTTGGTAGTTGAAAGCTCTGTTCATTGAACGTATCTAAGTATTTTTTCTTCTATCTTTCGAGCTTTAACATGGCACATGAGTGACATTTATCCTGTTGGCCATATACCCTCTAACGACCACGAACTAAATCGTTCTTTGGGCGGTTAACATTATATGAAATGATAATAAACTAACTACTAATTGATTTTATGAAATAAAATAATATTAAATTATTCAGGAACTTCAGGTCCTCACTTTCTATGCAACTTCCCACTTCACTGTCAGTTAAATGGAAATCCCTATGAATTTGAATTGGTAAAATGTTTGAAATTCATGCGCTATCAATGATTTTGACGAGATAGAAATAGTGGATACTGGCGAAGTTGAACAAGATAAGATTCCATTATGGTATTTGTAACTACTTTTTATAAAAATTTACACTAGTTTTAAAAAAGCTACCATTCTATTTATCTAAGATGTCCTATGTTGAAGGTTTAGGAAAAGTTAATGAAATTTGAATCAAACCAACTGAACTGACAATTTCAAATTATATCTATTCCTCTTCCTTCTAAAGAGGGTAAAAAGACAAACTGATATGTTTTTCGTACTTTGAGTTTTAATTACTAAACTATGCGTGTTTCCAAGTTTTCCTTTCTTGGAAAGAATGTTCAATATCAATAAGAAACTTCAGTAAGGACGATAAAAAATATGACCTTTTTATGTTTCCCTCCCTTAACATTACTCTTCATGCTTATCCAACCAAACATCTAAAATCTGAGAAAATTAGGCACGAGTGAAACACCGACATCTTACTGCCTTTCTGGCAAACCCGTGCGTGAGCTTGTATTGCACTCGATAACAACGAAGGCAGAACTTAATGGCGCGCTCTCACGGATTCGCAAAAATTGTTGATCACGTCGGCGTCTTGTGCATTTCATGTGTTCTCCCCGCCCCAATTTCATGAGATGGGCGAGGAGTTAACGGTAGTTAGCTACCGAATATCCACTAATACGGGCGTCGAAGTTCCCAGTTTTTTCCCCCACAAGATAAGAGATATTGCGCATATCCCAGTTGTCCGCTACGTACGTAATAAGCCGTTCCGCTCGAATTATCACGTATTTTACCAGGGGTAGTACGGTCAGCGTATAAGTTATACCCACTTAATTTCCAAATGCGAGTTTCGTATTTTCCATGCAGTTATGTTCCGACTTTTAAAAAGGTCTCGTATGACCTACTGACTTTTTTGGTGATTTAATCGAATAGAGATCAAACTTGGGATTTTTTCCCAAGCATTTGGGCTGAGTAATCGCCATTGTAAGTTAACTTGATTTTACTCTCGAATCTTACGCATTCATGACCAGTATTTGCCCCCGATCACGTAATCTGGTAGAAATGGAAAATAAATAAGCAGGTATTCCCACCTCATACGAAAAATAAAGTTGCTATATCAGTTATGGGCGTCTAGCCACTAAGTACCACTATGATGAACCATATTATATTTTTAGTTGTGCATATATTTGATTATTCATGCTCAAAACATGTATAAAAAAAGGAATGATTTTTAAAACTCAATAGCAAAGTAACCTTTCTGTGAGAAAGTAATAATAACAGTTATTATTTATTCTTTAATTCACGCGTAAAATTTTACCAAGGAAATTACCACGAAAAGAGAATTATCCTTTTGTTCCATATATTTTTAGTAGAAAACAAATAATGGCACTTAATAGGTAAGAGTACAAAAGTAATATATTTTTATTAAAGTATTAAACCCTTTTCCATTACTAAGCAGTAACTAATCTTCCCGTCCTTTTTTCGGACAGCGATAGGATCGACCTTTGATTTGAAATTTTCATTTTGATTCCACTTCAGTATCTGAAATTATTTTTACTTGTTCCACTGTTTATTAATTATCAAAGCCTCCCGTATGAATTTCCAATATAACGGCATTAAATGGAAGCTTTATTCGAAACCGTTAAACCATTCATCAAGTCGTTTTAAACGCCACACTAAATGCGCAACTCACTAATCCAACCAAAATAAAATAATGGGCTGCCTAAAAGTGGCTCGAAAAGAACAGCTCACGTGAAAGCGTCCCCGTTAAGTTCTAAATTAATCGTTTGTCTGCCTGATCGGATTGGTTTCCCACCACAATCCATCATTTCTGCGAATATGTTCGCTCGCTCTCATGAGCAACAACAGCGTCCCCCTCCCTCGTTCTTACAGTCCTTCCCCCCCTCCCTCCGCCCCCCCACACGAACTCTATGTGTGTCCCCACCCTCCCTCCAACGAGCGAACACGTACGAGGTACTGCCCATCGGCATCCAGCAGGGGGGGCCCGCTGTCACTCCGCGCGAGAGGCAAGGGCCCCACACGGCACCTCCTCCTACCCCAACCTCCCCCCTTTCCATCCGCCCCTCTCGGATTCCTATCCCACTGCACATCACCCTTCCAACCACCCACCCGCCCTCTTCGAACCCCCCCCCCCCGCCAACCCCCCCTCCTCCTCCTGCTTTTATATTGCGGCCAACCGAAAGGTAGGGCTATAGGGTGGGTACATAAGGAGGGAGGATTGAAGGGAGGCAGCGGCGGCAGCATCCGACCGCCCTCGATACAATAAGGTCTCTCGCAGGGAGCCAGACGATCCCTTTGCGATACTTTGTTTGGAGATGGCGCAGACAGGCGGCAGTTTGTTAGCGTCCGACCGGAAAGCGGCCGTCGTCTCCGGCAGCGGCGGCGGGGCTTTTAACGAGGGAGACCCTCGTGGAGCCGTCCACCCTCTCTGCCGCCGCCGCCTCTGCCGCCGCAGGAATTTCCAGGGAATCCGCAAACGCGCTTTGTAGACGCGGACGCAGCGAGCCCGCGGTATGCCCGACTAGTTTGGTCGCATTTCGACCCGGGGGAAAGGGGTTGGCACACGGGGAATTTTTTTCCGATCATTTCGCAGAGCGTGAATTCAGTGCATAGCCTATTAAACGCAGTTTGTGCCCAGTTGTCATAGGGAAACCAATGGTGCTCCGGAGAGCTCACAGTGGTGTAAATCGCAGCGTTGCCGAAACGCCCGCCCCTCTGTCCCGCTGTTGTTTTATTTTTTCCTAACCCCAGGGGTCAAGTATTTGCGTTTCCATTAGTATGATTCTTCCACCATGGTATCTGCTATATTTCGCACCATTACAAGATCTTCTGGATCAAGTTTATTTCTTTTTATTTATTGATTGTTATTTATCTATTTACCCTGCAAACCACCGCTAGGGTATGTGGCAGGGGGTGACTACACACCAGACTAATTTTTACCCGAACATGATAGGGTGTCCGACAGGGTGTCAGAATAACATTGTCCAACCGCGATAGGGTCATATTCAGGTCAAAATTAGTCTGGTGTGTATTCAACCCCTTGAACACACCCTAACGGTGGCTCGCAGGGTACTAAAATTTCTTAAACACTGTATTAAGATGGGGATAATAATACATTTCCAACATCACTGCTAAAGAGACATTTTTCCCATTTTATTGGATTTTCTAATTATAGATCATGTATTTTTGAAGTTGTTATGAATAGTTGACTTATGGCAGTAGTCTTTTATCTTATTTTTTTACCCGAGGCATCATTTGTCCAGTGACGACCACGCATGAAATCGGGAATTATATGGAATCGAGTGAAAATATTTGTTCAAAGTTCAACGTAAACCTTGTTTTGCTATGGTTCAATGAAAATGTAGAAAAATTAGGCATCTAACAATATATCTATGGAGGGACTGTCTCACAAATAACCATCTCCTTATTCAGATTTGAGGGTCATCAATTAAGCACTTAATTCTTACCTGGGGTTTCATATATTACCCCTGTGAGGTTGTAGGTATTCGATCATGCCCATCAGTAGCCTATATTATACGTTTTTAATATGTACTTCTTATTTTTGAAATGCAAATGTCGATCGTCACTGAGTGAAGATTTCCATCGTATAACCAGTAATTATTTTTTTCGGCTACCATATCCAAATGTTAGATTTACTTACCATTGTTGGCGATAAATTAAATTTTTTGCTTACATTTCACGCTCAGAATCATATAATTCGATGGTCTAGTTCCAATTTAATAAGAATATTTTTCATAAGCCCATTTAGCTACACACTTTCAGTTACCAATTACTCTTTCCTGCAAGAACATAGCTCTCTATCAAAAACGTAAGAGTACATTAAATGAAGAACACAATATATTTTCCCACTGTTCTTTATTAATACTTGTTTTTCATTTAACGAACATGAACTTCCATAAAGTTGAGCCTGAAACAATGGAAAACGTAAGAGTAGCTTGAGGCGATGTAGCGCTTTATATTCTTGAATTCAAACTTTGTAAATAATTATACCTATATGCATAGCTAATACACCAGATACTTCTTAAGGATTAGTAAACGTAGGGAAATAATACTATAGGCATTATTTGGTGTCATAATGCGAGGGAAGAAGGTGATAGTTAAAATGTTATCATACTATTTTGAGTCCCGAGAGAAAAATATATCGTCGCCGCTTTGTTAATTTGTTTTTAAATTTGCCTGCAGGTTTCAAAAATGAATAAATATTTGTGGGGAACTGCATGTTTGATTCAAAAGTTTAAACTAGAAAATAATTGGAGATGAGAAATACGCATTGAATACGCAGTAAAGGCTCAATTAAATACGGGGAGCAGTAACATAACATCCTTTTTTCAATTCAATTCGCATAGAAAAAAAGGAAGTTACGTTGCCTCACCGTGTACTTAGGCGTTGCCCTCACTCATGACCTCTCCTGAGTGAAACACTTACGGAGAATACGTGGACAAGCTTACAAAAAATTAGGATTTATTAGATGAGCACTGGGTAAATGCGATGAAAAGGCCAAATATAAATGTTAACTTTCGTTGGTTAGGCCTCATTTTGAATATACTGCTAGTATATGGGATCCTCATGAAGTTAGATTGATTTCCGAATTGGATCGCGTGCAATATATATGAGCTAGATTTGTAAAACGTTATTATGATAAACTGAGTAGCACATCAATATTATCAGAGGAGCTAGACCGGGAATCACTCACGGAGCGAAAATTAAATTACAGATTAATTCTGCATGAATTGGAAGGATGTCTCATTAGCAATGATGTTGAAAATGTATTACTACCCCCGTCGTGTTACCGTAGGTAAGATCATGTAAATAAAATTAGAGAGATTAAATGTAGAACACATAGGCTTAAGATTCCATTTTTTCCACTAAAAATAAGGGATCAGAATAACGTTGTCCGACCGCGCTAAGGTTAAATAATTTCGGGCCAAAAGTAGCCTGGGGTATATTAATCCCCTGTCACACAACCTAGCGGTAGCTTGCAAGGCATTAAAAAATAATAAAAATGCCCAAATAAGTTTTTAATGTCTAATGAGTGCAGTGTCTATGTAGAGATGGGTAATTATATAAAATAATTTAGAATCTGAAGCTATCAAATTTTTATTAGTACCATTATTTCAGCACATCAAAAATATGGCAAAATTTCATACTGTTCATCGAGGCCGTCGAACTGAGAAATACTTATTTTTGGTATTCCATAAAAGAGTTTCAATGATAATTCCGATGTCCGAGCTGATCCATCTCTCTTTTACTTGCCATTCAAAGCAAATACCAAGGTTCTGTAGGTATTCGATTAAATAAAAGTTTCCGCATCATGAGCACATGATTCCTGAGGAAAACATTTCTCAAAGTCCGTTTTGCAGAAACTCATTAAATGATTGAACGAACTGTTTCCGGATCACATCTCAATAACAATAGAATAACCCAGCCTTTGGTTCGGAGCCCTTTCACCATTGTTATGATAAAAAAAACATAGATTTCTGTTGTCTACAGAATCTTCGCTCGGCCATTTTAGGGCACCCACTTGAATAACGTTCAATCACTCTCTCCGAAGGATTGACGATAGATTGCTGAGAGGTCAGAAGAGAATGTGGGAAATTACCCTGCTCATAATTGTATTACCGCCTTAGTCTGCAGTGGAGGGAGATAAGACTTCTCTTCGTCGTTAGGGTTATTCTTCCAATATGTTGCATACCGCGAAAAAATCACGCCCCATTTTTTTGCGACACCCTTTTACATGTAGTCACGCATTTTTTTTACATTTCCCCATATAAAATTCTTAACTAGATAAAAGTTTTGAACCTTATAGTCATGAACGGCGTAACATATAGGTGCGCATCTTACCTCAATATATTATCGCTCCACACATAATAGAAAGGGGCGGAGTCTTAACTCACTAAAGATGGATGGACGTGTTTTTCACAATGGCCAATCGACGATAGATAGACCGGGTGTCCTGTCGTGACCTGATAAGAGTGGCAAGACATGAGCAAGACATTTGTTTCCCCCAAACATGTCAGCTCCAATCATCCCCATGGGTGGGTTTTCTCCTCCACATGCATCGCAAGATTACAATCTATTCCCCGTCGCGCCATCCTACGTATCTGCCGCAGTATTCCAGGGAGGGAAATCTCCTGCATTTTCGTGCGTTTGTTGGCTTTAATTGGCGTCAATCTCCCTCTCTAAAGTTTGATCGTCAAAGTCGGCAGCCAATTAAGCAAACGCCGCCTTCAGTCTTAGTGGTTTCCCCGAGCATGTGGTTTCGCGACAGATGTCGCTTCCGTCCGAATACAGAAAGTAGAGGGATGACGTGTTCGGCTGCGAATGCATTTTTTTTGTCTCCATGGCCAAAAAAGCAATAATTTAAAAATTTCATCCTTCGAAAAAGTATAAAAACGCGCTGTTTAGATTTAGCTCGCAAAAAGTTCGTTCATTGGTTGAGTGCACATGCCTCAAAATGTCCGTGAAATTCAACTTATAATTTCACAACAGGAAGAAATAACTACCTTAGTATATACGAGTACACACTTGATAAAAATCAACATTTAAGACATTAAATAAGATAGAATTTCTCGACTCAATCCATTAAACTCAAACAATATAACTCGGAGGCGCTATTTTTTTCTAAAAGAAAGAATATTTTAAGATGGAAAACCTCAGAACTTGATATCTCTATAGTAAGATACGAAAACTTACTTCCCTCGCCGAATTAAAACGTTGATTGACACTTTCCCTTACTGAATGGATCGATGAAAGCAGTTGAGTGTTACATATAAGAAATATATATATTTGCGCGAAGGATGAGTTCATTTCGTATCGTGACTCTCCCGCAACAGAGCACTCGTGAACGGATTGAATAAGAGCACACTGTAGATCTAATGGCAACACTAGACAGATAATTCATTCTAAAAATCAATGAAGCCAGGAAGTTCCAAAATTATTTCTTCATAAACGTTTCGCGTACAAAATTGTCACTGAATTCGGAGTTTAGCTTCCACAACTTCGGCACTTCAAAAATATGTTTTTTCGCCATTATCCCAATAGCTACGTTTCCTTGCTCGCTTATTCAATGTTCTCGATTTGAACTTCGCTTCAATCGGTAATATTGAACTCCTTTGCACAGTCCATATGCCCATGTGAATTAATCAGGAAGAGACTCAACTGTTGGCATAATATAAGATTTAGGTAAGCTCCACAGTTACCAATCTTCATGCAAGAAATCTCATGTCTTCATAACTCTCAAATAGCATTAACAATGGGTATTTCTTAAATGTAACATTTTTAAAGGACACATTTCAGATTTTTACGCCCAGCTTGTTGCTTGAAATGTCTTTTTAAGAATTGAATCATATTCTTTGATGATGAAACAAAGCGAACCATTAAATCAACATCAAAATTTAAGGCTAAGATTGACACAAGGATATCCTTGGAAAACCTGCAAAAGGGTGCTTAATAAGCAGTCTTCATCCCATCATTTAAGCGTGTGTTTACGCCCACCACCAGGCGACCGTGGACGAGTATAATTGGTAGGCATTGGATGTGAAAAATACGGTGGGAAATATTTTCCTCGTAGTTCGTGGTGGTTTCTCTTACCTATGAATGAGAGATATTATCGTCAAATTAAATTGTCCTATTAATCATCTGTAGCAAAAAAAATAGAGTGTGGCAAAATCGAAAGTTGACAACCCATCCGTTAAAGCAATGGAGCATAAGTTCACGGATTCGTTTTTCATCTCAAGAGTGAACACTATCTTAAGGCGTGTGCGTATCGGACAAGTGACCGGGATGATGTGTAATTACGTCACCAGACGAAACATTCACATTCCAAATTCAAACATTACCACCACTCGAAATCTTTATCTTCTGTTGTTCTTTCTACTCTGTCAGAGTTGTGACATGAGTAGGGTGATCTATATCAGTCGCAAGGAAGCAGAGAAATTTTTAAGTCACCAAATATAAAAACGTGTTCTTTTCATTCTCTACAGATTGACATGTGATTTGATGGGACACAAATTCACCTCTGGATTTAATTTGTTGTTTCTTAGGCAACATGTATAGTGAATACAGGTTCATACAGGTGTATCAGATTGAACTTGGAACACGAGGGACTAGTGAATTCTGGTCACTGCTTGAATATTTGTTTTAGTACAGAAAATGAATTGAGCAATAACTTTTCTTTGGCACCTACGATTTATACAATAACAATCGGTTAATATTCCTCTCCTCCCTTCCTCACTCATCACCCCCAGCGCTGTGCTTAATTGACAAATGCAAGAGTCTAATTGACCTCAGCAATAGTAAGTTTCCCCACGGGCACTAATAAATAACCTGTTCTCTCTCATCAGGAGGGATCTAAGCGTAATGTTTCTCTTTCCCGTACAATACTTAACGATTCTCTGTTGTGTCAGAGCTCTTAGGTTCTCAAATATATTATGGCATTCCTATTTTGAGAAAATCTATGTGTCCTTTTCCAACACTAATCATTCGCAGAAACTATTCATTATATTCATTTTTATTGCCAAAGATGTTGTGTTTATCTAACTTGGAACCTGCATTTATTACTTCCCACCTAAACACATGTGTAAATCGTATTGCTATATCTTCTTAGGTTTTTCAAGAATTAGGATTTTACTTCATGAAAAAACGAAATTAATGCAGTCTTAAGATCAACTGGAATTTTTTCTTGCTGTTTTAACAATTTCAAATTAAACCAGATGATTATTATTGAATATATATGTACGCGTTATCCCTGATCTTCTAGCCACGAATCACTTCAAAGCTATAATCTAAGAACACTAGATTAACGAGAAATGTAGGAAATAAAAACTTCTAATTCAACAGCCTCATTACGGGGAACCATCTTAATTGGCTATTAGAAATCATTCTACAAAAATTTTAAATACAATCGTTCACTGAAATTTATGTGTCAATAGTTATTTGAATTTTGGATGTCCTTGCTTTTCAACAAAATCCAATAAATTCGAAATAAAACATAACCCATGGGCAAAAGGAGATTTATTCTAAACATCAGCTTCTAAAAAACCTTTTTTTAAATAGCTTTCTTTTCACTATGACAAAAACAAATTTGCAATTTTCCACAGATATATTTGTAATGTTCAACGCGTTTCAGTTCATTGAACCATTTTCAGGTACGAGATGGCTCGATGAACTGAAACGCGTTGAACATTACACATAAATCTGTGGTAAGGGCAAATTTGTTTTTCTCATAATGACGAAGTTCCACTATATCTCGCCAGAATCTGTTGAATATATTTCTTTTCGCTGTATTTTTCCATGATATATTATACGCTTTAAGCTAATAATCCTCTTGTTTCTTTAAATAATAAGATATCATTCGACCCTATTAGTTTAAATATTAGTTTTTCCATGAATTTCAGCGTTATTCCTTAGAATTGACATTTTCCCGGGTATACCCTTCTCGCACGAAGACCTCGGCCTGATAATAAACGTCGACTGACTTACTGTATCCAAATTGAAGGTCGCTAACCGAATACTTTCCTCTTCTTTCAGAACCTGACCACATAGGACCTCACACTGTGGCCGCAATGGGAGGCCTCGGGCCGTCGTTACCCAGGCTCATCCTCGGCGGCGCCGCCAACGCGGGGGGCAACGGCCCCCCGAACCAGCAAGTCGTGAGGTGCACGCTGAGGAAGCACAAACCCAACCGGAAGCCCCGAACCCCCTTCACCACGCAGCAACTCCTATCGCTGGAGAAAAAATTCCGTGAGAAGCAATACCTTTCGATAGCCGAGAGGGCCGAGTTCTCCTCATCGCTTCACTTGACGGAGACGCAGGTCAAAATATGGTTCCAGAATCGGAGGGCAAAGGCTAAGAGGCTCCAGGAGGCGGAGCTGGAGAAGTTGAGGCTAACGGCGAGGCCACTCCTGCCCCCGTCCTTCGTGGGGCTGTTCCCGCCCCCTCCGCCTCCGCCTCCACACCACCACGGCGGCATGGCCTTCTTCTCTGCGGCCGTCGCGGCCGCAGCGGCGGCGGCCGCGGCGGGAGGCGGAGGAGGGGGAGGCGGCGGCCGCCCGGTGAACGGGGGTCCCCCACAGATGGTCAGGTCGCCGCTGGGCGGAGGCGGGATGTACGGTGGCGGCCCCCCGCACCCCTTGCACCCGCATCATCCCCTTTCTGCGGCCTCCATCACCGGGCCGATGCACCACTGAAAGGGGGAAGGTGCCTCGGAGGTTAAGGCGCCGACGACCAATGGCGTCCGCACGTGTGAGGAGAGAGAGAAAGAGAAAGATCATCAGCCTCGTTTCGGCCCCCCCGGGAGTCATAGTGACCAAAACAAATGCCGAAGACTGATTTGTGAATAACGTTCTATGTATATAAAAAGCGAATCATTGTCCTCCGACTTTATCACCGGTGCGTGTTGCCACTTGCGGAGATAATTTTACTGTACATATTTATTATTCGTGCAAAATCGCAGGAGATTAATCGACGTGTTTCCTTGCACCCCCAGTGAATTATTAGGACACATGTACACTCACGGAGCGTTCCAAGAACCAGCTCCACTTCTCCTCGCGGATTTTATGTAAATAACCGCCATCGGCACTTGAGTGCGTAGAGGACAAAATATACGCAAAGTGCATTAGTATAATGAATATGTAAATAGCGTTGGTATATAAAAAGCTATGAATGTGTCGCTATTGCTTCACATCAAACTTGTGCATATAAAAATTTCTGCTGAAATGAACGGGACAAATGTGCATGAAAGGAAAATTCGCCAGTGCTCAAGTTCCAAACGTTATGCATAAGGACAAATCCATAATTAAACTTGACACCTCTCGTTAAATTGGTTTACGAGTCGGAAATGCATATAATACTGGCATTATGAGCTCAATGGTGATTTATAACAAGACTTCCAACTCATGGCCGTAATTACAAACAATAAAATATGTTCCTAGATAATTGTGCTCGACTGATTCGACTGTGTGAATGTTTGTCTCTTTGTTGGCTGTCGCCAGATTATAATTGACCTTCTTTACTTATTGACTGTTTCAAGGAAAACAAAGGAATTCACCCGAGAGAATGTTGCTGGACTCACTCACCCGGTTATAAATGAAGAGTCCACCAGTCACCAAAAATGAATGTCTCAATTAATTATTGTATCTAAAATAAAAAATTATCAAATGAATATCCTTAATTCATTTTGTTCATTTATTCCATATTTTATTGTCATTAGAGACTAGAGTTTTATAAAAAAAAACTAATTTGGTAAACTGAATAGCATTAGAAATAATGAAAATAATTTTTAAAATTGGAGAGGAGGTTACTTGGGGGATGACCACTTTAGTTTCAGAAATGGGAGAGACACGAGTGATGCCATAGCAATGATGGAAACCTAATTGAGAGAATAATGGAGTACTTTTAGAATGTGTCAGTGTATTACGTAGATTTCGTCAAAGTATTTTTTTTCTGATATAATTTCGGATAGAATAAATGAATTTACTGCAGAAAATAGGAGTAGATTGGAGGGTTGGGTGATTTAATAGCAACCTGCATATATATCTAAGGAAACTTAGGCACATGCTTACGACGGTTGAAGAGTCGGGATAGGCAGTATTGTAAAGATGGGAAAGACGGTGTTTCCATTATTACCCGTCCTTCACAGCGCATGCGAGGTGAGAATCACTTAAATGAGCATGGGAAGAATTGATTATATGTATACAAGTCGGTGGGAATTCATAAAATCAGTTAGTTATGCGGATGGTCGATCATTAATTATCCAATCAGGCTAGGAGTTACAAATATTGCTGAGTGTCTTAGAAAATCAGTGTAATAGGTATGGGATGAGAACAAAGGAAATGAGATTTTTGAGAGAGAGAAGGGCTAAATTAAACGCTGAAATAGGAGGTAAAAACTACACAAGGCGGACTGTTCACCTTTTTTGGAGGAAATTTTGGACCAAAATAGTCGGAATAGTTATCGGCAAATAAGAAACAAAATCCTATTGGACAAAGAAGATTCACAAGTAGGGAGTGAATTGCAGAAATGTTTCTTTATTTATTTTGTTTTCTTCCGAAAACAACACTTTTACTTTTATATTGGACTTTGAACCATCACCATTACCATTTGACAATTACATACACCCAAGCCGTAGATGGTGGAAAAACCACCTAGGCGGGACTCGAACCTGCGACCGTTGAGAAAGGATGTTAAGCAAATGAGAGCGAAACTATTATTTGGAGCGTGGATTTAGACGGCTCGGGAAAATGATCGTTGAAACAGTTGGATAGGTATAGATAGGAGTGTTTTAAAATATGATTGTGGAGAAGCACTGAAAAGTTGGAGTAGACATAAAAGAAAATAGACGAGTAGTGGTGGGAGAGAAAGGAATTTTTGGAGAAATTCAAAGGAGACAGAAAGGGTCTATGTAGATCAAATTGATTGGCAATGGGATGTAGAAGACTAAAATAGAGGGCGTTAGGCAAGCAAGTTAGGGAAAGGAAAAGGTTGTTGGAGGGAATTAAGGGCGGAACGTAATTCAAGGTAATACTTGTGTGGAATTGAAGAAGGGTCTATTATTTCGTCGGGTGTCAGGCTGTTTTTTGCTAGAAGCAAAGGAATGTACGAGCCAGTACTAAGCCCTATACGGCGTGTGACATTCACACATCAGGGTAGGTGGGCCAGTTTCTTTCCCTGTGCCGGTTATATTTGCCCAGAAAGATTGCCCGGGAATCGAACCCGGGGCCCTCCGGTCAGTAGTCCAACGCTATACCCCCTGGACTACCCCGACCCACATACATACACACATACATATATATATATATATATATACAGCATGTGAAGAGTTGCAAATCTTTTTCGTATACATATATATATATATATATATATATATATATATATATATATATATATATATATATAAACGAAAAAGATTTGCAACTCTTCACATGCTGTAAAGATTAGTATTGGGTGAACTCGACCATAGGCCTTCAAACCGACATTGATACATATAACCATTAACATTAATTAACTCGAAGTTCGGGTTGAAAGTAAATGGTTAAGTTTACCCAATAATAAGCTCTGCAACATGTGAAGAGTGGCAAATCTTTTTCGTTTATATTGCACTTATGATTAAAATTATTCAGTACATTGCAGGATGAAAAGAGGGTCATCCGGAAAGTAGTACCCGTTCGTGAAATAAAGACACAAAAGTAAATATTAACAAACAAAAAATTTTATTTGAAAGAGGATACTTTAAACTACTTCTCAACATAATCTCCAAGCAAATTAAGGCATTTGTCATAACGTGTGACAAGTTTCTGTATTCCTGCTGCATAGTCCTTCGCCGCCAGCTCATTGAGATACAGGGTCACTCCTTCTTTAAGTTCTTCATCGCTGTCAAATCTTTTTCCTGCCAAAAAGTCTTTAAGCTTTGTAAAGAGATGAAAATCTGAAGGGGCCAAGTCCGGGCTATACGGTGGATGGTCGAAAGTTTCCCATTTGAATTGCTGCAAAAGTTTTTGTGTTATCCCAGCTGCATGAGGCCTGGCATTGTCATGAACGAGAATGACACCAGTAGACAATAGACCTCGCCGCCGATTTTGTATTGCCCGCCGTAATTTCTTTAATGTTTCACAATACGCATTGGCATTAATAGTGTCTCCACGGGCCATAAAATCAATAAGCAATACACCTCGTCGATCCCAGAAATGGTTGCCATGAGTTTCCTGGTGGACAGAACTGTCTTGAATTTTTTTGGTTTGTTTGGTGAATGAGCATGATGCCACTCCATTGACTGTCGTTTACTCTCAGGTGATGCATAACAAACCCATGTTTCGTCACCAGTAATTATGCGAGTCAAGAAAGAGTCTCCTTCATCAGAATAACGTCCCAAAAACGTCAGTGCTGCAGCCATACGCTTGGTTTTGTGCTCATCTGTAGGCTTGCGAGGGACCCATCTTGCACAAATTTTTGCATAATGCAGATGGTGTTTAACAATTTCATGAACAATTGTTCGAGAAACATTGGGAAAATGCTCACAGATGTCATCAATTGTGACGCGCCGATCGTTCCTCACGAATTCGTCAACTGAGCTCACCAGTTGGTCTGTAATGACAGACGGTCTCCCCGAACGCTCATCGTCGTGTGTGTTCCCCCTCCCCATGTTGAAGTTGCGACACCACCGCCGAACAGACGACTCGTCCATTACATTGTCTCCATACACCTCCTTTAATTGGCGATGAATATCACATGGGCGAACGTTTCTTGCATTGAGGAATTTAATCACTGCCCTCACTTCACAACTGGCGGCGTTCTCAATTTTTTTAAACATTGTAAACAATCACAGAAACAACACAGGCAATGCTAGCGTCACGCAACTTGGCTCAGAGAAGGCAGACAAGCCACTGAAGCTATCTGACCTCGTCCAGCGGCTACTCGCGTCGTCAGCACTTCATGCGGCACGAACGGGTACTACTTTCCGGATGACCCTCGTATATAATTATATTATTATATATATACATACATATAATTCATTAATTTATATTTATTTTCTGCTGGCAGATGTTAGACTGAAAATATGATATTTCCTTCATTGTCCCCGGTCTGTTTGCAAATGCCCATTCGAAAAGGTCCAGTGTGGGACACATACCCCGGCCCGTTCCACCGCAGAGCTTCGGACGCGCGAATCCGGAAAATGAGTCGAACACCGAATCTTCCGCTTTCCCAAGCGGCAGCGGCGGCAGTAGCGGCTGTTCGGATGAATAGGAGTGACTGTCACGGCGCGGTGCGAGGGAAACGACGGCGCGACCCCTTCTTCCCCGCGCAACCCTTCCTCCTCGCCTCCCCCCCCCCCCCCCGCCTGTTGAATGCCGGGCAGGAGGTTAAAAGGGAGAAGAGGGAGATGATGAGAGAGGAAAGGGGGGGAACAAGGGAGGGGGGGTGATAGGGTCGCAAGGGAGGCAGCGATGCCCGCCCTCACGCCTTTGCCCTCTCCCGTAATTGGATCGCAGATAAGGAGCTCGTCATAATTTTCCGGGCGTAATTATTCCCATTACGAGGGCCTAGCGTCACTTGTTTTTAATTTAACAGATTTATCGCCGTCACTTCCCCCCCCCCCTATCGCCCTTCCCGAGCGCTCCTCTCTTTCTCCGTCTCTACCGCGAGCGGGGGACGGCGTAATAGTTCTCCCTCCTGCCGCGGAGGGAGTTGCTGCCCCCGTTGTAACAGGAGGGACTGGGAGTTTTATAAGGCCGACGGAGGGTCGGGGTGGGAAAATTCCCCTTTTTAATTAAGGACACGTTCGGAGTTTGGTCCCCGCTCTTGTAGATTCAATGTGAGGGTGGGGGAATAGCGGGAGGGAAGAGGTAGAAAGGGGACATGCACTTTAGGGGAAACCCAACCACTATTTATTCCTACATTGTACGACGCATGTAACGAAAAACAAGGCTGAAGACGAGATTCCTGAGAGATCCGTGAATTGCTGCCGTTTTGATGTTTAAAAAATTAAAGTGAAATATTCGAAAAGTTAAATGCAGTTGCACAACGCTTTACTACGCGAGTCGCGAGGAAAACCCTACAATATGATTATCTAATTTCCATGTATATGTGTGATTGGATAAAATGATGGAAGTTGTAGTTTTAAAACTGAAATGTTAGCCATTATTTGATCGTCAACATAGTATTCTTATTTCGCAGTTTATTCAATTGATAGGTCTGCTCCCGCGACAAATATTTTCCATGATTTAATCCCGGAGTTATTTTTAAAATTCAGCTCAGTTGCGCGCAGATAAATTTGGTAAGAAAACTTTCATTTCAATTTTAAAATACTCATTATCGTGACCAATTTTCGGGCCAAAAATAAAATAAAAGAAAAGCAAACGTTTGCAAATTCATTAATAGTTACATGTTTAAAAAAATGGTCCATAGACATTCTTGATTAATTTAATACATTTGATTGATTCAATCGCAGAAATACAGTATTATTCAAAATCTATTTTTGAATTATCTTAAGTAAAGTGTTTCACCTCTTCCTTCAACAAACCAGCCTTTAGTCTTAGTTTACTTAGTGCATAGCTACCCAAGGTGCCCGTAATATACGTTTATCTTAAACTGTAAAAGTTTCCTATATAGCTATGGGGGATGGTAAATTTTTTAAATTGATAATTCTGTGATGAGCATTTCTTCTTGCAACCACATTTGTGACATTATTACCACGTTTCTATTACTACATTAATATTAGTTTACCTAGACTTTCTATTGCAGACCAGGAGTGTCGTGTAATTGGAAGGAATATGATTGATGACCTTCCCAAAAATTGTAATGCATTTTGGTGCTCTTTTTGACAAAACTGATACATTCTATAATGTTTTCTATTCATAGGTTTAGTAGTGTAGTCACATACTCGTAGCTTCGCATGTTAGTGATCATTCTTCAAGTGAGTTCAAAGTTTTTAGCAGATTATCTTTGATAAAAATTGTTTTCTTTTCAGTAGTTAGATAATAAAATTTACGACCAGGCTCAAAAAACTAGCAATGTAGACCCAAAGTTATAAAAAGAAAGACTTGCCTAAATTTTTTACTGCCATTCTCAGGTTTTATCCCGTATATTAATTACCTACCGAATATTGGTAAAACCAGCTTCATGGGGATAAGGGAATTTTTAAGTTGATTATATTTAATTATGACTGCAATTGTTAAACGAAAATTATAGAATAGTGATTTAAGAGGCTAAAAATATATTGGAACGAAGCGTTAGCGAGGAAGAAATCAAGATAACTTGAAGCCTGGGCGTAAGCGATTAAAATGGGAGATGTTAGCTATTAGTGAGATCAGTTGTTATTGCTTTGAAATATTCTAACAACGGATTGAATGAACTTAAAAAAGGTAACCATTTCCAGGCAAATTATTCTTACAGTTTAGGTTAATCGTCGCGAAGAATCTCAAAGCCAATTTTTAACTTCTTCATTTGGTATTATATATAAAAAAATACAGTAGGAATGCTACGTTTCAATCATGTAGCTAATCATTTAAATCTTCTGTTTTCATTCAAAATAAATACAGAGTAATTTCAAACATTAATAATAATGACTTCTTGGAGTCTTTCATAAATAATATTTGTCTTTATTTAAAATGGAAATCTGCCCATTAAATTAGATTTCTCAAATTTTATCTATTTATTTAATGTTTTAGACGTTATTCATGCTGATGCAAGAACTGTACTATGATATTTATTGAGGAAAAACAATAAAAGTCCTATCACACTATATTAGTCATTCAAGTATATGCATGTGTCAAAAAACAAGCAATATTTTTTCACATATGGATCTTATCTAATGCATAGACCTGATTCGGTATAGTAAGGCATTCTTGGAGGTTTACCTCAAAATGTCGGCCCTCTTATCAATATTTGAATGACATAATATTCTAGCTCTATTAATTCTAAGCTCTACGATATTTCTAAGGTCTAATGATTTGATGAATGTCCGTCATCAACCTTTGATTTAATTTGAATGATTTTTTGAATCGACATAAATACACATTATTTTTCAATAACTAACCAAAAAAGAAGTATAGTCATCCCAAACAAAACTAACCCTTCAGGACTTTCTCAAGTGTGTCCAAATGAATCTTACACTCTTCTCTAATTGATGATCAATCAATTAAGAATTGGATTTTTTTTCTCTCAATCATTATTAACATTGAGTATTTTTTAAGAGATATTACCAAACAAATCCGATATGTATTATTCAATTTTTACTCAATTCTGTATCAGTTAGTAAACAATTCTTTACCATGCAATATCTTCATGGCTACAAAAACTTAATTCAGAGATTTGATGCAGAATCTATGATGGCAGAATGTAATTTCCGCTGCTTCTTACGCGATAATTCAGTCAGCACCATAGGATATTTTATTCAGGATGCTCTTCCAACTGCAAATTTTGCTCGGCGTTTGTAGATACCAACATGTATAAATCATTCTGAGTCAGCCTCTTCTTTAGGCAGCGTAAGTGTAAGCTCTCGTAGACGCAGATACGTGGGTGCATTGCTACCACTTGAATTTACAGTTTACATGCATTTTGTGCTATTTATTTATAATATTTAATGTAAGCATCATCATATCATTTGAAAGATAAGCGAGGTACTCCTTCAAGACTACAATAGATAAATTAAATGTTTATGTTAATGCATATACATTAACGTTACATTAATTAACAAACACGTATATGTATCTATATATGAGTGTGTGTGTGTTAATGATTTTATGCTAATATGCTGCTTATAAAGAGTTATTTTTCAAAAGACAAAAATTTCAATGCGAGGTAAATATTTATATCGCACAAGCAATATGTGGATACACAAAAATTATACTACATCCAGTTTTCAAATCGGCTTTCATATTTTTTAAATAGTGACGACGAAATCTTTTCATTACCAGTGTTTATATAAATATACGATGAAGACGGAGCTGGATTCCGTCGATATGATCAAGAAATAACGTGTGAGTGATCTTTTTATGTGTTCTTATATAGTTTGTTGCTGTCCAAGTTTGTTATCAACACTTCCGTGTTACTTCAACGACATCATATATATATATATATATATATATATATATATATATATATATATATATATATTATTTTTTGTTAATTATACATGAAAGTATATTAAATTTCGAACGCTCTTTTGTATTGAATTGCAGTTCACTATTCGACTTTTTTCTGGCGTGGATTTTCTTTGTTGCGTAAGCAAAAGTTAACGCATTCTTTATGCTTTTCATTAGCCAGGCAGATTGTAATACAAACGTCTTCAAACAGTCACTTGAAGCACATTTGAGATATTCTCACTGACTTAAAATTAGTAGGTTCCATGACAGTTCGAAACCGTAGTATAACGGTTGATGCTACTTCCAAATTGATTAGGTTTACGACAGTTCTAGAAAATCCAACACGTAACGACGCCTCATATATGATCGACGTATGAAGCAAAACCTCTACCTTAAAACTTAATAAGAGAACGTAGTACTTGTTCGCTGAAAAAAGGTTTCAGAAATATTGCAGTAAATTCAAGTCATTGCTCATCTAAGTTTGGGTTTGTTTCATTGTTTTCATAATTTTCTTACTAACCTATATTAAACCTGATTTCGAAGTTTTCTAAAGATAGGTGCGTATGAAGATTATAAGTCATTTTACTGGGTAAAGAGTAGTTCATCTACTCTAAGTACCTACCTTACATTCATTTTTCCTCTTATTAGATATTTGTCCTGCGAAGCAGTTCGTATGAAAATGACTCCAAAAGGGTTAACCTTCTATTTTTTCAAAATCACGAACGATCCTCAACTTCCGTTTGACCCATTTTTAGTAGTCATCACAATGAGTATGCTCTACGGCAATGAGTAATATCCCTGGTGCCAAGGTATCGCCATATTACGTTGAAAGAGGCGTCTGTGGTCGCCATAATATTAATTTATGCTTTCCTTAACAATTTTTAAAGATAAACGCAGTTTAGCTATTCTGGCAGTGTGCGCATTAAGTAATGTGAAAAAAATTATTTTCCCCGAATTTTATCGGCGAGTAACAGCCACGTTGTCCTCGACTCACATCGTTTGCATTGAAAGCGTGGGGTTGAAACATTCGTTTCGACCTCATCGGTGTCTCCAGGGTTCTCTTCCATTGCAGAGTCTCTCTCTCCCTGACCCGCGTGGAGCCTGGGTCCCCCCGCCTCCCCGATCTTCCCTCGCCCCCAACGATCCCTACCTCCCTCTCGAAATCCCGAACCCGCAATCCGTACCCCCCCCCCCCAAACCCGCTCTCCGCGAGATCGCCCCGCGGAGCCATTCCTCCATAATTCCTTCCTTATCGCCGATTTATTGCCGGCAATTACGGCCGCATGAAGAGTCACACGCGGCCTCGTTAATTTCTCCGTTAAAAAGCTCTCTTTTGGTTTATTAACGCGGCATAGGTTGGGTGGGTTCGCGAGCGATGGGGATGGGAGGGTGAGGGTTAGGTTGAGAAAGCTGCGACTAACGGGAGAGGATCTCTGCATATTCATGTTGCCTCGATTATTAAAGGACCCCCCTCACGCCCGCAGCCCCTCCAACCTTTAAATAACAAAAAAAATGGCAACAAAACACGCCGCTTTATATTTGCCAGAGTAAACGGCTAAAAAGTTAAATCTGTTGTATCGCGGAGGAGGCATTTCTTGGATGAGTTATGGTCGGCGAGCTCACCGCGAAATTGAGATTTCATTAAAAACTCCCGTGTTTCAATGGGTTTTTGGTGGGATGCGCCAGCCGTCGGAAGGCCTTTTTATGCGCTCCCCGGTGATTTAAAGGCTCTGTTTATTCTTTATTCGTGACCCTTTTCGTCGAATTCTCCCGTTATCCCGGGGGAATATGAATGCGAATTAAGCCGTAATAGCACTTGGAAAAACTCATCTACATAGCAGGCGAGGCACCAGGCACTTACTCAGCAGCGTAACCTCCTCGCAACCTAATATTTGAATTATGCTCCCTCTTTTAATTAAAAGGCCTAATTTTATGCACCGACGTGGGTGCGCGTGGCTGTATCATTACAACATAACCGCGTAAAATTTCTCCTTGTAATGTACTCGTTTACACTCGAGGCTAAATTGCAATTATGCATCCATTATATCAACTGATGTGGGTGCGCGGTGAGAGTGGTGCTTTGTATCTCTCGGTCCATTATGCTTTCATGATTCTTTGAAGCTAAGCCGTTAAATTTCATTTCCTATAAATTCCATTGCGTCCGTTGGTTTGTAATTCTTTTATCGACATTAACTATCAAAACATTTCAAATGGTATAAAAATGTTCGCTGGATATTTGTTTTAAAATACCAGTCATACCGTTGCTGATGAAATCCACGAACTGGTATGATGCGTTGGATCGATTTAATCGCTAAGCATGTAGTGTTCGTTCTACTTCAATTATTCCTAAATGTCTTTGTTTTTTTTAAGTCCTGAAACGTTTAGCTTTAGAGCCTCATCCCATTGACGCTCATAAATCTTCCGTGAATCCCTATTGGCCAACGAGGCGGGCTTTCATTTAGTAGCTCAATCGTTTGCCGCTTATTTGATGTCGCTTGATCCGCATGGCAACGGCACTGGGCTATTCCGGCTCCAATGGTTGAACGCTTAAGTTTCCATCATCTTCCCTCCCACTTCCCGCCCCCCTTAAATCCCCTCACCCGGCCCGCCTGCCCCCGACCCCCCTCCCTTCACCCAGCTCCCCTAGTGCTCTGCTTTTTCCTCGTCCCGACTCCCCTCCCTTTACTACTTCTTCCACTCACTTTATCTACTGCTCCACCCTCCTCCCCTACCTACCCCCCTTTTCTCTCCATCTCTCTCTCTCTCCCCCCCCGCACCCATTCCGCGTTCCGCACCAACGAACACAAGCCCGCTATACCCCACGCTGGGCCCCCTTCCCCCTAGCACCCACCACCACTCCCTATCCCCGGCCCACCTCTGCATGGTGACAGGTTTAACAATGACGCCACGACAAAGGGCCCAGGTTAAGTCGCTCGGAGATGTCGATGCGCGACTAGGCCCGGCCGATATAAAGGAAGCCACGGGATGAGATTCGATGGCTGTTAGAATGGAGGGAGACGCGGTGGTTTGAAGGGTGCGGGAGGGCTCTTGTTTGGCGATGGGAGGGTGGGTGGGTGTTTGGGTGGGGTGAGGCGGGGTTGGGGAGAATAACTTTAGAATGGAGGTGATTATGCGATGGCGTGGATATGCTGCGAGAGGAGGCTTCCCTTCCAACTCCCACATCTCTCCCTCCCTCTCCCCAACCTTGTCTCCCACCTTTACCCCCTACCCCGCCGATATCACCCTCCCTCCTAACTCCCACTACTATTGGGCCGCCCCCCACACTCCTTTTAAGTCCCCCTCGGTCTCGCACAACTCCCCTCTCCACATCATAGTTTTACGCGATCGCGGTTGGTTAGTCCACGAACAAATCAGATCAATACCCACGGGCCCGACGACGCACACCCATTGCCAAGTGTGCCATATTTCAGTTTTACAATAGAGTAATCAAAATGCGCACATAAGCCTATTATAGCCTCTCTCTCCCTTTCTCTCTCTCTGTGGCTTCGGTCGGACATATTCTGATAGGACGGCTGCTTTAGAAGTTAACCTTATTCCGAGATAAAAGTTTATTTAATTTTTTGTTTTCATAATCCATCTGCGTGAACTTTTTGTTCTGCTCTGAAAAATGCTCAACCCTTTGTACGTTCTTTATCAACATCAGCGTTATATAGATAGAATTTCGCCAAAGCTGTTTCTTATGGCATTTTTCCTGCGTGCAGATAATAGCTACAGTAATAAAGGTCGCTGTATCGACACTTCAATTAATCGAATAGTTTGTTACTAACCATTCCCGAGAGAGAGTATTTTGATAATTACAGTGGTTTATCGATATTAGCTAAAATTTGGAATATTTATCATAATGTCGATCCATACGTGTGTAAAATACAGGACTCTGATTTACTAAATGACGCTCAGGTAACAGTGTTGGCCTTGTGCTTCGTGTTCTCAAAATAAGTAAGTAATATCTTTTGATTTTTCATTAACTTGTCTGATCTTCTACCGATTTTGGATATCAAGTTGAATGCCTCGACGCTTAACCTGATTTACTGATTAAGCTGACGTGAAGAGAGTGCAAATTAATTCTAAGGTAATTACGTTGAGTAGTTTTTTGTTACAGAGTTATTATAGGTATGTTCTACTGCATGTCACTGTTATGATCTTGACGGAAAGAAAATATTGCTTTCATGATTCTACACCTAAACGTGCCCATCAAGTGGTCCAGGTAGGGTATGGTAGGGTGTGCTATGTCACTAGCCTCAGTAACTGCATGGATGTGTTCAAGATTATTGGCCTGTTCCTAATATTTCTCTACATTATGCGAAATTCTGTTAAACTAGTGGTATTTTTTGATATTGATTAATATGCAGGCAGGCCTTTATATCCATTATATGTTCTTCCAGCTATTCTTTCTTTACCGTGATGTATGCTTTGACCTTTCCTGTCTGCACAAATTTCTCTCGGTAATCAACTTTTCAAGTCAACCAACTCAACGGGGAAACAAATTTGGATTTCATAATTAATAAGGCTTTTGAAAGTATCCACGGAAAACTATTCACGATAGCCTTTGTCACATTCGTTTGAGGGTACATAACTCACGTTTAACTCGATTATATACTAAACAACGGACTTAATTTCATAATGATTTCATTAATATCATCATGTTAAAATTTATAATTGCCAATTAAGACACGACCAGACACATTCCAGGGAAAAAGTCTCAGTGACATCCGTAATACGAAGAGATTGTTTTCATACAATGCGTTATACGGTATATTGAAAATTAAATATATTCGATGCAACTGAAGAAAGAAGACACTTGGCCTTTCCACATGAAGTAGTTTTAACACGATCTATGCTTTGCTACAACGTATTATCTTCAGGTGTGGAGATGCTACGCTGCAACGACTTCATAGGTCGTATTTAAAATATTTTATGTGTAAAAGTCAAGTATCTTCGAAGAAACTGCGGGAGATACCGCAACAGTAACTTTTAACGGAGTCATCCGCTAATATGTATTTCAATGCAACAATTTCAGAGTGTAAAAACCATTCCCCTCTACTGGGATCAAGGCGAATGGTTTTTACACTCTGAAATTGTTGCATTTTTAAGTGTCTTGTTTCATCATGAAGGATTTCCACCATGCTACGCCTGAAACTCCTTTATTCACTTAAAACAACTTTTGAAGTAGGGTGAAATGTTAGCAGAGAGCAAATGTACTTGCTAGTACAAACTTACGTACTTGAGGAATTAGCTAGTGGTCTACCTCAATTTTCATATAATAGGACTATGTCGTTGTAATCGGAGGTAATCCTATTCCAATACATGCTAGTGATTACTAATACTAGGGCTTAGGTGGCACCATCAAAGTATGGTTCTGGGTGATATTCAAAATGGAAAATCATTCTCGAGACGAGTCTAAGTAACAATGGAGTTTAAATAGTCTATTGACCGAGCACAACGGAAAGATGTAGAAGCCTTTATAACGTAGTGCTGGTGACGGATTTTGAAGAGTTCCAGGATAGAGTGAGGAACGGGGATTTATACGGGAGAGTCGGAGAGAAAACGGTGACACGGATTATCGTAAGGGAAAGAAAATATGATTGATTGGATGGTCATGTTCCCTTCGCTCCATCACATTGGTTAAAATCATAAAAAATCACACTAATCAACCTGAAGGTTGGTTTGATAGGTGAGGAAGGAGTTTACCTCATACTAAGCCCATAAGCATATGTAATTTAAACATCAGGGTAGGACGGTCAGTTCATTTTTTAGTGCCGCCTGTGGCTTTCACGAAGAATTTGTACCCGAAAAATTTAACCAGCTTTGGTAAAGCTGCGATTGTCCATTATTGCCAGGAATTGGCCCCGGGTCGGTAATCGAACGTTCTAAACAGTAGGCTACAAAGCTCTCACGGACACAAGAGGGAAAATAGAACTTCCTATAGAAGAGTTCAAGCAAAATATAAGCAGTGCAAGTAAACAGATACGTAAAACCAGACCTGTCAGGGCGTGTGTGAGCTAGCATTAGCAAGATAATAATGAATGACTTTTGCATAGGCCAACTAATCCTCGGATTAAAATACTTGTTATGAGAGCTAAACAATAATTTTTAATTCATCTACGCTTGAATTCTGAGCAGCCTTAGATATTCCCATGAAAGCTTTCATGTTTCTCCTGTTGATATAATTTCCCTGAATGGTTGATAGGACGACTGAGTTGGCATTATTCACAATGGTTTGACTCCAAAAAGAGCCTAATCCGACTTATCTCCACTTCGTCGTCATTCCATCATCTTCACTTCTTTTCAACAGCTGCTTCTTAACTCTTCTTCACTTCTTTTATAAGATCCCGCATCTGCCCCACCCACAGCGTCACCTCCGTTACTTGTCCTACGATTTCTTTCACCCTCTCAACCCCTTTCCTGCGCCCCGACCCCAATCACCCCACGCCGCCCTCCACTACACCTCTCCTCGCACTCTGGGAAAACACCTGCCTAATCGGAGAGCAGCTCCATGCACAAGTAACGGCTTTAAAACCGTTTCGACGAGTGAAAAGAACATAATTTTTGCTCGTGAACCCATCGATGGGTAATGAACTGCGATTGATTCTCATAGAGAGATCGACTTCACCGAAATGTATCGTACAAAGGCCCCAGGTATGATGCTTGGGAGAGGAAAGTTATATGATTGATTGATTTGTAGATACTATCATAGTAGCTCGGTCCCAAAAGGTTTATGTAATGTGCATTGAATATCCTTAGCAGAGAATTTTTTAACTCACTTTGATTGTGATTCTATATCTTTCGGTTGTCATGAAAAGCTGCTAAAGGGATGTGTGGTTAAACCGTAAATGATATAACTTTGCTCAGATGCAGTAAGAGCATCAGTTCAATTAAATGATTTATGAATCATATACGCATATTATCAAATTCTTGACATTATGAACCATTGATCATATACTCTTCCCTGACGAGATACTTTTTTGGCGCAATTAATAGCTCAAGGTACTTGAACGCAATCTCATAAGTTATACGAAATCAGTAGGATTAATAATTATTCAATATAAAAAATATTCACCAATGAAAATTTTAGAAACAGGTTTAGATGTAACTTACGTTTTAAACCAAATGTATCATATTTTCTTCAGTTGAAATTTAATCTATTAAAAAGAAAACGTTTTTTAACGTTTCAAGTAAATTTCCTACATGAAATAATTTTTAATACTCCATTGTGCAGGTAATAATTGCCGTCAGTCAGCTAAGCATTTACACATACAGAGATGCACGAAGTATTGACAATGTTTAAACATAGTGTAGCGACATTCCTTTGAAAGCCTCCTCGCAAAACAATCATATCTCGTTCTGTTAAACGCCAATTGATTGCAAGTAAAAACAAAAGTCATTTCGATTCAGAAGTTAAATATTAGAGTACTTTTGAAGATTTCAAGACATTCTTTATAGATTCAGGCTTCACTCCTTAGAAGTGTTGTGTATCCATAGTAACGGAAACGACATGTGCTTTTCTACAGAACTTTACCATCTGATACATGTTGTTTCATCTAGATACTGCATCATCAGATATCTACTAATTATATATCGTGGTGAAACGTGATATACCAAATAGTAAAATTCTATTAACTAGTACGTTTTTTCTTCTGTTATTATAGTTTTTAAGATAATTTAGTATTATAATATCTTTTCATTGGTTTGAGCTTTCAAGACACCACCGTAATATCTCGCACACGGTGATAGCATTTATTCAGTAAATGCATGCAGAGATGCACGAAGTATTGACGATGTCTATCGCAGAAACATTTCTTTGCGCACTAAATTGCAATCCAACGAGCTTTCGTTGTTAAACGCAAATTAACTGCAAGCAAAAACAAAAGAATAAAACTCAGTAATCTATTACGTGGACAGATTACTTACAGCGCTAAACTGTTCGTGAATGGAAAGCTATTATCACATTTGCCACGAAACTTTCTACGGCACGGATCATTTCCGGGTTCCCGGCTCCTCTAGGCACAGATTGATCGTGTTCCGATATGCTCGCCATTCGGATTCCTGGATGAATTTCGCAACCATTTTGCCACTCAGATACTGCGAGCAACCACAGCTGCCGGGGAAGATGTAGAATAGGTGAATTCACAACAGAGAAATAGAATCGTCTGACGAAACTGCTACCAACTTGTTCCGGGGTTGAACCCAAAAGTTTAACCAGAAATTTTCTTGGTTGCTGTACCCTTATCTTACACTGTAGCTTATTTAATTTGGGTTTCAACGAGTGCCAACCTTATACATGTTTTGAACGATTCGTTGAAATGCCTCTCTCCACGAAATCTATCATAATATCTACATTCCCATCGAAAGGACTGGTTTCTTAACCCGACGAAACGTGCATCACTAAATACTTGATTTAAACCACGGTTTGAAAAATACCTGAAATGTGTAAGAAAAATGTATGGCTTATGCATCAAGTTGCACATTCCCCTTCGTTTTATTTGTTGATGAAAAATTTTAGCAATTCTATAATTTGCCAAGAATTAATTATAACAGGCTAAAGATCTTTTTAACGCCATTGTATATCTTTTGAGAGAAAACATTTAAATATCAGTTAGACACTTTTCAATGCATGAAATGACTCGGATTTTTTATTAAGGAATTAAGCATTTATGAAGGCCATGATATAAAGTGCCTGTAAAGTCCTCTCAAGCAGGAGATGAAAATCATGTTCCATTAGTTTCTCACTGAAACCGATCTGCTGGTCTTTCTGTAACTAATGTCATATCAATTTCTCTCCATGCTGCCATAGTTAGTTTTTATGTAACGACGTAAATATTTTCCGCTTTTTGAGCGTGCTCAAAGATATAAATTTCATGTAAAAAATTGCTCTTTCAAAGTACCAATAAACATTGTCACAAGAGCCTAACATTTTGAAAATATTGGTATTATAATACAATGAAGAAAATATCCTCCTCCACTTCGTTTGCTATTCCAATTAGCTTCTAGTATCTTTTGTGAACTTGGGGAAATTAAAAATAGAATATTTCATGGTTGAGAAATGTTGGATTTACGTGGCGGCCGCCCTATAATTGCTTAAGGCCATTATTGACTCCCTCCCCCTCTTTGTAAGAATCAGTAAGAAGCAGACAGTCCTATTACGTAATTTTGGGTGCTAATATCATTCATTAAGCATACTTTTCTTAAAAAAACAAATAGAGGTCGTTCAGGGAATGAAACAAACAGTTCCGAAGTATTTTAATAGTTTGATAAATGTTTAAATAATTCTGATACGGTTGTTACATTCTTGAGTGCTTACACAATACCTTTTCATTTGGTCAAGGGTTAATAAATTCATTCTTCATAAACAAAGACTGAAATAAGTAATGCAATACCTAAGTTTATGTTGGATTCCTCCTGAGCCTTTCCCCTTCAGCGGTAAGGAAATGGTCCAGCACTCTCTCCTCCAGAACTATTACGTATTTAAAGGACAATCTCCGGGATCTTGAATGCCTTAGGAAGAACTCTATCTCAACTTTCCATTTATTACAAGTTTTCCTCTGCCGCCATCCCGTGACGTAAGACGCATCGGGAATAGCCAACAGATGCATCTTACGAATTACTTTTCTGAATTTTTCAGAATATACTGATCACGAAAATTGCGAAAACCATTCAGCTTAGTGAGGCTAGGTAAGGCGCACACGTTCTTTCTATAGCATGTTCGTGGCATAAGTTGGATGATGATGGATGGCATATGTTCCCTTCTTGATAGCAGATCCGTTTCCGGCAATATTAACATCGACATATATTATGTAAAATCGTTTTAACTTGCATAATTTCTACCTCCATCAAGTATTACTTGTCTACAATCATATTATGCGCCAGAAGATGAATATTAGAAGGCCGTTTCCCTAAGTTTTTCTCCGCGCATGCCATTGATCAGAAAGAAATAAGTTATCGAATTCGGACGCAATAACCATCGAGTGGGTTACGCATTAACCATCCCATTTAAATAGTTATTTGAAGCATTCAAATCGAATGGTTAATTTTAATATAAGTGTACATTAGTAGAACCTTTTATTTAACCCAACTGATGTGACATTTTAATTGAAGTTCACGAATGACACGCAAAACTGCTAATCGTTCATAATTTTTTCTTTCACCATCTTTCATTAGCCAAGGCATGATATTGCTTTCCTCTGGCTGCTTATTGCGATGATCGCCTTAATATATCACCCCATTCCCGCAGCTCCATATATGTCATTTCTTCCAGCTGATTTGGTTGGGCTGCTTCCTATTACGTCTTTCCACAACATACTCTGCCTTCGCACGTTTCACCTTTTCAAATCACTCCCAATCGTTCTATATTCCTAATGGATGGTAATTAATTGACTTATCTTTCCTTCGTAGTAGTTGCAACCCAAACATCTTCTTGGGATACCATTTTACCTCCGATATACTTTACGGAGTTAAATAGCATTCCGTCGTTTTGTTAATTCAAAGTTTTATTTTCCCAGGGTGACTAATTTAATCCCACTTGACCCAAAGTGGAAGCACTTCGTGAGAAGTCTTCTACGTGAAGAGAAGAGAAGTCTTCTACGTGAACTTCACTATCTTCAATCGACGAAATTGAGAGCTCCTTCATACATGTAACTCCCGTTGTCTTCTACTTCATTGTAATATTAAATCAGTGCACTTATTCCTACTCTCGCCCATTGATGCCGTGTTAAACTTCTGGAATATATGAGTGACTTCTTATGAAACTGCCTGCGTAAGTTTGTTGAAGGATGTAGGGGTCATTTCTTGAAGACCTGTTCTGTATCTATCGGAAAATAAATATTTCATGCTAAAATATGCGAATCCCTTTATGTATCTAATATGCTGTGCTTGTTTATCGACTTTATAAACACGATTTTCATTGACCAATCAGTCTAAATTCTTGACATTTTTATTTTATTTTCTCCGCTCTCTGTGTTATGGTTCTAACTCTCTCTCCAGCTATTCCGTATATTAATGATTTACTGTTAATCTAAGGAATATTATTTCACGTTTATCAGCCAACGTAATGTATGTGGCAATTATTGAAAACAGTATTCATACATCAAATGAACTGATTACAAAAAGAATAACATTTAATTTTTCTAATTTACTTAATATTTAAAGGCGCGTAGTAAGAGGTTTCCCTCTCCGCTTTGGGCTCAATATGATTTGCCAAAATTTCCGATCGCAGTGACATCCTCGGCAATGATAAAGAATTGCAATGCAATAAGGTAAGTCTTAAATCAATTGAGTATGTATGTCGAAGGCGGCAGTTGCGCTCTCTGGGCCGCTTGCGATTTCCATGAAACGTCTCGAAAAATCACTGATCTAGGGATGAAGTCACACTGATTTGAACCTTCCGGTCGTTATTCGAACGCTCAACCCGCGAGGATCCCACGTCCTTTTCAGTTTCTGAAGGAGAGCCATTGCCATAAAGATCTGAAGGCAGTTCAATTCTTAGAAAAATGACTCGTACGTTTTTCATGGAATTGCCTTTTAATGCAAATTTTGGCAATTCTTGGCACCTGTTATACTTGTCCTCACTCCATCGGTCCCAATCTCCTATGCCTATTCACAAGCTACCTGCATACAGGTGCCTGAGTTTAAAATCCCTTCGGAACTTCTTTCACAAAAATCTCTCCATCATCATTTATATTTGTCTGATTGGAGGAGATAGTTTTTTACTTTGCCCCTGGACTAACGCGACCCATATATATACAGGGAAGCACCCAAAAGTGGTAGGACTGATTTTCTCTGGCGCGAACGGAGCGGTGGAGGGGGGTCTGCCTGGCAAGGGTAAGGTGGAGGGGGCTCTTAGCAACTGACGAACACCAACCTCAGTCAACTGCGGGCTGTCGTTCAGTGAGGACACAGTTTTTAGTGAAGCAAGTTTTTTGTCCGCGTCGAACAACAAAATGAATCTGAATTTCGAGCAACGTTATTCCGTGAAGTTTTGTGCGAAACTCGGGAAGACGGCAACTGAGACCCTCGATATGATCAAGCAGGCTTATGGGGACACTGCCTTAAGCCGTTTCACAGTATTTGAGTGCCACAAGTTGTTTAAAGAGGGTAGGGAGCTCGTTGAAGACGACCATCGCTCTGGACGGCCGTCGACGGCAAGGACCGACACGAATGTGGACAGAGTGAGGAGACTTCTGAACACAGGCCAACGCTTAATCAGTGAAGAAATTTCAGACCTGTTGGTTCTGCCTGCATCCAACGTCCAACGCATTATTTCACAGGATTTGGCCATGCGCAAGTTGTGCGCCAAGATGGTGCCGAAAATTCTGACATGGCGCGCTCGTCGTCAGACAGCTCCTGGCCAAATACGGCGTTGCCACGTTGCCGCACCCGCCCTATTCTCCCGATCTGGCACCACCGGACTTCTTCTTCTTCCCCCTGATGAAAAGACACCTCAAGGGACGACGTTTTGACTCGATAAAGGCCGTTCAAGAGGCTTCGACGAAGGTCATCAACGGCATCCCGAAAGAAAATTTCCGGCGGGCGTACGGGGAATGGGAGCAACGTTATACTAAGTTTGTAGCAGCTCAAGGAGCATACTTTGAAGATTATTAAGTCGATGTAAGTATATCGTCAATAAAATTCTTGTAAAAAAATCAGTCCTACCACTTTTGGGTGCGACCCTGTATATATATATATATATATGTGTGTGTGTGTGTGTGTATGTATACTATATATATATATATATATAATTCATATATATATATATATATATATATATATATATATATATATGAATTATATATATTATATATATATATATATATATATATATTATATATATATAATATTATTAACTATTTGTTATAAGGACTGCTGACAATTAAGAAAGTGTTTCATGGTGGTCGCATATTCTATTTTTTATAGAGAAAATCGTCTTGGAGCAATATGAAGGGCTCTTAATTTCCTACCAATTGAGACTCCTTCTCAGGTTTGGAGTATCATTATCCTCATCGGTATTTTTCCTATTCAATAGGAATACACGATGCGTGACAGGGGATAAATAAATGCTTTACTGCTAGCTTGGTTTATTGGCGTTATTGACTTTCGTCTTCTCAAGAGGAACACCAACGAAGCCGAAGGCTGCAGGGATTCGTAGGCCTCTTTTAAGTTGACGACGTAAGGACATGATTTCCGCATCTCTGCTTCTCGCATACCCAGTGCACAACAATGATAAGATTCCTTGGAGGTAGAAAAACTTTGATCTCTTCAAGTAAAGCAGGAAGTTGCACCGTGCATAATTTCCTGTAATGTTTTCTAAATCTTTTGAAATACTAATGAAATTAAATACTGTGAATATTCCTTAAACTTGATAAAGTAATCAAGTATATGGCATATTATATGAATTTTACACCGGTAACAGTTGCAATCTTGCGATACAATTTTATTCATGCAATTATTTAGTGAAATTCCTTGCAAAAAACAATTATAGTACTGAAACTTTGCAATCGCAAACATCTATATATGGGGAAGGCAGATATTTGCGACCACAACGTTAAACAAGTTAACCGATCGACGCCCACAGGATAACTTGTTTATATTACTCCCAATCTATAATATATATGCTGAGGCAGGGAGAGAAATTACCAATGGTTTTTTTTCCCTGAACAACATTTTCATTTTCATCTTTATAGTATTTTAGAGAACGGCAAAATCTAACTCCGACCTACCCGTAACCAGTAGGGGACATCCGTTGAGTCAAAATTTCTCACCTTGGACGGAAGAAGAAAATCTGTGTTTGCATTATAAAAATGTCAATAATTGACGCTATCCTTCGTTTGAATAAATCCGTTTTAGGCTACAGGTTTTCATTCTGTTTTTTTGTAACTCCCAATTAAGGAAATGTGTTGATTATGAATCCTCCTTACCCCTATGATACTCAAAACAACAAACTTCCACACCCTTACCGTCACAATAACATATGGTACCCTAAATCGTGTATTGACAACACAGATTCAGAACTCCCAGAACTTTACCCAGATTGTACTCAGAAAAAAGTATATAAGTTAAATGAAACTTATCAGAAGGAGACGAAGCAGAGAAAGAAGTACCAGATTATGACAAGGGACTAAACATTGTGCTGTTTCACAGCTTCCACAGATTTCGAATCTTGATCTATAGTATTGATAGAATTGAGCTCTTACGGCTAGTAGTATTAAATGAATGAAAAACTCCAATAGCCGTAAACAGTTTACCTTTCTAAACAAAGTACAAATGAAATTAGTTGGCTAACGCTACAAGTCAAGAAGGGGTAAAAGGTAAAAAGGAAAGGGATAAGATATGTGAATACGAATACGTGTATTTCGGCCACAAAGTAGCCCTCTTCAGCGTGCTGAATCGTCACGACAACACAAGTCGAAGTGAGCTAACTAATTTCATTTGTACTTTGTTTAGAAAGGTAAAGTGTTTACGGCTATTGGAGTTTTTCATTCATTTTTTAATTGATCTATAGTATTTGAATTTTGAAATATAGTAAGTACTTTGGTGCAATTTGATAATAAGGCTATTCCCCACCACCTGTGGTCTTGTCAAGGGCTAAAAAAATATGATTTAAAGTAGATTTAGGTTCTGCAGGCGTCTTCATTACTTCTCATTGAAAAAAAGTCAATTTTAAGTATCAGTAGTTTTTAAACCTACGAAGCGTCAGCGCCTAATTTTACAAGCACTTTGTGCTTTAACTCCGGGGTAAACACAACATCGAAAAGCGAAGAAAAATTCATTCCTCCGGCCTTCCGGTTACCACTTTGGGTTTAGTCGCCACCAGCCTCACTACCGCGACTAGTTCGGTTGGCTGAGAAATATATTTGGCAACTTGATTTTGAAATGATTGTTTATAGTTAACAATCACCCGTTCCGATCCCGATCCGGAAGTTAAGATCACCCGTTAGTTCAAGGCTTTGCAGTCGGCTTATTCATGGAATGTATCAGAAAATTACAGTACATGAAAGCCAAAACAAAAAATACATAAACGCATTTATGTAAGAAGTTCAGAACCTTAGTCTGCTGAAAATTGAAATATTTTTTTTACTCACTCCATATGTTGATGAGCTTTTCTTGCACATAAGGAATTGAAAGTAGAGATTTGTTTATTGATTGTATTTTATTTTCATGTTAATTGTCTGAAAAACCGCAGCAGTGAAGCCGAGCGTTTAATATTCATTTTATGTTAATGCCGCTTAATAAGTTATTGCAATGGCCTTAATTAATAAATCTCGATATTTTCATTTACTTCTCCTTGAATGATTACTTGAAATATTGAACAAAGATTCTGGCAGTCATAATTCCTAAAACAATGATCCTACCATAGTACAGCCGAGGCACGTGCAGTTTCCTTGAATTCTAAAACTTCCAATGAAACAATATATATTATGTTAAATTTTCCTATCGCGTAAGTAGCACTGTTCACTTCGTAGGCATCCTTATGGAAATCACTCGTCGGCGAACCCGACACCAAACACTATTGCGACACATTTATCAACAGGCATTTAGTAAAACACCGCGAAAAGGATCGGACCTTGCAGATCGGTCACGAGAATCGCACCTCGAAGAAAGGGAAAGTGAGGAAGAAAAGGAACTGCGAAAGGACGAGGAGAAACAGCGTAATGAGGGAGGGAATGGAGAGGGGAAAATAACTGTGAAGCAGAAAAAAATCACAACCCTCCGGCCCCCGACGATAGCAGCCTCCCTCTGGAGGATGGAGGAAGGAGGAGGAAACAGCGTTGAAGCGTAATAATTACCCCCGGGGCTCACTACGTCACGTCCGGTACCGCGCACACGACAGACCAGTGGCGCCTACGCCTCCCTCATACCTCCTCCCCTTCCGGCCACTCTCACCCGCGCCAACCCCCCTCTCCACTCCTCGTGCCCCCACTAAACCAGATACACCATTAAAGCCCTCTTCGCCCACATCCTCCTACCATCGAAAGCCTCCACCCCCGCCGCACGCAGCGACATTCACCCCCCCTCCCCCACCGGCCTCCTCCCTCCGGCCCACACTCGCCAAACAACCCACGGCAGTTGCCGCCGCTCTTGTCCATACTTCCGCGCGCGACGACCGCCTTCCATTTACACGCATCGCTAGAGAAGAGGTGCTCTTAATTGGCACCCCACCACCCGCCCAACCCCACCGCCACCCGCGCCACTCCCACCACTCCTCCGCCCTATTTCATTCGCCCCATCCCTTCGTTCCATTTGGTGTCCCCCTCCTCACCCTGTTCCCCACCCGCCCCCAAACCCTCTCTCAATCGCCGTGGCAGCCCACCGAGCCGCCACCTCGCCACCTGTTCCCCTAAGGGGCTTCCTGTTGTCTCCCGTTCAATCCTCCTCCACCTCCGCCACCGCAAAGCCTTCCCGCAAACTGCCCTCCATCCCACCCTGGCCACATCTCTCCCGTCGCATACACGTCCCCCTACCCCCACTTCCTTTTTCACTGCAAGCCACTAGTCACCTCTCCCCCCACCACCCTATACGTTCATAGACAATCCTCGGCCAATAAAACCATTCAAGAAGTCGCTATTGGAAACGGGAGGGGATATCGTGTTTCTGTCTACAAACGCGACGCGATCGGTGCGAGATGAAAGAACTCCGTTGCGTCACGCGCCACTCTGCTCACTGGGTTTACGTGATTGCCAAACTAATCCGGCTTATTCTTTGCCAAGCCGAATCAGTTTTGACAAGAACTCTTACTTATTCCGGGTAAGTTTATCATGAAGCAAAGAAGTGGGTGTATTTTTGTGATTGCACATTTCAATGCCGTGACGGTGGAAGGGAACTTTCGAGCTTCCATCTTTTCCCAATATCGGTTCCGCAAATGGCGATGTAATAAAGCATCTGGATTTACATTTGATGAATGCATTTTAGTCTGTTTGTTGCAGGAATATTCAAAGATGGGAAGGGTATAATAGACTTGTATTCCACCTTCAGCAGTCCCCGTATTTTCCCATGTATTTTTTTGAATTGGTTAGAGAAGCAAGACACCCACGAGAATCGGAAATATTTTTACATTCAATGTAATCTTTGTAGATTTAATGCAATTGAGTATATGTTTTTCGCGGGAGCAGTTTGTTAACAGCGTTTAAATGTTGCAAACATACCCATATAATTTATGCAAGCTAAGTCTAATATCTTCTTGTCTACATTCGAAGGAGTAAGTGCAGTTTGTCTTTTTCAAACGTTGGATTTAAAGAGTGTTGTTTTTGTAATTACGTAATACCAAGTCATCCCGTTAAAATTCGCATTCCATTATGATATAAATGGTTTTTCTTACTGGATAGACTAATTATGGTGCTGCGCCATCCGCTGTTATTTTACGGACGGTGGTTTCTTGACGTTACTGGTAAAGCTTAAAAGAAAAATGAAATCATTTTTCATGGCAGGAACGGATTCGGCCAATTTCGCATGATATTTCCATTATTAAATCTACTTTAGCAGGGAAATTAGCGGTTGGTCATCGCTAAAAGTTGTTCGACCGCTGAAGTTATTTGCAACCTTTCGGCAAGGTAGACCATTTTTTTAGATGATTGTGAAATAATAAGGGTTTTGGGAAGAAAGAGGAAAGAAACACCAGAAGTGTTACCTACGCCCATGTTAATCTCCTGGCGGTAGCTAATATAAACCCCCAAGTTTTCCTTAATTTTGAATTTTCATAAATGTAATGAGACTTATTGATAGAAATGAGCTCTTACGGCTAGTAATATATAATAAATGTGAAAATGTGAACTGTTTACGGCTATTGGAGTTTCACATTTATTATTTATGTAATGAGACTTGTTAATCCTATACATTAATCGTTGCGATTCCATTGATTTCTCTTTGTTTCCGTTAATGCACCAGGATAATATTTAGAATGGCTTGATAAATATTCCCTAATTCATCAGTTAATTATATTTAAATTCATTTCCAGATTTTTTTATATATTTTGGATATCCTGTGAAACCTTTTGTAGCCCTTTAATGTCCTTCGAACTTTACGTGTTTCGCTTCAGCCACATGTTTCTCTGTCTCTTCAGAGTAGGAAGTCGTAGAACTTGTTGGGTGTCATCTAAACCTATGATTTTTTTCTGATGAGCACCTGTCAATACCAATAGAAACGTGGAAATCATCGAATTACTATAACTTGCCTACAAGTCAACTTCACCTGTTGCAATGCAATTATTCAATAAAAGTACAAGACAAAAAAATGTTATCAGTGATAAAATCTATTTTTGTTCGAAATTAAAAATGAGTTACGGCAAACAGCGGCTACATGTTTTATGTCTCAAGTTCCTTTCCCAATCTTTCCTAAATACCTTCTCCAGTGTTTGCTTTTATACCCGTAGGTCTGGATATAATCGTGGGAACAATGTTATATTCAGCAACTTGAGTGGATATTGTTTGAAAGTCAGCTTGAGTATGGCGCATCTATAATTGGAGATGGAAGGTTAACCTTGGGGTTAAGATGAGGGTAGAGGGTGACGCAGCATTTCAAAACCAGTACCGCCACATTTAATGGATGAAAATTAACTTCTAAGGTCATGTGAAAGCAGAAAAGTCACAGTTTAGCGCAGAAACAAACCTGAAGATAGTTTTTCAATGGAACAGGAAGAAGGGATCTATTTGAAGTTCTTAGAATTAAGCATGGAGTAAATAGCATGTCTTTTAAAAATATGACATTGATCATATGCCTATCGATTCGTCTAATAACTCCGAAAACAACCCTCTAGTGGTCTCTAAATGATTTAAAGAGTGTGTAAAACACCTAGGAAGTTGAAAATATTTCCTGTTTAATAAATAACCAGGATCAGCAGAATTTTATGATTTCTTACAATTGCAACTCCATCAAGTCAACTCAATGAATTCTACCAACTCCATGTGGTAGAAGCATATTGATTCTCAGCATGGACGATAAACCGTTCTGTGTCGAATTTAAAAGAACATAAATGTAAACTTGCAATATTGCGCTCATTTTCAACTTTCATCGCTTTTTTCCATACACTTATTAATTTAAATTTCAAATACAATTTTATTGAGTCTATGTAAAAAAAGGGAAAAATAATTCCATTGACGCGCCACAGTAATATAAATTGTAAATAAATGTACAAGGTGATGCAGTGCAATTGGAAATATGCAGCATTTTATCAACTTAAGTACGCATTTTTGAGATACAACACCAGGATCCTGAGAAACAGGCATTGAAGAAAAGCCTCTATGCATTATTGCTTATTATCCATTGGTCAAAAGTAAACTCAATTATTCATATTTGTTCGGTATTGTTTTAAATTGGTGATCCTCAGTCCAAATCATTCATTACCTTCTTATAAATTGAACAGAGAAAAAATTCCTTGCCACGATACCCCACCTGTCATAATATAGTTTGTTCCCCTTTTCTTCGACAGCTGCACACTTTATCAATGCAGCCAAATCAGCCGCATACTACATTCGACGATAATTACTAGTAGCTGTTAATGAAATTTTCAAAAAATAAGAATAAAGATTAATATAATTTCACAGTACCTATCCTACACATCTTTTTGATGTTGTTTTTTAATGATTAAAATGCCTGATAGCGTAATGATAGATTAACCTAAACGTCATATTTTACTGTAGCCATCTCTGCGATATTTCAATAACACACAAAGTTATAACTGCATAGAACGAAATCATTAAAAGTTTAATTGGCAAGACTTTGATTCATAAATACTGTAAGAACTATTAATTATGTTAAGAGGATACAAGTTTAAAACTGTTCTCCTGCACCTTGCATATACAGGGTTCGTCCGGAAAATAAGTGTACTGAGCTCAGGAAAAAAAATTTATTACACTTTTACATATCTTAAGCTAATATTCCTCAAAATAGGACCCTTGTGAGTCGATACACTTGTTCCAGCGGCGTTCCCATTCCTGGAACGCTCCCGCGAAGGCATCATCGGGAACCTCTCGAAGACACGTCGTCACGGCCTCTTTGACGGCGTCCAAAGTCCCGTATCGCGTTCCTTTCAAACTCCTCTTTATCTTCGGGAACAGAAAGAAGTCCGGTGGTGCCAATTCCGGGCTGTAGGGCGGCTGCGGCAGCGTTGCCACGCCGTGCTTGGCCAAGAAGTCCGACACGACAAGTGCGGTGTGAGACGGCGCATTGTCGTGATGCAGCCGCCAGACGTTTTTGATCGCTGGCCGGACGCGGGCGACTCGTTTTCGAAGCCTGTCGAGCACTTGGACGTAAAATGCAGCATTTACAGTTTGTCGTTCAGGTACAAATTCGTAGTGGACGACTCCCCTTTTGTCAAAAAAGACAATGAGCATCGCCTTGATCCGAGATTTGCTCATGCGAGCTTTCTTTTGACGGGGTGATGATGGGGTGTGCCACTCCGCACTTTGTTTCTTCGACTCCGGGTCGTACTCAAAGATCCACGTCTCGTCACCCGAAACAACGTTCTCTAAAAAATGTGGATCATCTTTGCAGTTATCCGCAAGTTGTGTCGCGATTTCCAAACGATTGAGTCTTTGATCATCACTGAGCACTTTCGGCACCAACTTTGCACAAATTTTTCGCATCTTTAATTGCTCCCTAATAATCTCGTGCACTATTGTTTTTGGCACATTACACTGCTCTGCTATCATCCGAAGACTAAGACGACGATTAGAGTTCAGTACATCGCGAACTTTTCGCACATTTTCGTCGGTGAGTGTCGTTGATGGGCGTCCAGGCCGTGGTTCGTCGTCGACCTCTTCTCTGCCCTCCACGAACATCTTGTGCCACCGAAAGATCATGTTTCTGGACATGGCTGACTCCCCGTAAGCCTGGTTAATCATACCGAAAGTTTCGGTAGACGATTTCCCAAGCTTTACCGCAAATTTGATGGAATAACGCTGCTCCAAAAACTTCGGCATCGCGTTCCGTGACGTGGGTCGAGCGTGGAGGTTCGCGTTAACAGAGCTCCTCACTACACCACAGCTCAGAGCCGACTGCCTTTTTCAGCGTCGCTTGCCAACATACCCCCGTCCAATCGCAGCCCGTCAGAGCGGTGCTGGGCGCGCCTGGAGCGGCGGGAAAAAATCAGTACACTTATTTTCCTGACGAACCCTGTATTATGCACTTTCTCTTTGTTCGTTTGTAATACAGTTTTATAAGGCACATTATAATTGCTAGAGTTCTACTAAAACCGATAGATTGATTTATAAGGCAAAAAGTAGCAAAATAACTCGGGTACTTAATAAACGGAAACAAATTAAGCCCACTACTCATATACTCATACAAGCATCCAGTGCAAGTCTAACATTACAGAACCATTAGTATTGATAAAGAATTTGGCAATTTTAATGTTTTTGTTGCTAATACGTATTACTATATATATGAAATTACATATGAGTACTAATTCTAGCTTTTTGTTGTTACTTAAATATCAATCTTATATTGAATCAACATTTTACAGATAAAATGAATCACAGTAATAGTGTAATTTATATCCATTTTAAACGACCACGGTGTGGCATTGTCAAGTGCTGAAATCATTGACTGTGTCGCAAGGGGCGTTCCTAACTGTTGCGACACAAAGGGTATCGGGGAAAGTCAGAGATACTACACCGAGTCTTACCCAAACAATCGTTTATTATACAAAATACAGTTGAAATGCACCATTTACAAAGTTATACGCAATTTATGGATGGCTAGACCCTCAGTACACCAACGCGCGTCCGTCAGGAAGGGGGTATGGCAGGGCGGACGCAGTCACGACACGCATAACCTGGGCAGAGCCCTCGTCCGAAGTTGAGTCAGAAAATAGGACACGCTGTCGCGACAAGCGCAACATAGCCGAAGCATCGTGCCCTACCGGTCACCGCCAGATAACCACTGACCCTTACCTGGGAAAGGGTGTAGGCAGGTTGGACGCGGTCACGACGAACGTAACCTGGGCGGAGCCCTCGTCCAAGATGAGTCAAGAATAGGACACGCTGTCGCGACAAGCGCAACACTGCCGAAGCTTCGTGCCCTACCGGTCACCGCCAGATAACCACTGACTTGGGAAAGGGTGTAGGCAGGTTGGACGCGGTCACGACGAACGTAACCTGGGCGGAGCCCTCGTCCAAGATGAGTCAAGAATAGGACACGCTGTCGCGACAAGCGCAACACTGCCGAAGCTTCGTGCCCTACCGGTCACCGCCAGATAACCACTGACTGCTTTTCGCCCCGCGATCAGGGCTTTTATACCCAACTTAGGAGCATTGTTGTTGGTCACGTGGGAGTTTTGGGGAAAAACCCTGGGGAGGAATACTATTGTTGTTGATCGCTTGGAAACATTGTCGTTGGTTGCTTGGGAGTTTTGGGGAAAACCAGGGAGGAATACTATTGTTGTACACCTGCAACAGTGCGTCGTTGATTGCTTGGGGTGGGTAGTCGGAGGAGCCAGGAAGGGAGAACCATGTCGCATACTTGCGACATTACCCCGGTAGCAAATAAAATCAAGGGTCTAACCATTCCAGGAAAACAACATACACAAATTAAAAATACAAAACTTATTATAGAGCACTTGAACATAACCCGAAAATTTTCAACAGCAAGGTAAGCAGGAAAAGTTTTTCACAATCAGTTTTTCCCTTGAAAACAACAATTTTTTACGACACAATACAAATTTGAGAACAGTGGAGCATTGGACACATTCACCATGTTAAGAATATTATCTTTCTGGTTTCGGCTGACTATTCCTGGCAGGTATTGGAAGCCATCATCAGCTGAGCATCTGGGAGGTAAGGTAAAACTCCCATGACCATTCATTCTCAAAACCTGCTGTCATACCAACGTCCGAGCTTCTCACTGTGAATTGTATAGGGGGCCTTAATTATGTGCACACCACATCTCTGAGCAATTTTTACAAATTGCATTTTGAAATCACTCACCGCCAGGTAAAGTGAATCTGTGGTCAATTAAATATTTTGATCGCCATCTACTGATGGGGCCGGAAAAGGGGTGCGCCTCAAAAATCGTAATTTTCTGACTCCTTTGTTGCATGAGTAAAATGACTAGCAGGGCAATCCTTCCAGAGTGCCGCGCTATTTTAACGTGAGCCACCTTGTAAAGGGGTAAAACATCCCTTCCTCAGGCGCCCGTTATGCCAAGCCTGGTGTATTCATTCGCTCCGCTCTCTGGGTCGCCTTTTTTTAGGAGACCGGGAGCAGGGATAGAAGGTGTTAACACCCCATACTCGGCTAGCATCACCATAGTATTGAGTCATCTGGCTTCATGGGATAGCTGGGAAGAATGCCGGGAGAGAGGGACAAAACTAATTTGTTACAGAGTGAGAAGTTCTTCGGTTTGTAGTACAGCAGTGACCAATCCTTATCACCGGTCAATTGAGCAATCTTCTTTAAGATATATTTAACTTGTGCATTTTGTACCTGCCAGAAAATGCAACCCCAATCTTCTGTTTATACGGATGTATTTGCCTTAAAATATTCACCGTTTACTTAAAATTAACACAAAAAATCCACATTTTATAACCACGTTCTTTGGAATCCCAAATGACTACGAAGTTCTTTACACAGAGAGTTTTTCTTTCCGAGTCCAAAATTGTTCGTATTAACATTCAATCATTGGTCCAATGCTGGTTTAAGGGCAAACATAGCAAGATCACTAATGAATCACTTTTTGGTACACTTAACACAGGGTACACTTAATAATCTTAAACATAGAAACACTTAAACCTAATGCACAAACACTTAATAATCTCGAACATAGAAACACTTAACCCTAATGCACAAACACTTATCAATCTTAAACATAGAAACAATTAACCCTAATTCACAAACACTTAATAATCTTGAACATAGAAACACTTAACCCTAATGCACAAACACTTAATAATCTCGAACATAGAAACACTTAACCCTAATTCACAAACACTTATTTCGGCGTGAGGGCTTGGGAAGCTTGCACTCTTAGAGCCCGGCAACGTCGATATAGAAATCGTCTGGCCTTATTATGTCTTTTACGTCCTTAAGGGACAACATTGGCCTCTACAAGCGTAGAGGGGAGTCTACATTGTAGGGGAACACATGAGGAGAGACTGGGGAACTAAACGGGTTCTCGACGGATTTCGGTCTGCATCCCTTTGAGGAGAGTCCATGCGAGGTGGATGCCCAGGATTCCTCAAATTCCCGCATGGTTGCATCCCACCAGCAACGGAACCGGCGCTCTTCGTACTGGTTCACCAATCCCACAACCTCTGGCTGGTTGAGATGTCCTGCGGGGGCGAGAGATGGCCTTTCCTCCGGGGGTCCTCCTTCGGGGGCGAGCCACCAATCTTCCAATGGATCGTCCCGGTCCTCCTCACCAGACTCTCGGGTGTTGCCATGCAAACTCTCTCCTCATGAGGCTCCATCGCCTCGGACGGAACTTCACTAACATTGACTCGCGACAAGTCTTTTCATCGCGGAAGGGTCTGGCCAGAAGTTTTCGTCCTCAGCGTCTACCCAGTTAGTGAGGGGTGCCTGAACTTCCTCCCGAAATGGCACCACCTCGACTATATGGCCCTTTTTTAACTTTTGTTCGCTGCTACGAATGTTACAAAGTAATATGGGGACGGTGCCTTCAGGTGACACCGAAGCAATACTCGGCAGAATAAATAAATCTCTCTCGCTTTCCACGACTCGCACCTCTTCGCCTTCAGCCATCTGACTCTTTACCTTCGACAACACAACGGATAACTGCGGTACTCTAATAGATTCCTCTAATATAATTTTTCTCGATCGGCCAATCCCATTACTAGCGCCGGTCTGAATTTCGCGAACTTTGCCATCGCACAAGGGGGCAACCAATCTATCTTCTGTTACTGGCGGAAAAACACAATCATCACCCGACTCCTTTATCCCAACCCGGGAGCCCGTGGAAACCTCAAAGACATCGCCAATAACTTCGTCGCACCGGGGGACAACAAATCGATCCTCTGTTACTGGCGGAAAACCACAATCATCACCCAACTCCTTTATCCCAAACCGGGAGTCGGTGGAAACCTCAAAGACATCGCCAATAACTTCGTCCCTAGCGGTGCAGCCTGATTGCGACGCGGGTGGCACCCTATCTATGACTCTTTCGGCCTTCGCCACCTCTGCTAATTTCTGTGAATCCTTATTTAGAGATCCGTTATCCTTATTCCCATCGTCCTTCGCTGTCGATTCCTCCATCGTTACTTGAAAACAACTTCCCTCCATACTATTATTTATTCGCGAGTTACATTTCATTATCTCTGCCGGGAGAGCACTTTGGTTTTTAGTGTCGCTTATCGTTTTTTCCTCCAGGAATACTAAATCATACGTGGCCATTTGCGAATCATTGCCATTAATTATACTAGAAACGAAAGAATCAAACGCCTTGACTTCTTCCGAAACTCCAATTTCATGGGCGCCTCTGGGCTCGTTTATCTGTGATGTTACGGTATTAGATTTTAGGTTCGTCTCGTGTCCCTCACCCATTCTTATTTTCCGTTTATTGAACGATATACTTTTCCCGTAACGAACCATAAAATCAAGGCCTAGAAGACCGTCATAGCTCGTTTCCCCCAAATCCACTACTAAGACGTCATGGGGATATAATTTATCTTCGATCAAAAATGGCACGCAACTCTGTCCAATGATTGGTAAGGGATGACCTGACGCGCTTCGCACTCGAGAATTGTAATCAGAAATCTTTAATTGGCCAAAAGGAAATTTTTTATTGTTAATGATGGTAACGGCTGCTCCCGTGTCCACTAGAAAATTGTAATCTTTCCCTAAAATTTTGACGATTATTGTCCATCCCGCTTCTGGAGTGACCGCTAGAATTAAATCTGTCCCGACCTCCCGGTCGGGAGATCGGCGTTTCCCGCCACGAAGGGATTTTCGCGCCTCGGGCAGCGTTTGGGAAGATGGCCAGTCTTTTGACAGATGCCGCATATCACGAGCGGGCAATCTGTAGAGAAATGATTTTCATGACCACAATTAAAACACAAAGACGGCCTCGTTCCCCTCTCACTCTGTCTACACGCTCGAGCAATGTGACCGGTTTTACCGCAGCGAAAGCAAACGCGTGCGCCGTGATTATCCTTTGGTGCCCCTCCTTGCACCGGGGGAACCGATCTTACTTGGGAACCCCTCCCGACAGCCTGCGCGGCGTTAATTTGTTCCCCGGGAAACTGCCAACCTGCAACATTTGGCGGATTCGGGTGTATCCCTGACCAAGGCGTTATATTTGGAGACGGCGGCCACCTAGGGGGTGATTGACACAACCACGCATGAGACTGTTGTGGTGAGTTTACTTCTCTATTGACGGCGTAATTTCTGACACTAGCTTCTTCAACGCTTGCGAACCCTTCTGCCTCAATCAAGTTCGTTGGATTACGCACCAACACAAACCTGCCAATCTCTTCCCTCAGCCCAATTAAAAATTGCGCGAGAAGTCTACCTTCAATCATTCTCTTCGCTGTTTCTGAATCAATCTCGCCCCATGACTCGCGTAGCCTACGGGCGACATTGCGCAATCTGGTTGAAAATTCTGCGACGCTCTCCAGCGGTTTTTGTACACAAGTGTTAAATATTTTTTCTAACATGATTGGAGAGGCCTTAAGGGAAAATCTCCTTTTGAGATTAATGGAAAAGTCCGCGTATGAACCTAATATGTGATGATTTGCAGAGACAAAATCCGCTGCGGTTCCTCCAAGCCGAAGTTGAGCGACTCCTAAGGTCTGTGCTTCATTCCAACCACTAAGATGACTTACAATACGAACGCTTTCCAAAAATTTGTCAACCCCTATCTCATCTTCACCGCTAAACGTTGGAATTAAATGAAACTGGCTGCCAATAGCGGCGGTTTGCGCAGCTTCTCCGCAAACATTTTGGGGGCTCGTGCTACTTCCCGGCTGTTCTAACACATTAACCGAAGGTGTGAAGTCGAGTGTATTGCCGAGTTTAAATTCAGGGACGGTTCCTTGATAATCGAGAAAAGGGTTATAGTAACCAAGTCTATGAGGGTTAAGGCCATCCATCGCGAAATTTAATCCAATACTAATTACGTTAAAATTTTGAGGGTGCTTAATTAATTTATTTTTTCATACTCCGAGTTTATCCGATACCCACGGTGGGCGCTGGTTGGGCTAATTTTCCGATTTAAAAAGGTACACGGGAACATGAAAATCTATGATAACTATCGCATTCACTGAATAAATTACCAGTCCAACCGTTACCCCACACCTGACACCAATATGTCGCAAGGGGCGTTCCTAACTGTTGCGACACAAAGGGTATCGGGGAAAGTCAGAGATACTACACCGAGTCTTACCCAAACAATCGTTTATTATACAAAATACAGTTGAAATGCACCATTTACAAAGTTATACGCAATTTATGGATGGCTAGACCCTCAGTACACCAACGCGCGTCCGTCAGGAAGGGGGTATGGCAGGGCGGACGCAGTCACGACACGCATAACCTGGGCAGAGCCCTCGTCCGAAGTTGAGTCAGAAAATAGGACACGCTGTCGCGACAAGCGCAACATAGCCGAAGCATCGTGCCCTACCGGTCACCGCCAGATAACCACTGACCCTTACCTGGGAAAGGGTGTAGGCAGGTTGGACGCGGTCACGACGAACGTAACCTGGGCGGAGCCCTCGTCCAAGATGAGTCAAGAATAGGACACGCTGTCGCGACAAGCGCAACACTGCCGAAGCTTCGTGCCCTACCGGTCACCGCCAGATAACCACTGACTTGGGAAAGGGTGTAGGCAGGTTGGACGCGGTCACGACGAACGTAACCTGGGCGGAGCCCTCGTCCAAGATGAGTCAAGAATAGGACACGCTGTCGCGACAAGCGCAACACTGCCGAAGCTTCGTGCCCTACCGGTCACCGCCAGATAACCACTGACTGCTTTTCGCCCCGCGATCAGGGCTTTTATACCCAACTTAGGAGCATTGTTGTTGGTCACGTGGGAGTTTTGGGGAAAAACCCTGGGGAGGAATACTATTGTTGTTGATCGCTTGGAAACATTGTCGTTGGTTGCTTGGGAGTTTTGGGGAAAACCAGGGAGGAATACTATTGTTGTACACCTGCAACAGTGCGTCGTTGATTGCTTGGGGTGGGTAGTCGGAGGAGCCAGGAAGGGAGAACCATGTCGCATACTTGCGACAACTGTAATAATAAATGTTAACTGCGAAATTTATATTTTTGATCTATTATTTGGATGCTGTGTTTCATTTCATATCTACGATGGAAAAATATCACCAAGTAACAACTAAAACAGATTCGTACATCGACAGTGATCAATTGATCTTTTACAAGTCATGCATATATTTGTGGTGCGATTTTTAGACTTGAAAACACTTCTTTTTAAGCAAAAGCTTAAAGGAGCATAGTCAAAATAGGTTGATACGAAAAGAGTGCATCTCATTCATAGATCGATGTCACACAAAACGAATACTATGGATATTAATATTTTTTTTTAAAGTACCGAAATATTAAGCCTCCCGGCGGTAAGCATCGAATGCCGTATGGGTCACTGAATTTTTTCCCGACGGATATGCTCTCCTCCGATAGTGAACCTTTTGAGGAATGAAATTGCGGATGAAACATTTTTTACCCAAGTAGACATTGGCAATCGGACGCCCCGACAAAGAATTTTCCGCCCACATAATAAATGTCGTGGAGAGCCGAACCCGGAAGCCGGCAAACAATACGACCGCTTTCCCCACGGTCGACACTTTGGCTAAGTGCCCGGCATTGGCTTCAATTCGTAGGATCCAATTTCGATGCCAGCGTTCGAGTTAACTCTCCCACCGTTCCCTGCGGGGGCGAGGAGCAGAGAAGCCCGAATGCCGTTCGCACGGTCCCCGGGTCTCGACCAGTGTGCCCTCCCACCCACCTGGCAGACGACCACGCCCTCGGTGGCGACGTCAGTGGGTTTTATAGCGCGCGCGCAACACCCTTCTTTAATCTGACACAAATCAAACCCTTGTGCTCACCCGTACACGCGCTCGCTCGCTCTCTTGCGGTCATCGTCCCGTGCAGCCACACCGACACTTAAGCATTCCGACACGGTAAGTACACAATAAACTCCCTCAGCAGAAGATTTGGCGTCGTTATCGACGAGGGGAACGCTCACATCGACACTTCGACGCCGCTCCGTAGCCTCTCAAAAGCTTAGATAGGCCCAAATCCAATGAATGGTAACCAGTCGTTCATTCTGCTGGTTTGTGGGTCAGCGGCGAGTGACTTAGTAATCGAGCGTTTTCTCTTGAAATGAATTAAACTAAGGTTTCACTGTATCAATATTATAAAGTTCATGATGAAAACGTCTTGATGAAATAGAAATTATTTCTTTCCTAAAAATTCAATCCTCCTTTGAATTGACTACAAAATTGTGTGCCCCATGAATATAGGAAAAGTATACTTGATATTCGCTCCGATTTGATCAATATCATAAGAGTATAAGAAATAATTTTCAATTTTACATTGATATTTACAATGCTGTCATTTCCTCTTAGGGTTAATTATTAGTTTGATGATTAATGGTCACTTGCTTTTTGCTAAAATGAGTAGCCTTAGATATGTATATCTTCGCCTATCTTCAGTAGGAGGTTATTTTTTGCCGCGTTCCCCAGGTCACGAAGCGCCACAGCAATATTCAATTCTAACGGCATTGTCTCGATTTTCCAGATAATCTCCTTGCCATATCGCTTGGCATAATTTCGCATGTGGGGCGAAGTACTCCACGCATTCATATCGGCTGATCAGGATATTGTGTTCGTAATGAACGGTAGGCATTGGTGCCTCCAGTGGTCAATAGCGCCTCTGAGAGTTATACATTTTATTGCATTCAGATTTAGATTTGCTATTGCTTAAGTCCCATTAACTTGTGAAATACCCAGTGTATTTGACACCGTATCGCATACGGTTGCGTAATCAAAACGTTATCCAATACGCACGCCAAACGGAAGAAAATACTCCGTGATAAGAGGATCGAAGTTTTTTAAAGCATGCAATGTTTTTATTCATATATCTCCCTTTCATTTCATGAAATTCGTTCGTCTTAACAGATTAACCTCACGTTCCATTGTATTTCTGTTTCACAGGGAACTGCTGCCTCATGAAAATCTCTCTTCAAATTTGCGATTGAACAGAGACTTGCTAACTAAGCTCGCGGACCGCCAAAACCTAGAATATATGTTCACTGCTGAGCTCAAAGTAATTGATTCAAAAGGATGGCATAAAAGTTACATGTATGAGAGGATAAAGAAGAGTCAGTAAGCAAAGAGTTTAATATGTATGTAAGAATTTAATATGTAATTTCCTCATATTTAGCAGTTCTAATATTAAATGGCAAATAAAATTTTTATAATTCCCACCGTTGATAGCAAGGAACAAAACTTGCTCGTCAGTAACCCATGCTCTCAAAAATGGTCGATATGATAGTAGTATTATTGCATTCGGCCTCTTTTAAAAATTTTAGCACACCAACACTCTATATTTCCAAAACAAATGATTCAGTTTTATTGCATTATTTATCATCATTAGGGGATGTAAAAATTACCCATGACCTTCTGAGACATACTTTTATACAGAGGAAGATGTAAGGAAGCTGCTCAAGGGTCCGTGGGTAATAATATAACTTGATACAGTAATGCTGCAGACGACAGTCATCTATTTAGTACTAAAATGATTATGATGAATGAAATTATTTCGCAATTTTTTAATGCGTCAATTTTTTAATTACCTTAAGCCATACGGTACTAAATTAATTACCTACACTATTACTACGGTAATTAGATACTATAATATTTATATGTATGGTTAATGCGGTAAGTGTCACTAGTACGCCTTTATTAGAATTAGTTGACAAAATTTTATGGATTATCTGTTACAAAGTATTTTGTCAGTTTTATATTGCTGGGCTCATCAAGGGTTATAAATAACTATGCATTCGTGTCGCCATATTTATGAATTCAGGCCAATTTTACAGTGCTGCATTAGACACATGAAAACAAATAGATTGAAGGGAACGTTCAGAAATATTCATGCATATGCAGTTTATGCGTCTTTGACGAAATATTTAATTTAAAAGCTCTTGTTGAGGATCTCCCGCGGTAGAATTGAGCGAAAAAATACCGGTTTCAATGCAAAAACTTTCCGTTCTATCATTACGCGAGACCCTAACGACAATCAAAAATGATACGCATCCCACATTAAAATCTCCGGTCTAGAGGCTAATTGAAGAGTCCGCGAATAATAAAAACGTCGAGCAATTAGATAATTCCCTTCGTCCGTCTCGACGTTGAAAAAAATTCGATTCGATTAATTACCTCACAGTGATGGATTCCTTCTTCATATATGAAAAGATAAATTTCTCTTCTCGTCTCAATCACCGTCGAAAATGAGGTCATTACTACGTAACTGATGTAAGGGTCGGCCCATTTGAAGACACGTAGTAGATGGAATGCCTCCTCGTCCACCGTCCAATTACTTCAATTCTGCTGTATGTCGGAGGTGGAAGGGGAGGGGCTTTATTTACGATGATCTCACAAAACCGACTTCTGTGTTGCGTCTTTCGCATTCCCAAATGCGAAGGTTTCTTTTTTCTTTGGCCATCCCCACCTACCAATGTTTCTAACCCACCCATTCCCTCCCTCCCCCAATCCCAAGCCCCCGCCACCTCAATCTTTCTTTCCCTCAAAAACTTTTGCCCTTCTGTCGCTTCGAGTCGATCCACGTCGCATCAAATCGCCCTCGCAGTCGTTAACTGCCAATGTCCAACCCTTCCCCTGCTCCCTTCATTCACCTCTCCCCTTCCCCCGCCGTGAAATTTCCTCTCGATTGTGCACGGCGTGGGAAAAAAAGCACGAACCCTCGAAAGTAATTTAGTGAGACGCTTAGCGAATGGAAAGAAACGTGATCTAAGTTAAAACTCACGGAGTAACTACTCAATCAAGGAATTGGTACGGCATAGGCTCTTTGGAGAATATTTCATCATCAGTCCCCAGTGTCTACAAACCCTTGGGCTTATTTTTCTAGCAGTAGGTATCCAATCTGCCAAAGAATGAATAATATCATAGCGCTAAAATCATCTTATTACACACTCCGAACTCCAACTCCGTCTATGAGCGCATTTGAACGTGAAATCATAAGGTTATCAGACGGGCATATTACCACCAGATATTTAATCCTGCTCGAGATTCGTGAATTCGACAAACTATTCATTTTTTATACAAGTAAAAATGAGCCCATTGTGCACTAAAATATGAAAATGAATACAAGTGTGTAGACCACCGGAAATCGGCTTGAAGACATTAGTTCCACTTTCAAGTAGGCCGACTTTTTCACGGGCTAATCATAAGTTCAAACTGAAATCACAAGCGAAAGAGAGTTCGTATTCCCAAATTTTACTGGAGAAAGGTAAGAAATAACTCTCATCAACGAATCAGATTTCTCAAAGTATGCAGTATACACCCACGCCGCGCTCATTTCACTACATACGCTATTCTCGAACGGACATGCGTGTTCATTCAAGGATTCGGCCCCATTGCCCTTTTAGGAAGCAAGGAATACTTTTTTCTCGATGTGGAATCTAAAGTTGGTTGGATTGGCTAGGTAAATTGTGCGGAACTGACAAATCGCGTTGCCAGTTTCCCTAGAATGATTCTTCATGTCACTGTTCATCCGTTGCATCCTTTGTCTAGCAGGTGAAACACTAGATCAACGAAAAAAAAGTACAGTGGGGAAAAAAAGGTGAAAAAGGTGAACTGGTAAAGGCGGAGATATTTAATTGGGGATCAACCGAAATTATATGACGGCTCGTTGGCTTTTTTTGTCGTCATTTTTGCACCGTTTCTTCGCTCTCTCATCCTTACAAACGAAACGCCGAAGTCCGACCGTCATTTCATCCGAGATGCCTTGTGTTTTTCCCTCCCGACAGCTCGAGTCTACGACCGGCGACCGTGTAACACGCCATTTAACCCGAGTGATGCATTTTTTCGCTCGCCACAAAATTCCTCCACCTGCAAGGTCGCAAGAGTGCACGGTTTTAGAATGCCTCCGAAGACCACGTACGAGTGCGACTTGTTCGTTTCCAGGTAATGTTTCCATTGCATTCCCACCATCAAAGATTGATGCTTGTCCTGATAGAAGAGAAATATCTGTTTGATTCTTGTGTTTTAAGATTTACAGACACGTGAATTTCACGTCTGTTTCTCGATTTTTATATTTTCACCCTTAACATTCGTCCGAGTCCAAGTTTGTAACCATATATGTCGAATATCCGTTTTAGTTTAGTATTTATTTATACAATCCCTGAAATATGTTAGGGTATCGTTATTTATGTAACCATGTGCATTTTAGTTTGCTTTTCCATTGTATAAAAGTATGGTCAGAAATGTTTTACATGTATGTCGTACGTTAATTGCTCTTCAACTCTAAGAAAATTTCAAATAAATCGAAATATTTTACTTTTTCGGAGCGTCCACAGATATATTATGATAGTAGGTTCAAATTCTAAATGTGACTGGTTATTTTAAAAATGTTTCCATCCCCACTAGGAGCCAGGCAAAAAGCAATCCGATGAGACTGAGTCCGTTACACCGGAAGTTTCACCGTGATCTTCGAGGCGTCTTTCGTTTGGAGAATGCCAAAGTCGAATTTTTTTCGCTTTTCCTTCCCTACTTCACTGCTATTCTTGCGACTCTTAATTTATCTGTCCGTCCGATATGACGTCAAAGGCTGGGTAACTATCTGGAATACTTCGTAATCACTCGTAACCTTGGTTGAACCTTCTACTAAATACTCGTATACTTAGCGAGTGTCCTTCAAAAACGGTTTTTTGTTTTATTTTTGGGTGCAAACTTTGCATTTTTGAATAATGAATTAAAGTCACGCGACTACCGATATTGGTACACTGTTAAAGGAAACTGTCAAGTTTCGTTAATTTTTGCGTAAAAAATGAAATAAAGGGATATTACATATTTTGCTTACGGAATTAGTCACATTAAGCGAAATAAAATCGAGTTTCACTATTCGTCCAAAAGCATACTACATTTTGCGTTAATTTGTTTTCTGAAATTTTCATAATATAGAATTTCCCTCGATTTTTCGGATTTCGCGTATTTTGAAATTTCTGAAATCAGTTTCGCTGGTATTCCACCAAGCGTCTTCAGGCCGAAGATGTCCTATTAAAGTTTTGACCTTATTTATATCAGGTAAACAGCGAGCTAGGTGGTTCTAGGCTAATTAGCTCCTCTTCAAATCACACTCTTTCAAACTCAATAGAAATGGAATATGTCTCCTCTATTCCTTTTTTTGAGCGTTTTTGTGATTTCCATGGTTCCCTGTATTTCCTTGAAACCACACACCCCCACATTTCTTCCAATTGGACTCCCTTCTTCCTCTAACATGCCTTAAACTTAATAGTTTTGTTTTCCTTTCCGTCAATCTGTATTCCTCATTTTTCTCCTCACCCACACCTCAAAGCCTAAGCGATCTACTCCTATCCTGTAACATCAACGGCCAGGTTTCCGAACTATATAAAACTATGCTCCACGTATGTTTTTTGCTAGTATTTTCTTAATGCAATTACTAAAAGTGCCTGTCATCAAAACCAACCTCTTTGTAGGAGTTTCTTGTGATACCCATTCTCCTATTAACGTCCGTACTACTCAGCTCACCCAAACACTTCCTGTATAAATGAGCTGCTCTAACTTCCAGTATTTTTAACTCAACTCAAAGCTTTACCCTAGTCTTTCTATTCCAGGAAAATGTTATTGATTTCGTTTTCTTATTATTAATTCTCATAAAATTCATGTCACGACGATTCTGATATACCCCAAGTAATAATTAATAGCTTTTAGCTCTCTGGCTATCTAACACTTGAACATCCGTAAATCTAACTAATTTGATGAGCTCCCCGTGTAATTTCAACTTTCAGTTCTGTCTCCAGCCTTTCCAATGCCTCTCCCATTTCCGCCGCAAATAAACAAAAAAAGAACAGGTGATTATGGACATCCCTGTCTACTCCACTACTTAGCCCTGCCCACTCTTCATTAGCTGTTCGTATCCATGCAGTCTGAGACATGTAAAGGTTCCACATAAATCGTTTATCTCTCCTGTTAACTCTGATCTTCAGAAATATGTTGATTAATAGCGCCCAGTTTGCTCTATCGAACGCCTTCTGAAAGTCCAAGAAGAATACAAATCCACCCTTGTTATACTCTTATACTCCTCTCCACTAGTGACCTCATCATTCCTATGACATAACGCGTACCCACCCTCTTTCTAAATCCAGAAAGTTTTCATTTGTTTCCTTCTCTTTTCTTCCGTTGACGATCCTAAGTAACAACATTTCCAGGTGTGAAATAGAACTTATAGTTCTTACACACTCCTCACTAATTTTTCCTTTTGTTTAGATGGTATTAAAACTGATCTAACAAAGTTTTCCGGCCAAATTCCTCCTTCATTATTACTACGAGCCCATAAAAATAAGTATGGTATCCCAGGATAATATCCATTCCCAAAGCCTTCCTCTATTTCATTTCCTTTGATATCTTCTATATCTATCAATTATTCCTCGTTCTTAGTTACCTCTCATCTGTATTTCAATCCTAGGATTGGTTTACTGCAGCCACTACATTCTACTCTATTTGAATGCAAGGCTGTATTTTCTAGGGAGAATAATGTGGTGGTTTCCCGTTGTCTTCCTCATCGCAGTACTGCGGCCGATACCGTGAACTTCACTCTCACCCGCAGCTGTGGCAGCTGATGCCGGGCCGACTCACTCGGTCTACGCCACCAGTGTCTAATTGTGAAACTGCTGCCTACACCACACTTGCTGCCGTTCTGAAATATCATTATCGTTTTTTTCCTGTAATTTGAGGTTGCCTTGTTCCTAAAAACAAGTAACAAACTTTTTCTAAGCTGAAAAGTTTTCTCCGGTCACGGGAATCGAACCGGCGACTTTCGGCTCAGGCAGGCACGCTACCTTTGGTCTAGCCCCGCCCCATAGAAGTTACCTCTGTCAACATCATATGACCTACCTGGTTTATTATCTTCATCATATAGCTCTTTCTCGTGTATATATTCTATTCAAACTGTTAGAATCTGTTCTTCCCCGATTGATATTTAATCCTTGCAACTCTAATGGCGTAAAAGGATTTTTCTTGGTGACTGACGACATTACTTTAGTAATTACTCATAGCACGCATATTCGCCCTCTTTCTTTAAACCCACCATTACCTTGCACTGCTTTTTCCGCTATGGTTCCTTTTCCCTATCAGTTTTTGGCCTCAGTTTATTTTTTATTTCTTAGTACCTCCTTCTCCTTAATTCCTTTGATTACCTTTTCTAATTAATATCTCTAACACATATCATCTGTAATCCATGGCTTCTAAATCAATTTTCTATTTACCGTTCCTTTTTTTTCGTTCTCCACTTTTTTGGTCCTCATTTAAGTTATCCCAATTTTTCTTTTATTTGCTCATGATTTCATTCTCCCTCAGAATTTTATCAACTAACTCGTAAAACTCTCTTTTCACCCCAGTTAAGTGTTCTAAATTCTATTTTATCATATTTCTGCCCTTATTAAATC